>NC_054605.1:630000-945000 GCF_004785595.1 Juglans microcarpa x Juglans regia | reverse complement strand
AAATTAGGAGTAAAATGATCATTTTTTTCCATGTAGAGGGAAAAATAGTAATTTTACTCTAAGTTAGCATTTTTCATGTTTCTAATCGTTAGTGATAAAGTTTCTAATTTTTGGAATCCCTACTTATAGTTTCTTATGTTTTGTGCTTAATCCCTGTAACCCGACGATTATTGTAAGTTAGCTCTTAATTTTACGATCATTATGTATGTATGTTATCATATATGTCATACTATGTCATGTCATTTCATGATTATCTGTTATAAATAATACTCTGTCACAAAATAATTATCTGTTATGCAATTTGTTTTGTCGTGTATTTCTATCTGTTACAAGCATGTCATGTTACGTAATGTTATCTATTACACGTATGTAATGTCACGTAATATCTTCTATTACATGTTATACCATGTTACGAAATGTTATATGTTACATGTTATGGAATGTTACCAAATGTTGTTTGTTATATGTTATGTCATGCTACGAAATATTTTGTCTCATAGTACGTCATGTCTTTCGACTCCCGTTCATGTCATATTACGTTACGTCAAGGCTTTTATCCTTTTGTTTCATGTCACGTTTTGTCTCAAGTACAGTTTGTGTATCTCAGGAACAACCTTTTAAGTCAAATCAAGTTTGTTTAAGTCTAAACTAGTGTGAAATTCTCTAGTTTGACAAGGTAAAGATCAACAAGCTACGAATGTGATCTAATTAAGTGGTCACCAAAGCGCAATAGGCACTGACACCGATGGTGCTACCCACATTTCAATTTCATGTTATACATACTCGTGCAGGTGCAGATACCTGACAGGGGATACGTAAATTACGTTTGTCCACAACAGGTGTAGATACTTGTGAACTGGCACGTACAATACATATATCCACATCATGTGCAGATACTTGTGAGCTGGTACGTATATTAATGCACTCATAGCTGGTGCATATACCTATGTTATGATGTAGGAATCGGTAAGGACATGTCTCAAGGAAACCTGTGTAGCACCTATATGGTCACTTTTATTTATCATGTTTATTGAACAAGATTCCAAGTTCATGTATTTCAAGTTTACGTTCAGTCATGTTTCAAGTTCACGTTCAGTCATTTTCAAGTTCACGTTCAGTCATGTTTCAAGTTCATGTTTTGTCCATGTTTTAGTTCAAGTTCATGTTATTCAAATCAAGTTCATGTCATGTTAAGTTTCAAGTTCAATTCATGTTTTAGTTCAAGTCATTTTAGTTTATGTCATGTTACATGTTAAGTTATGTTATGCTTGCTTATGACTTTGATTATACATTCATGCCTTTACTGTCATGCATGCATCATTAACCTGTGTGAAAGTTTTCTGTTAACTTGTTGAGATTTGTATTCAAATCTCAGCGTGGTAGTCCCAATTACCATTCCCTATGAATGGTAGGAGATGTGTCAGGACCAGGTGAGGGAGCGGAGCCTTGCAGACTAGAAGAGGTTGTTTTGGCGGCACCAACAAGCTTGTGGCCTCCTTAATTAGATTCTTGGATGGTATTTTGGCATCGTTGGTCAAGTCACGTGAGTTGCTCGATGAACTAGCCCAATAATTATATTTTGGGGATGTAATTATGGAGCTTGGTCTCCCAATTTTTGAGATTACAATCTTCTGAGACTCATACTTTAATCGTAGATATTTATCCTTTCGGTATGTATGGTTCATGTTTTAAGTATTTGAGATTTCGAAAAATATCCACTGCAAATATTGCATACTGCTAGATTCATGTTAAGAATATTGCATCTTTATCTATCGTGAATGGGGCATGTAACCTTGTATTACATGTCCTGATACTTCAGAGGTTTGTCTAATCCTAAGCGAAATTTGGGGGTGTTACAATAGTATCGTACGCAAAGTCCCATTGTGAGAACCCCGACTTTGTCAAGTCCTCGTTCCTATTTTTATTCGAAGGATTATTTTAGCTATTGGAAGATGTTAAGTGTTAGAGGAGAGCCATAAGGTATATTGTATTTTTAGACCCTAATATGTCTAAATTTAGAAAACCCATAAGAGAAAGTAGAAGAAAAAAGCCCAACAAGGCCCATGTGGATTTCAGCCAACAAGGTTAGCATGAGGGTTTGGAAGCCCAAAGTGTTTTCTAAAGATAGGTGTAGGCGCCACATGGCACAAGAAGAGCAATTTAATCTTTTCTAGAAAGTTACCTAGGGAAATGACAAGTGTGACACTTGTCCATCATGCATGAGGTTCAATAACGTGTGAGTGGAAGATGAGGTTATCAGGGTTAGGGCTTACACGCCACATGCGATGATCCCTTTTTTTGAGATTGACACTTGCCAAGCATGGAGAAAGAAACCTTTGGAGTTCCAAGAAGATCTTATTTGGTAAGACAAAAAAGACATGTTCTAGAAGAAAGTTGGAAGAGCAAGAGAAGAGAGAGGGGGCGACGACTAAGGCATTGGGAAGGCCAAAGATTACCTAGGGAAAAGCTAGGGTTTTGGCCAACACAAGGAACACACAGTCACTTGCCACTTGGCAACCATGCTCATGAGGTGGAGTTCCAAGGAGGATTGAGCTATGTGTTTTGACCCATTTGCCACTAAGTACATTGAACCTAGACATGTAAGGAAAGGCACTGTGACTCCCCCAGATATCTGCTTGGGATTGCACGGACATTTGAAGTATCGGGATATGCAACACAAAGTTACCTAGTTCATGACATATAAGATGCAATGTTCCTAACGTGCATATAACATTATGAAATATTTGCAGCGGATTTTTTTTTGAGCACTACTATGCACCAAACTGATATACCCCAAATAATTAAAACATAATCCATACATACTTGACAAAATAAACATCCATGATTACAGTATGGGTCTCAACATATTGTTATCTCAAAACTTGGGAGCTCGAGCTCCATAATTACATCACCAAAATATATTATTGGGCTAGTTTGTTGAGTAACTCACGTAACTTGACTAATGATGCCAAAATATTGTCCAAAAACCTAACTATGGAGGCTATAAGTTTCGCATCACGTTGGTGCTGCCAAAACAAGCTCCTCCAGTCTGCTAGTGTCCGCTCCTTGCTCTGGTCCTGACACATCGCCTACTATTCGGGAGAAATGGTAGTTAAGCCTACCATGGTGAGATTTGATTACAAATCTAGTTAACAGGAAACTTTCATGCGGGTTAATGATGCATGCATGACAGTATAGGCATGAATGCATAATCAAAATCGATAATAAGCATAACATAACTTGGATTGAAACGTGAATTAAACTGGAAACTTGACAAGACATGAACTTGAAACTGGGACTTGACTTGACGTGACCTGAATGTGAACTGACTTAGATATGAATCTGAATTGAAACATGACGTGATCTTGTTCAATAGACTTAATTAATAAAGTGACCATATGGGTACTACACGAGTTCCCTCGAGTCGTGTTTCCCTGACGATTACCGCATCACAACACAAGTATCTACACCAGCTATGAGTGCATTAATACATACTTCATAGTTGTTGTGGCCTCACGTATTCTATGTGTTACAATTATTGTGTCTCACATAGTGTATACTTCACATTTGTTGTGGTCCCATGAATTGATTGTATTACAGTTGCTATGGACACAGGTAAAGTAAAATATGGCTCCATTGGCGTTAGGGCCTGACGCTCTATGGTGACCAGCTAGTTAGGGCTCATTCACAACCTGTTGACTGTATTTCGTCAACTCAAGAAATTACATACCTATTTAGACACTTCATCGTGAAAGAGTTCCACTAGGATATTATCCATCCTAGTACTTAGGGTCGTGATTGACATGAATAATTGGACATGACTGTTGTCAAATATACAAACTGTATCCGAGACGAAACATGACATGAATATGAAAAGATAGAAGTCCTGACATAATGTAACTTGACATGAAAGTAAGACGACATGCATAATGTAATTGAAAGAAAATATTCCGTAGGATGACATAACATGTAATAGACAACATTTCGTAACATAACATAACATATAACAGAAAATATTTCATAACATGGCATAAAGTGTAACAGTGAATATTATGTGAAATGACATACTTGCGACAAATTGAAATGTGTGACAGAATATATTGTGTAATAGATAAGTATTTCATGACAATATACATCATGTGTAATATATGAACATGTAATGACGTGGCATGGCATGAAATATATGATAACATGAGAACATAACTATAGTTCTCTTACCCATCACACATATACAGTAAATTGATAGTAAGTTAAGAGCTAATTTATCACGGTTTTCGCGTTTCTAAGCAAAAACTCAAGCGCGATCATGAGGAACTAAAAGTAGTGACTTTTAAAAGTTAGAACTTAATCACTAACAATTAGAAATATGGAAAATATTAACTTAGAATAAAACTACCATTTTACCCTCTACATATGAGAAATTAACCATTTTACCCATAATTTAAGGATTTTGCATCCTAACTCTGAAAATCACCAAAATTTGCATACCTCATGTAAATTTTGTCCTAACTCGAATATAAATTCAGAAAAAATTAAAACTAAGTACAATCATGAAAACTCTATAGGGGCCAAAACTTACATAGGCTATTTCCTTTGATTTTTGTTGCAATTCCTTCAAATTCAAAACTCATGATTAAACCAGAATTTTGCAACAAAGATCTCCCTATCCTAAGTTTAAAACATACTTACACATCCATTAAAAGAAATGCTAATCATCACCACAAAACGTTTTGGAAAAAAATCTAAAATTTTCAACAAAAAACAAACCCTTAAAACCCAAGTTTTGACCTCATTCAAAATATCTCCAAAAATTTGAAAAAAAATAAAATCTTATATCTAACATATGCATACCATCATTCTAAGATCATTCATGCTTTAAATCATCAAAAACAATTCACCAAAAATCACAAAACAACACTTGGAGTTTTTGGTCCTACACTTAGTCCAAAAACAGAAACTTTTCCTTAACTAGCTTTGATCAATCTCTTGAACCATGGCTTAAAAAGATAAGATCTTCAAACTAAAACATCACATGGTTTAAAAATGTGTCCTCAAGAAAATCCAACCATCAAACTTAAAACTACACGGCTCAAAATCAATGAAACATGGATCTAACACAAAACATGAAATCTTAGGTCTAACCGAAATCCTCTTGCATAGAAAAATCATATATTTGAAACTAATACGAAATCTCTTCAAAGAAACATTCCAATATGCATATAAGAGACTTAGGATCATCAAATAAAAATATCAAAGCCATTGGAGTAAGATTAAGGCTGCGTTTGAATGTTAAGTTGAGTTGAGTTCTTTATGAATAATAATGAGTTCAGATGGTTGAGTGAATTTTGTGGGGTCTACCTAAGATGAATTTAAATGTATTTAGATGTTAAGATTAATTTAGTTGTATTTATGAAAAGTCAAAAAAGGTTGTGGGTCACACGTGTAAAGAGGTGTTGAATTGAAAAACGTTGTTGGTTCCACATATAAAGAGGTTTTGAGTTGAGATGAGTTTAATAATTTGAGAGTTGTGTGTTTGGATGTTAGAATTAGCTTAAAATTAGATTGAATTGAGTTGAATTCAGATGAATTTAACAACCAAATGGGGCCTAAACCATGAAATATTCAAACTTTCTCAAAATAGAAACTGTTTTTCCATTTCCAGTTTCTAAGTTTCTATATATAAGAAAATCTTTCATCAACAGCTTTAGTTATGCGATAAATTCTCAATGAACATTCATAAACACGTATTAAAAACTAAGATATGTCCATTAGCTTCATCAAAAACTCCAAAATATAACATACTCTCCAATTTAATGCTCAGAATGACCTTTCCATAGTTAAAATAATTTTGGACCGATCAAATGACAACAAAATGAAACAAGTAAGATATCCACGAAAACTTGACTTAAAGGCAAACCACTTTCATGAAGGATTCATTGTGAGAAAATACATAAAAAGGGTCTAAAATTGCCATGCACATTGACTCAAAAATCTGTCTGAGAGAGCTCTTTTGGGTTCCTCTCTAAGAACAGGGTGAAGAAGTGATGAAATGAAGTGAAGTGTGCTTGTAAGACTTTAGAATTCTGGATGGGGAGGTATGGGCTTGAATGACCTTTGATTGGAGGTGCCTATGTCACATAAAGAGAAAAATAGTTAGAGGCAAGGACTACGTGCTGCTGCCGTGTGGTATGAAGAGTGATGAGGTGGTTTTCCCATCTCACATCAAGGCATTATTGGGTGTAGCCAAGAGTAGTGGATGGCTTGCCATGTGGGGGAGGAAACTTCTTCAAGAAGTTTTACCAAGGTGGCCAATTTCGTAGGCCATGGTGGGCCTCAACAAAGTAGGCTTCAATTTGGGATTTAAAGAGGGTTTGGTTAGGATTTGGGATGTTATCAAGCCTAAATCTAACTTTTCTTGTCCCAATCAAAACTCCATGATTTAAAGGGTTGGATAATGACGTCATAACATGAATTTGAAGAATTAATAGCATGTAGAAGTGATTTAATCAAGTGATTAAACACAATGCTAGAAATTGGATAAAAAGGGTTTGGAGGCCAACTTTAGGGTTAGGGAAAATAGTTTAGGGTTTCGGTTTTGGTTTCAACCAAGCTTTTGGAGTTTCAATTGGATTCCAGCCATTTAGGATTTTACTAGAGTTGAAACTCTTTTTGGTTTGACACAATTTAGTTGATCAGATGGAAAATATGGTTTTGATTAGGTGGCATGATCTCATACCTTGCTTCGTTCACAATTCATCTCATTGTTCCTCTTTGGGTGAAGTGTTTAATACTATTCACCAAGTTTTGGCTAAGATCCTACCAAGTGTCTAAATAAAACATCTCTAACCGAATTTGGACATTCCACACTGTAATTTTGAAAACACTGCACTAAATGCTATTATAGAGGTTATTATTCACTCTGGGAAAGTGAAACATAGACTTTGCACTGTAAAATCCTAAATATTCATACAAACCAAACTGTGCATTTTTTTTTATTGAAATTCAATTCCAAGGTGCCTCGAAATAAGCAAAATGCGTTTTCGAACAAGCATTTCGTCTGAAAATTGAAAATGAGAGATTATTGTGCCATAAAATCTTAAATAATCAATTGAGTCTAATAGCACAGACCACAACTCAATCTAACACTTTTAACAACATCAAATAAATTAAATCTCACATCGGGCACCATTGTGAGTGATAACTTTGGCTATACTGACAGACTAAAACCTACGCGATTAGTCGATTCGTGAAAACTTACGGTGTTTTTACAAGATTTCTAAAGCCTATAGAAATTCTACCAATGAATTTCTAGAGGGATGTTACAGGAACAATGGGAAGGTGAGACAAGAAAGGGTTTCGGTTTTGAGGAAGCCACACACCACATGTGAAGAAGGCCGTTGGTTTTGCAAAGTCATCCTAGGGAAGAGGAAGGGACTTTTTGCCTAAGCTGTCAAGTGGCATCCACGCACAAGCCTTTGGCATTTCAAGAAGGGGAGGAGGCTCTATAAAAGGGCATTACCGAAAATAGGAGAGGTCTTTTCCTCAAGTTTTCAACCTTGTTTCTAAGGATTTTCGGCAACCACTATTTCCTCTATAAGTTCTTATATTTTCTCACACTTTCTCACCAACCAAATGCCACTATTCTCTTCACCATTTCAAAAACCACCAAGAACACTTCTTCAACCATTTGGCTAGAGGAAGAACATAATGAGGTAAGAACTATTCCATTATTTATTGCACGTACACACATGGCCAAGAGGGAGAATAACACTAACAAGTTTCGGTTTTAACATTTTTCCATGTGTACACACACTTTCACTTTAGAAACTAGGGTTTTTCTTCAAGAAAAGGGAGAACCCAAAAATATTCTTTTGTTTCAAGCTCTTGAACACAAAGAGTAGAGGGATTGAAGGCCACAACCACCATTTAAAAGAAAGCTAGGGTTTCTTGTCCCTAAGAGTTTCGTATTCTAGGGTTTTTTTATGGGAAAACATTTTTCGAAAACCCTAGATATACACACACTCACTCTTATTTCAAGACTAGGGGTCACCTTCTAATATGTCTTGCATGTCATACTTTCAAATTTTGCTATATATACGTCGGATTTTTGTAAGTAAACTTCCAACTTACTTTTGATAGCACTTGGTATATATTTTCTGAACTCTTGTATGTTTATCATTACTTGAATCTTGCCATGTTATTATATGTATGCTCCATTTTGATAAAAGAATGAGATGATATGTTTTCATGATGGTTTGTTGAAGTGTATTTCGAATATGCCATAATTAGGGTTTCGGTTTTGACATGATGATGTGCTATGCATGCTTGTTTTCATATACGAATGTGAAAAAGCTTGAGAATATGTGTTGTGATGATGAAAATCCATATTTGGAGGACTTATATGTTTCGGCTAAGGCCATACCAAGGGAATCCGAATCTGTTTTAGGTTTGGATAAGTGTGATTCGACTATGTTTACATGTATTCATTATATGATTACATGTTCTAATATTTTCAAGCCATATTGTGAGAAGCCTTTTGGAAAATGGACCATATATGTTTGGGGTTTACATGTTACATGTGTATGATAAAGTGTTACATCATGTGTTCATGTCTCATGCATATAAGTCTATATTTTCAAAAAGAAAGAGTCAAAGTATGTTTTATCACGATTCCAAATGCTAAGAGTGGGAAATGTCCTAGTGGAACTCCTTGTCCACTCTGGAGTGTGTAAAGTCGAGTGAAGACCCCTGGGTCGACGAAATACATTTGATGGGCCTCGAATGGATTGTTAAGGAAAGGACACCAGAGTGGGGTTGCACCTAAAGCTAGTGGGTGTCGTATGGTGAAGGCGAAGTAAGCGAACTTTCATAAAAGAAAATGTTTATGTTAAGACGTAGTCACCGTGATAAAGTTGATCGTTAGTTGATGCAGTAATTAGTGGGGAACACACGGTGCTTAGGGAAGCCGTAAGGTATCCATCCATATGAATCATGAAATGAACAAGGCTTTATGATACGATATTACATGCTATGAGATGTTATGATATGCCATGATATGTTATGTGATGCCATGATATGGTACGATGTGATATGATCACAAAATGAAAATATTATGAATGATAAGAATGGCATGATATGTTATGACAAGAACAAGCACCTGAGCTCAAATGATATGAACATGTGATAAGAAGTCTAAAAGATGAAAAGATGTTTTTATGAAAAGTCTATGCTGCATATGTCAAAGTTTTTACGTCAAAGTTCATGTCCATGCATTTATCGTGGTTTGCATTTATTTGTGGTTTACTTGTATATGCCTGTGATATCTACTGTATGTTGACTGTTTACTTCCTGAGATTTCTCGAAATCTCATTGTGGCAGTTTTCACTACCATTCCCCACCTAGAATGGTAGAAGTTGTGACAAGTTTAAATGAAAAAATGCAAGAGGACCAAAATATCCCTGAACACTGAGGAGGTGCCAAAGACCAATAAGAATTCATTGGAGCCCCTCTCTTTTGGATAGGATAGAGAATGTCGACCGACTTATTTTTGAGCCCTTACAACTTATAGAATAGACGAAGAGGCTGAAGAATAGGGACAAGGATCACTATTTGGAGAAGAGAAAGAAGTTGGATTAAAGAAGTACCTTAGAAAAGAAAAATAAAAGGGGGAAGGGGACCATGGAATTAGTAGTAGGAACAAAAAATGACTTATGGTTTCTTTTGTGAAAATAATATTTTGATGGTCCCTTGTTTTGGGATTTTAAAGTTTTGAGATTTTACATTCGATACCATGATTATTTTATTGCCACCGTCCTTATTTATTAAAAGAATTTTTTATTGCGAATTACTGCATAGTGCTAGATTTATAGGTGCATTGCATCTTAATTGTCATGTACGAGGGGTATGTAGCCTTGTATTACATGTCCCGACGCTTCTGTCATCGTTCAATCCCAAGCGGAGCTAGGGGCGTCACACCCATACTCCACCTGAAAGGTCACATTTGGGGTGGGTCTGTAGAAGAAAGGTGACTGTTTGTAGATCATATCATTTGAAGCCAAAGGTATGACTAAAGGCAAGTAGCAGAAATGTGCATGCCTTATCCATTCAGTCTGTCTTTGTCATCCTGTAGATGGATGACTGAGACTAAAGGGTTCCTATTCAAGCCCATCAATAGTCAAAAGGACACCTGAAGATCCCGTCCTATAAATGGTTTAATGTAAAATTCAAAATCTCACTTTTGGGACAATGAGCATTTGAGTCTCTTTGGAATCAAGAGTCTTCGAAGAAAAAAAGTGGCTTCGAAGGAAGCAGTGCCAATACCGCTGTAGTGTTTCTAATACTGTGAGGTAGGTTAGATTCTAAGATAGTACTGAAGAATAAGAGGTAAATGCCATGCGTATGTTGTGAGTTCCAGGAATGCTTATTCAATATCTTTCCCCTTTCAGTTCATTAATTAATGAATATTTTCTTTTATGATGTTTACAAATATCTTTACATCACACTTTTTAAGATCTTGACATTTGAATGCTTCGGGTTGGTGATATGTTGATTTTGGGTGTGTGAGTCTTACTGTTAGTCAATTATGATGGACAGGTTCAGGATTCATCGGGCCATTCCTACGACACGTTGCCACGAGTTTCATATGGGTAGAGAGTATATCCCTGTGATGATCGGGATGGATCTCTTTTGAATTAGTCTCACTTGATAGACGGTTCAAGAGCTCTTCGAGTGTATCATGTGTAGTGTCTTCAAGTTGGTTTGCCAAGTAGAATGTGTCCCCGGTGCAACAAAGATACTTTCGTGTGTGTATTAGATGACTTGAAACAGGTGAATCAACTTGCACATTGGCCGAGTGGGAGTGATTCCTCGAGCCGGACGATGAAGTGATTTCCCCTGATTGGCATTACTGGATGATTTGAAACAGGTAAATCAACTTGCATGTTGGTTGGGTGGGAGTGATTCCCCCTAGTTGGCATTTTATGAGATGATTTTTTATGAGATAAGATTTATGTAATGCTATTGAAATATTTCGTACAAGTATCTCAACCGGAATGGTCATTGGAATGGAAGTTAAAACTTTGGTTTTAGACCTATGGTATGAATACTATTTTAGTCTCTGACTAAACCTTTATTTATTCCACTATAATCTAGACGTCTTTTTACTTACATATGTACTTCTATGTGAACATGGCACGCCTATTCCCAATTAGAACATTGGGTGTTGCTAACCGGCTCGCACCCTTGACACTACGGATCCTTGCCTGGTCTGTTACTGAGGAACAAGGCACCACATACCACGTGTATTAATGGTTGATAGTTATCTCGTTGGATCCTTATGGACCTTATTGTATGGTTCAAAATGATGTGTTTCATCTTATCTTTATCCTTTCCTCGCCTTATCGATGGACTTTATAATTCATCGCCTGTTATTGATTTACTCACCTTCCCCCATTTATTAATGGGTTGTAGTTACCACACAAATCCACAAGTGAGCACCCAGGCGAGCATCCTTGCCAAACATGACGTCGAGCAAATTGGCTTGCCATCAAACGAGCACCACGCGTACTTCGATTGAGGTTCCTTGCTAGTTTCAATGGATCCTTATGGACCTTATTGTATGGTCCCTTGCTTCATGTTGTCTATATCATTTCCCAGCCTTAATTGTCTTTTTGAATTCACCATACTCCTTGGAGACTCGTCCTTCTCCCTATGTACATTATCGATTTCCGCGACACACTCTCACCGGTCTTGCAATTCAATTGACACCTTTAGCATCAATTGCCACATGTAGCGCGAGATCATCTGGTTCCAAATGATGCATTTCATTTTGTCTCCATTCTTCCCTCTCCTTGTTGTAAGGACCTTATAAATCATTGCCTGTTATTCTTTTCTCAACTTCCCCATGTATTAATGATCGAGAAATTTCCTGCACAATCTTGCTACACGTGCTGGAGGAAATTTGGCGTCATTAAAATTAATTTTTCCTTTCTGAGTTCACCATACTCCTCGGACACGCGTCCTTCTCCCTGCATGCATTGTTGATTCCCCTGACTCACTCTCAATTGGCCAACGATTCGTCTGATACCTTTTGCATTCGTCACCCCATGCTGCGCGAAATCCAGGATTCTATACGGCGTGCCTGCCCTTTATCCACCACGTGGTGTTTTCTCCTTGGGTGTAGCCTATTTGTTTCTACCTCTCCGTCTCGCCATAATTGTCACACTTCTGATTCTTTTAACTCTAGTTCCTCCTCTCTTTTCCCTCTACTTCTTATTATGCTTTTCAATAGTCTTCCGCTCTTTCCTTTGCCCGTCCGTGTGACCTGAGGGTACGTCATTCACCAAAAACAATCCTCAAGCTGGAAACTCGTCTACTATGGGAACTCCTTGCCCAAGTAGCATACCACTCACCTCATCTGAATTTGAGGCGGGGAAGGTGATTGAACCTTTTGTAGCAAGGATTGCCAACAAACTCGGTGAGTTTCTCGCCTTGGTATCGCTTTATTGAACTTTGCTTTTGCACTTGCTAGAGTTGACCTGCTTTTCGTGTGGCTTATCCTCTCTGGTGAGGTGGGTCACCAAGCGCCAATCGGACCTGGGAGAGAAGGTACAAGTCTCTGATTCCTTCATGGAAGGCCTCTTTAGGTCGTGTTCGATGTACTGGAGGAAAAGAAGCATTTGGACGAAGAACCTTATTCCCGTATAGGTGGACACTCGCATGTGCAGGACGCTGAGATCGCCATGCTGTAGGCAGGGGTGTTGTGGCTCAGGCATGCTTTGGTCTTCGAAAGGTCTTCTTTGGCAAAGACTAAGGATGATCTGAGTCAAGCTTTGAAGCACGAGTGGGAGGTTGGCCAAGTTGTAATGTTTCTGGAAGATCTAGCTCAACGAAGGATTGCGGTCTCGTGATCTAGAAGAGGCCTTGCTGTCGACTCATGAGAAGGATCGATACTCTACTTACGCATAGAGGGTCATTGCGGCTGAGGAGTCATGTCACCAGCTCTCTATAGAGCTTGACATTGCGCTTGGCGGATTGAAGGGTTGCCCAGCTTAGTACCAGTCTGTCCGGGACAAGTTTTGCAGGGTTGACACCGCTTATCTGAAGCTCTCATATTTCGCTTAGGCATTATGGGGAAAGTTAAAAAAGGCTGCTGAACGGGCTAACGAACTTGCAACTCAACTGCAGGAAGTGGGGGCGAGGTAACCTGTTTTTCTCCTCTAGTGTCTGCGTCACCAGGCCTGGAATCAGGCGTGGGAATTTGGTATAACCTCGATCTCTGGAAGCTGAGGAGATTCTTGCGAGGCAACCTTGAGACAGACTTGAGGGCCTTAGACCTGCACAACGCTCTTCCCGATGCGGCAGCTCTGGCCATCTTTGACTCTTAGGGGCCAATGTGATGCTTAACACCATTTTTGCTCAATCATTTCTCCTCCACCTGATGATAACTAGAGGGCCTAGCTTTGAGCCTTATGCTTTTGGCTTGTACATGATTTTTTAATTTTTTTTTTTTTTTGTACTGGAATCCTGATAATGGAATTAGTTAGAGTAGACTACAACCTGAAAAATGATTCTTCATTTGATTGATTTACTTTCAGTATACAATTGTATATTTATACAAGAGAGGGATAGAATAATGGAATATTTGGTTGTTACAAGAACGGTAGGAAAGAATACAATTTTCTCTACTGTTATATTTTAGAAGCTGTAATTGATGCGCTGAGATGGTTGTTGCTACAGTGGTGCATGCCTTCTATTTGTCAAAATGCACCATAGGGTCATATAATCTAATATGCCCCCTTGAGTCTAATGGGGTGTCAACCACATTGAGGCTCGATCTGAGATTAGCAAACTTGTCTGAAACCATTGGCTTGGTCAAGACATTTGCTATTTGATCTTTAGAACAACAAAACAAAACTTGCAATGTGTGAGCAGCAACGCGATCCCTCACGAAGTGGAAATCGATGTCCATATGTTTTGTTTTGGAATGAAAGACGGGATTGGTTGAAAGATAGGTAGCTCCAATGTTATCACACTACAAGATTGGAGCTTTAGCAAGTGGAATACCAAGCTCACGCAAGACTATTTGAAGCTATATTGTCTCAACAACTGAAGAGGCTAAGGATTTGTACTCTACCTTGGTGGAAGAACGAGCTACCGTTCATTGTTTCTTCGAGCTCCAGGAAATGAGATGGTAACGAAGGTATATGCAAAAGCCACCAGTAGATCGTCTATCATCTAGATAACCCCCCCAGTCAACATCCAAATATGTTTGGAGAGTAAGAGTGGACTGCTTCTTAAACAACAAGCCGTAGTTGATAATGGCCTTAATGTATCTGAGGACTCCTTTCACAGCACTCTAGTGAGGTGTCTTTGGCAAATGCATGAACTAGCATATCCTGTTCACAACAAATGAGATGTCAGGTCTTGCTAAAGAAAGATATTGTAGGCCACCCACTATACTTCGATACAAGGTGGGATCCTCAAAGTCAGGAGAGTCAAACTTGGACAATTTGAGAGAAGCAGCCATGGGGATGTTATTGGTTTAGCCTCAAGCATTTTGCTACGATGTAAGAGAGTATGTATGTATTTCTGTTGAGAAAGCTAGACTCCTTGAGCTGTGTGATAAACTTCCAAGCCAAGAAAGTAAGATAATTTGCCAAGGTCTGATAGGAAAAGCATGACTTAAATCAAGAATGAGAAGATTAATTGGTGAAGATTTAGAAGAAGTGATGACTATGTCATCGACATAGACTAGTAGGTACATGAGAACATCACCATGCTGCAGTATAAAGAGTAAAGGGTCTGCTTTTGAAGCATTGAAGCCGTAGGCAAGCAACCAAGAGCTGAGTTGAGCAAACCATGCACTTGGTGCTTGCTTGAGTCTGTATATGTTCTTGTGGAATTTGCACACATATGTTGGATGAAGAGGATCAAGAAACCCCTGGAGCTACTGCATATACACATCGTTAGTCAAGGAACCATGCAAAAAGGTATTTTGGATGTCTAATTGGCGCAAAGGCCATGAACGAGTTACTGTAATGGACAATATAAGCCGTATGGTAGATGGCTTCACCACTGGATTGAAGGTCTCATTATAGTCCAACCCATGAATTTGATGATACCCTTTAGCCACAAGATGAGCTTTTCAATGTTGGAAGGATCCATCAGCATTTGTTTTGGTGTGAAGACCCACCTGCAACTGAGAACATTAGTCGTGGGAGAAAGAGGAACAAGACTCCATGTTCGGTTTTGCTATAGAGTAGCATATTCTTGTGACATTACTTCTTTCCATTTTGAGAATTCGAGGCCATGGAGTAGCTAGAAGGCTCGTCTGCAACAGAGACAATGGTTGCAAGACAGAAACGTGTAAAAAATGGTATGGTTCCATCTGTGAATTGTCGGGGTTGAGTGGAATTTGTTTGGGCACGAGTGATGATAGGGGAGTGGGGTGGAATCAAGGTAGGTGGAGGTGAGGAAAGAATAGGTGCCATCGAGGATGGAGAGAAATATGTAGATGAAGCAGGATTGCCAGAGGTAGACGATGATGGTAGACTTGGAGAGGATAAGACTGAAGTTGGGCTTGGGCCTGGCCCAAGAATGGAGGGCAAAGTGATAGGTAGGATGGTTGTTTGTGTGTGAAAGGGAAGAATAGTCGATTGGGCCGAGGCTTTTGAAGAGGAAAAGAGGCCTGAATACAACATCCCTTGAAATGTACAATCTATTATTTGTAAGGTCTAAACACTTGTAACCCTTATGTGATGAATTGTAGCCCAAAAAGAGATAGTGGGCAGAGCAAAATTTTGATTTGTTTGAAAGATAGGATCTAAGGTTTGGCCAACATGCACAACCAAATACTTTAAGAAATTTGTGATCGTCATCTAATTTGTAAACAAGAGAATGAGGTGATTTATTTTTAAGAGTAGGTGACGGGAGAAGATTAATTAAATAAACAACAGTCTCAAATGCATCGACCCTATAATAAAAAGGAAGGGAAGAATGGGCCAATAAGGCAAGCCCAGTTTCAACTATGTGCCTCTGTTTTCTTTCAACCATGTCATTTTGTTAGTGTGTGTGAGGGCATGAGAGGAGGTGGAGTATTCCCAATTTTTTATGGATTTGAGTTGAATTTGAATTCACCACCACCATCGGTTCTTAGAGTGAGTAATTAAGTATTGAACAAACGTTCAAGATAAGGTAAAAAATTTGAGAAAATTTCAGACACATCAGACTTAAGTTGGATAGGAAAGAACCATGTATAACGAGTATAATGATCAACAAAGGAAAGATAATATCTAAAACCAAGTCTAGAAACATAAGGGGCTAGACCCCATAAGTTGGCACAAAGTAATTCTAAAGGCCTTGTATAATGGGCCTGGCTATTACAAAAAGGTAATTGACAGCTCTTAGCTAAGAGGCATTTGGGGCATTGAAAGGAGGAATCCTTGTGAGAAACTGGCAAACACTTGGAATGCAGAACTCGAGAGATCAATGTTAAGGATGGGTGCCCTAGTCTTGGAAGCCATTGTGCTACACTTTTTCTTTCACCAACATGAGTGGAGGGAGAGGAGGATGATGACAGGTTGGGAGGAAAAATGTAAAGTCCATAATGCGTGGGACTTGTGAGGAGGAATGTCCCTATGTATTTGTCCTTCACAGAAAAATGGGAGGAGTGAAATTAAAAAAAAAAGGAGTTATCAATGCAGAATTGAAGGACTGAAACCAAATTCTTTGTGATGGAAGGAACATGAAGCATATTTCAAAGATAAAATGAAATAGAGGAGTTAGGAGAGAAGGATGAATCACCGAAATTCTTGATGGGTAAACCAGTGCCATCGCCTACCGGATTGTATCATCACCACTATACTGTTAAGAAGAAATGTTCAAGTTACTCATATCATTAGTAATATGATGCGTAGCTACTGAATCCGAATACCATGAAGAATTAGAAATTGAACTAGGAGCTGTATAATTAGTCGAAAAGGACCTCAGAGCATCAAATTGAAAGGAATGATCAAATCTGTGTCACCACTGTAGAGCACCATGCCTGACTTGTTGCAGACCTGGCAAGTGGGACGTTGGGCTGTGTAGTGAGGTGAAGGATTGTTGGAGGAAAAGGTTCTGCCACCTCGATTGTGGAAGGGATAGCGACCACGACCTCTGCCCTGATGTCCACTACGAGCAGCACCACGACCACGTTGGTCCCGTCCTCCAGTAGTACTGAAATTGACGCTAGGTTCAACAGAGGAGATGGGACTTTGTGTAGAATGAGAAGCCCGAGCTTCTTGAATAAGTAAGAGCTGATATAGGTCATTAGAGGAGAGAAGTGCAGCTCTGGTGGTAACAAATGTGTTGAATGACTCGTAAGAAGATCCTAGACCAATTAGAAGATAGGTAACTATTTCCTTATCAGGAAGAGGATTTCCTGTTGTAGCCAAGGAATCGGCTAGAAGACGCACTTTTCCAAAATAGTCTAAAATGGAGAGGTCTCCTCTGGACATATTAGTAAGCTGAAAACAAATTTGGAATTCTTTGGCATGGGGGTGGGAAGCAAACATGGATTCTAAGGAGACCCAAAGATCTTGATTGGATGCAGAGGAGAGGACAAGACCCATAATAGAATTAGACAGTGAAGAAAAAAGGATACTCAAGACTAATTGGTTTGTGCGACGCCATGTAGTGAAGGAAGGGTTAAGTGATGACCCGAGCTTGCCTAAGCATGGCCCATAGAGCTTATTCTTAGTTGCCATAGCATTTTAAGAGCTTTAGTAATTTAGGAAGGCTTTAGAGTCTTTGATTTAGTAACTTGAGCCCAAGAAGGGAGTAACCCTAGAATGCCTTGTATTTTTTGGCCCTATTTAGAACCCAGGCCCAATGGCTTTAAGCCTATGGCTCAAATCCTAATCACTAGTGCCATGTGTTATAAATGTGTTGCACTTTGAATCTAGCACTTGATAGTGGGCTAAGGGGAAGAGAGAAGTGTAGGGAAACACCAAGAGGTGGCTTGCACGCCTATCCTAGAGGATTTGCCACTTGTCAAGCATGCTAGAAACCTTTTAGAAGAATCAAGAGACAAAGTGGACCTAGGAAGACTAAAGGACTTTTGGCCAACCCTTGTCCACACGCTAAACCCATTGTTTTGACCCAATTTTGAGTTCCAAGGTAGATATTCTTGGAAAGCGGAGCCTACAGAAGAGAAATGTGGTTTTTCTAGAAAATCTGCATGCGAAACCGAAGGGAGCACAGGGGATTTCGAATTTTGTCAGTTTTTGCCAAGTGTCAAACATGCATTAAGCTTCTAGAAGATTAGATGAATGGACTCATGTATCAAAGGACTAATATGTCCCTAGGATTTTGGCCACCACACACTCCCAAGCACCTCTTCACTTGCCACTTGTCACTTAGGTTACTACTAGACCAATGACACATGAGGAGTCATCTTGGGAAGGAGCAATAGAAGATGAAGCAACAAAGGGAAGGAGAAGAGATGGACGGCAATGGACAAGGCACACGCCCATGCCACTTGTCACCCATGCCAAAGGTTGTTTGTTGGGAAAAGGAAGAGGTATGAGATGTTTTACAAAGGTACCCTCGAAGAGATACTCACTTGCTTAAGAGAAGGAAGAGCATAAAGGGGAAAAAGGTGGGATTTCGGCTAAAGGGAGAGGAAGCCCTACACGCCACCCAAGTAGTCCCTTCCCAATGCAATCCAAGTGGAGATTCTAAGAGTCTTTTCAGCAAAAGAGAATGGGGAAGGAGAAACACTTGCCACTTGTCATCCATGCAAGGATTTTAGAAACAACCAAAGAGGGAAGTGAGGAGACCACTATAAAAGGGAGGGCGTACAAGCCTATGGGCTTTTCCCTTGCTATTTTTCTAAATTTGCATGAACTCTCACTCCTTCCACACAACGCTCACATGTTCACTTGAAGATTCTCTTACTTTCTCGTACTTTCTTTCCAACCAAACAAGGAAGATTTCTTTTCAAGAGAGGATTTCGCAACCTTCAAGGATAGACAAGGTAAGGATCGGTTTTTTCTTAGTCTTACACACACGTGTCACTTTCTCAACTCAAAATGAGATTCAAATCTCATAGGATTTTGAGAATGGTGAAACACAAGTTTTTACCCGTTTTTATGGAAAAAATGTGTTAGGGTTTTCAAGGAACCCTTGAAGCTGAATAGTGGGGGATGTTTATCCTCCACGTTCTCGATCACCACATATGTACCTACCTTACTTTGAGTTTTGTTTTATAATACGAGTGAAATGAAGGGGTTTTTGACATAAAAACCCTAAAGGCCGAATGATTTAAGATCAAATGATGTCCTAGAAATCCTTACACACTCAAGAACACGAATTAGGGTTTTTAGACACTCTTTCTAGTGTAACACATTTCGGATTACAGCTTGCTAGTATTTCCTTACGTGGATTTTTGTAAGTATACACTCAACTTGCTCTCGCTTAATACTTGTATATATTTGTGTAATTCATTTTATTGTTATGTTTGCTTTGATTGTTATTTCTTATTTGTTTGTTTAATATGTTTATGTGATCTTGGAGTATGAATATCCCACGAATGATATGATTCGGTTTAAGATTAAAATGGCAAGAATGTCTTTACCATGTTTCGGCTCAAGGGAAAACAATGTTGTTAATTTGTGATACTTGATGATTCTGCTATACCATGTCTTGGAAGTTTTGGATCTTACCCAAATACCATGATTTTATGTCTTGTTTCATTATGCTTTGATTACTAAGCAATATGTTTTAAGTTTGAAGCATGTTTAAGTGATGATTCTTCATGTTTTTGCACTTACATGTTTCAAGACACTTTCATAGTTCCTAGTATTTGTTTTGATAGTCCATGTGATCTATGTTATCATACCATTTTATGCTTGGTTATTCCATACAAGGCATTACATATGTCATATGTCAAGTGTAAGTGGGTATGTCTTAAGTCTCATGCATTTGGGAAAAAGTGTTTCCAAAAAGTGTTTTTCAAAGAAAGGAGTTTAAAAGTTTTGTCATGACCCTATGTGCTAGGATGGAGAATGTCCCAGTGAAACTCTTATATCCACTCTGGAGTGTTTAAGAATAGAGTGGTAACCCCTAGGTCAACAAAGAACCTTAGACGAGTCTCGAATGGATTCTCTTTAAAGAATGCTGAGCGAGGAAGTGCCTAACGCTAGAGGGTGCTTAAGGCATGTAACCGACGAGTAAGGTCGAGTTAATATGAAATCTCTATTTATGAGTTACTCATCACAGTACACTAATCGTTGATAATGAGATAACTAGTAGGAACACGCAGTGCTAAGGGGAATCGTGTTGTGTCACCCTCGAAACAGGGATAAGAGCTCATAAGTTATAGATCACTTGATAAAAATCTTGTGATATGATAAGGATCACTAGATGAAAATCTTGTGATATGTTTTAATAAGGTAAGTTCTAATTAAGATCAACATGAATAAGAAAGTTGAGAAGTTTTTCTGAAAAAGCGAAAGTCTCTATTATAAATATTTTGAAAATGGTCAAGTCATATATCAAGTACATGTCCATGCAAGCATTTCATGATATACCTCTTGTATGCTTGTGTTAACTATTGTATGTTGTGTGATTACTTGCTGAGATTTCTCTCGAAATCTCATTGTGATAGTTTCTACTACCATTCCCCCATCGGAATGGTAGAAGTTGTTACAGGTACCTCGGATTCCCGAGAAACATGAACCTAGACGGTTTCATGATAGAGGACGAGTTTACTATTCAGGCTCGTCATGTCTATACTACTGACGCATTAAAACACATAGCTAAGCTTCTTAGGGAGATCCAAATTAGTAATAGTGAGACCAAGATTGATGCTACGATCTATCAACCATCTAAGAATTTGAAATTTTGGTAGAATATGGATCAATTATCTACTTATCTGGAGCGAGCCTTGAAGGCCTCGGCTGACACAAAAGCAACAACAAAGGACTTAGGTTTGACACCATCTTAGCCTCAGCAATCCCATGGGGTCTTTTGGTGCTTAACTCCTAGTGGGACAATAGTGATGAAGAATATGAGAACCTAAGATATTTTGTGGAAAGAAAAAAAAAGGAGAGAACTTATGGTTTAAATCTCAACTTTTGTGGAATAATGTTTTGAGAATGTCCCGTGTTTTTGGAGATTAAAATATACTCTATGCTTTTGGGATGTTATCTCTTTATGATGCATGTTTATGGTTATGGACAATGTTGGAGTATTTTGTTAGTAACGATGCCATGTGCTTTGCAATTGCTTATCACATTGCTTAGATAATCCAACCTTTATTAGTTTTTGTTGTTATATTATTGCATACTGCTAGTGTACTTAGGTGCATAGCATATTATCTGTCATGTATGAGGAGTGTGTAGCCTTGTGTTACATGTCCCTGCGTTTCAGTCACCGTTCAATCTCAAGCGAGGACTGAGGGCACCACAGGCTTGTTTTTGGTAAACCATCTGAAGAATCAGAAATGGTTTTCGAAGGGAGAGACAGAGAGCCATCGATGTAGTTGAAGAGTTCTTGTCCATGTAGATTGGCTGTAATTTGCACCTTCCATAAAAGGTATTTATCAGTCGTTAGTTTGGTAGTGATGATACGAGAAAAGGAGGAAAGGTTGGAGGAAGGAGAAGGGGAGGAGGTGGCCATGGATCAAAGTGACGGTAGTTGATGGCTCTTTATACCATGCTAGAGGAGACTACAACTTGAGAAATGATTCTTCATTTGATTGATTTGCTTTCAATATACAGTTGTATATTTATACAAGAGGGATAGAATAATGGAATATTTGGTTGTTACAAGAACCATAGGAAAGAATTACAGTTTTCTCTACTGTTCTATCCTAGAAGCTATTGTGGGATTTTGTTGTACATGGCAAGTGCTCTGTAATTGATTCTCTGAGATGGTTGTTGCTGCAGTGGTGCACGCCTTCTATTTGTCAAAATACACCATAGGGTCAGATAGTGATAATGAAACATGTTTTCAATGCTCCTGATAATGAAACATGAATTTTTAATCTTTATTTTGCTCTCTGACATTTCCCTTTCAGCATTTTGTAGTAGAGTATGTTTTCTGTTGCCCAATGTTCTTCCTGTGATTCTTTCCAAACATGCCACTTGATTTACCATTAGAATCAAATTGTGTTTTTTATTTTATTTTGTAAACATGGTTTAACATGGTAATTATAGCTACAAAGAACTGTAAACTGAGCAAAAGTCCACCCAAGCTTGTACCAACTTGAGCAAAAGTTGCTACCACTCAGGTGAGCACATTGGACAGCACTACAATAGTTCTCACCACTCACCTCAAGAGAACAATGTCGCTCTCCTCAAATGAGCACATAGGCGAACAAGTGTGGTCACCTCGAACAAATGAACAAATTAGCTAGTCTTTCTGACTAGTTTTTTAGTCAACAAATCTGAAATTGTTGTCTTTTGACTCTGGCAGTTGTAATTTCAAGTCAATGTTGCGGACAGGCCAAAATAGTACCAAAGGTTGATCCTACTAGATGTTTGGTTCATATGTTTGTATCTTCTATAGGCAACACTTGACCTAACTTCTTTACATTCCCAGGAAAATCAAATGTAGGCAACCTTGTTTAAATCGAGAATATGCCCTTGACAAAAATACTTTGCTTGTCTTCACATGGTATTATATTTCAAATGTCACTGTCAAAGGGCAGTATCAATGGAAAATCAATAATAAGACATTGAACGAGGAGGCTTTGGATGATTGATAGTATCCATTAAACAAACTTGGTCCAAAAGCCTTTCTTTGACTTTGGTCCATATGTTGACTCGAAGTTGCCATTGTTAATGCGTAGTTCGCACGCATAACTACAAACTAAAACTTACATTATCCACGGTTTGCTATAATAATACCATGCTCTTCTTTGTTTAGATATTTTGGTTGTTTCAATTGATTTGAGCCCCCTTAAGAAATCTAGCCCAAATATGGGGAGACAATGGTTAAGGCATTTTACATTATCCGACCAAGAGTAAGTATATAGATAACAATTGTACACCCATGAGTCATATGCATATATAGACAACAATTTGTTAATCTATTAATTATAGGTTGAAGCCTATGCCTTTTTCAAAAAGAGGACAGTACCCCAATTTTATTGATAGCCATCACTTATGGTGGAGGAATATCATGGTTACAACTGGATGTCTATGGGTTACATAGAATCATAGAATCAAAACCCAGGCATCAAAATAAGATATAGACTAACTCAAACACTATACAGTATTAAATAAAAACAAACAGAACTCATATCTTAATAAATCAATTAAATCTAAATAAATATGCATAAAAATCGAATAGATGACTAAAAAAACCTACATAGAAACCTGCATAATCCAATTTGATCTTGCAAAATAGTTTTAACAAAGAATAAGAATAAGAAGACAAATGTGGAAGCAAAGAATCGCAATACCAGCCTGCTACAACCTACACGAAGCAATCCTCAATCTCAAATAAGGTAAAGAGCATTTGTCAAGGTGCAACAAACCTTTAAGTCTTCTACGAATAAGACTATGAGCATGAATATCCATACAAGAATTATGGGCTCCTTCTTTAGGAAAAAAAATCAGCCATTATATTGCGTTCTTGAAAAACATGACAAATGTGACAATTAAGAGTCCGAATAAGCTCAATCACCTCTTCCCAAAAATCCCATAAGCACCAGTGGGAACATTCACCATGATGAATCCATGAAAGCACCATCATAGAATCTATTTCAACTATTATATTCGATAATCCCAATTCTTTACAAACTCTAAGACCATCTCTTAAAACCCAAAATTCAGCTACAATATTGGTCTGAGTTTGGTAGTGACGAGAAAAACTTGCAAATAGATCTCCACTATGATCACGAACCACACCACCGCCACTAGATAAACTAGGATTACCAAGCGAAGAACCATCTATATTTAATTTCCAATAACCACAATCAGGATGTTGCCAAGCAAAAGGTTTAGCTGTAGTCACCCGCGGCACAATGATAGGACATCTAATGCTCCGCAACATCTCTTGGTCCCGAGTGGAATAAGACTTGAACTTAATAGGCACCACAAACACATTCTGAATCCACATCAGAATAGCCGACACAATATGCTCCCAAGTGAATTTACCCTCATCCATACAAATGTTACATTCGAAAAATCAAAGTCCCCAAATAATCATAGTTGGAAATAAGGCCACTCACTATCCCCAACTGAGAAGAACATTTGGCTTTCAACCACCAAAGAGAAACTCGATTAAAAATACTTTGACTTCTCCTATATCTCACCTCTAATCTTTTGGAGAAGAATTCCTAGATTTTTTCAGTTAGAAAACCGTTCTCAAGCAATTGTTCTTCCGTTTCAATAGCAACTTTATCCACACAGCAATAGCAGCAGGATGGTAAATGAATACCAATTTTTTTAACATTTGCAGCAATAGGCAGTGCATGATTCATAAATTTTTCAAGCAATATAAGAGATTTTACTTGGAGGGTCCGAATGAAGTCTTGAAATATTCCAAGCCCTTTAGTCGAAAATTTACCATCTGATGAAGGAGCTCAAATGAAAGTATCTGAACCTTGCTTCAGCCGAATATTAGATTGTAGAATTTCATTGCATAAATCTGCCCTAACCAAAGTTGAACGACGAGGAATATTCCAACCGACTGGAGATAGTAAATCATAAATCTGTAGCAAAGGGGACTCACTCACTTGAGCCTGACCAGCCAGGACACCAGATGGAAGCCAAGGCTCAAACCAAAAATTGACCTTGCCCTCTTGAATCTTCCATAGCCAATGTTTAAAGAGTAAATAAACTCAATGAATTACACTTTTCCGAAAGCTAGATCCACGAGGAAACTAAGCAGCTTCCAAATGTAACATATTCATCAAATACCGACTCTTAAAAAAATTAGCCCAAAGGGAATCACTCGCAATGAATTTCCAAGCAAACTTGAGTAAAAGCGAATCTTGCACTTCCTTAAGGTATCTCACCCCCAAACCACCCTCTTGAATTGGTCGTCAAACTTTCCTTCACGAAACCTAGGCCTTTTTCTTTCAACCCTCTTTGGAACCCCATAAAAATTTTGATAACATACGTTGAATATCTATAAACACTATTAGAGGAATTTTATGTACATATAGAACATGAATCAACACACCATTAAGCACATGCTTCAAAAGCACCAATCTTCCATTGGAAGAAAGAAGTTTCTCTTCCAACCTGCAATTTTCTTTCTATTTTCTCAACAAGTGGCTTCAACATAGAGGTTGTAAGTCTACCAGTATGTAATAGCACACCAAGGTAAGTACAAGGACATTTACCCTCACTAAAGCCCAAAGCTTCCAGCATCTGATGTTTTCTAGCATAGTTTATTGTTTTGAAGCAAAACAAGCTAGATTTTTCTGCATTAATCTTTTGTCCTGAAACTTATAAGTTTTCAAAAGACCCCGTAAGGACCATTTATCACCTCTCATGGAAATCAGTAAATCATCCGCATAGAGAAGTTGTGAAATTCTCAAACAAGATCTCGAAATATTATAAGACTTAATGGTGCTCAAACAAAATTGAGAATCCAATAATCTAGAAAGGACATCTTCTAATAAAATAAAAAGATTAGGTGAAAGAGGATCATGTTGTCTTATCCCACGGGAAGCTTTGAAGAATCCCTTAGAAATTCCATTAAACATAATCGAAAAAGAAGGAGAGGAAATGCACTGAAGAATAAGGTCACACCAACTTAGGGAGAAGCCAAATCCCTTCAAAACTTCAAGAAGAAAACACCAATTCACCCGATCATACGCTCTCTCCATATCAATTTTACAAATCACATTCCCACCATGAATTTTTTATCCAAACCAGTGACCAATTCTTGTATAATGGAGATATTATCAAAAATACTACGATTGCTTACAAAAGCTGATTGAGTCAGTGAGATTAACTTACTTAAAATAGGAGCCATACGGTTCACCATAATCTATGAGAAAAATCTTATATACCACACAACATAAACTAATAGGTCTGAATTTAGTGGAGCTATCCAATTTATCCACTTTTGGAATAAGGACTAAATTTGTAGCACCATAGAAAGTGGGTAAAGGATAGCCATTAAAGAATTCAATCACCACCTTCCATACATCATCTTGAACAATATCCCAGGCCACTTAAAAAAATGCCATCGAAAAACCATCGGGCCCTAGCAACTATGATCCAGAATAGAGTCAAGCACCTCTTTAACTTCCTGCACAGAAGGAGGCGGAAGGAGAGCTGCATTTTCGTCCTCCGAAACCAGCTTAGGAATGAGAGAAAAAACATCCTCATCTCTAACAACTGGTTCGAAAGCCAAAAGCTTTTGATAAAAATTAATAGCACCAACATGAATCTCCTCAAGAGTCTTTAAAGAAGACCCATCTTGCAAAGTTAAATAAGTAAGAATATTTCTTCTCTTTTTATTCAAGACACTCACATGGAAGAACCGAGTATTTGCATCACCCTCCTTCAACCATAGAATGTGCAATATTTGTTTACATAAGATCTCCTCTCTACCCAACCATAAATGATGTTTCGCCTTAAATTGTAACATTTGATTTTTTGCCCTTTCAGAATAATTTCCAACAACCTCACTCTCCAAACTAACCAATTGACCCTCCACCAATTGTAACTCCTTAGCCATATACCCAAAAGTTGAAACATTCCACAGTTTAAGACTAGATTTGATCTTATATGAATTCCTGGCCACCCGCCAAAAACCGTGGCCTTCATTCAGAATCGAAACTTCTAATATCATCCCACAAGTCCAATCGCATTCGCCTAAAACAACTGGCATAAATAAAAGAAACAAATATTCTATCATCACCAAGCGAGAACCAACCCGATAAGAGTTATTCATAATCAACCATGTTGAAAAATGTATATCCTAATCCCAAAATAGCCAAATTTTACCACCCTCTTCCGAATTCATAACAAAATTGTGGAGCTTCAATTGTCGTGCCCAAAATTTCATATTATTGTCATCCAAGAAAGGCTCCATGATAACAATAATACGTGGTTTAAAGTTTTTTATAATATGGGACAAATGCCTTTGAGAAGTACACACACCCTTAATATTCCACGTAAGGATATTAAACATAATTAAAGATGTTTTTTTGAGCGAGTGGTGACTCCACGAATCACCCCAGACTTCCTTTTTCTGACTCCAAGATTTCCCTAATTGTTATTCCCATCTCCAGATAAAAAACATAGTTCTTTTCGACAATGTTTTCAGCCTCCAAAAGGCTTTCAGAATCTGACACAACAACAACATTTTGCACTTACTCACATTTAGCTACTCGTCATTTTCTTGGTCCATATCATCAATGACATGTTGCGCAACACATCCCAATTCATATTCCAAAATTTTATCCACCATTTTTAAAGAACTATGTGGAGAATGCAGATTAATAGCCAGATTCAAGTAAGTTTCATGAGGAGTAACATTCCCCTTTGACTCCTCCACAGGTTTCTCAACTGAATGCACTAACCTTTCAGATAACACCAAAGGACTTTGCCTATTATCCTCCTCTATATTCCTCATAATACCTTTTTTATGTTTCAAAAGAACCCCAACATCTTCTTCGCAAGAATTATGTCTCTCCTTGATCTTATTAAGAATCTCTTCTCTTCGTTTCTTTCGGATCTCTTATTGATCCAATTCAGGTTTCCCAATCTGACGCCTCACCTCCTTTGAATTTTTCAGTTTCGGTTTCACAATTTCCTCTTCTTCCTTAATTTCTTTTTTTTTCTTTTTTTTTTTTGCAATAAATAGTTTTTATCATTGTGCCCTCGAACATAACAGTGATGACAAAATGTAGGGACAGTCTCAAAGATGACCTCCTGATATCGGCTTCCAGGTTCACTTCGGGCCCTAATCCAAAACCCATTCCACAAAGGTTGAGAGATATCCATCTCAATACAACATCTCGCAACTTCCGGACGTGAAACACGCGCAGTGGTGTTATCTCTCCTAGAAAATCTTCCATAACTACTAGTGAGAATTTTCAACATGGATATGTAATAGAAAATTGGGGATAACCCCGATAAAAACATCCACAACGGGGCATTCACAGGTTCAATGTCGAAGAATTTCCTCACCATAGCCATGTAAAAATCATCTTCATTTGTCAAGCAAACCATCACGTTGGCCACTTTTCGCATCCCGCCCTCCACAGGTTGCATCTTCAAGCCCCATCTCTGTTTGATAAACTTTCAGATCAGATCAAGAGAAGGGCGCTTCCGCAAGAACTTCAGTAAATCGGAATGGAGAGGCCGACCGATCGATTTCCTCCTTTGAGAAGTGAAACAACATTTCTCCATTTTTGAAGCTTGGATGATGCATAGGTATAGCAACTTCAAGAAGAGGTTTTGGGGACTCCACAATGATATTAGTAAGTATATGACATCCCACCATTGCTTGAGGAGAGTTCGGAGCTGGAGGGACTGATGGTTCCCCCTGAGCAGCCAAAGGAGAAGGTGATACGAAGAAAAACAGAGTTGACTTCACACAAAAGGAGAAGGCGATATGACGAAAAATAGAGTTGACTTCATTGATGGCACTAGCTTAGTAATAGTAACTTTTTTGGGAAATAATGGAGATCAACAGCTTCTAAACTACACAATCCAACGCTTTATGATGAAGACCACACAATTACACAATAAAAATATATAGATTGTTATCTTTAGTGCATATTATGTTATATGTTTACGAGTTGCAGGTGAGCACTTTTTTCTCTATTGTGCTCGCCTAGAAGGCCAACCAATTTTGCTTTCTTTAGTACTCGTCGGGGGTCAATGACTTTTACCCCTGGTGAGCATTCGAGATATTTGCCCCTAGCTCGAATATTTTTATACCATTTTTATCATGGAAATTTCTATCATTGGCCCCTCAATTTATTCATGAAATTTTCTACTAAGTTTGATCTTCGAAAACCCTAGCTAAAACCTCAAATTTTTGTCCAATCTGAAAATGCCTTTGAATTTCCGGCAACCACCCATGAAAATTTCCCATCTATTTGATTTTATTTGATCACCACTTTACCACCCAATCCCCACAGTCTACCACCTAAAGAGGATACTCAAGTATGCCTTAAACTAGCCACAACTTCCAAGAGGATAGTCCAAATGAATAAGACAAAAACGTTTTACCTTGTGAATTGCCCCATACCCAGCGACACCATTAACACTTAAGCATTGCATTAATTTCACCACCCTTTCACCACTACCACATGGCAAAGCCCCTCTCCCCATATTCATTTCAGCCTACTCTAAGGTGCAATGATCACAAAGTTAGCCAACCGCCCGAGGAGAATCTAGGCTAGGTGGCATCATCACCACAGACCAAACCCCACAATGGGAGGCCACCTTGCCAACGCCACACACACCTCTTGGAGCCTATATAAACTCCACTCCACCTCCACTTCTTCCTCACTTCACTTCCTCCAATTCGCTTGAGTGTTCTTGAGAGTTCTCATCCTTTAGTTATTTGAAGTTCTTAAGTGTTCTAAGTGAGTTCTTAAGTTGTGAACTTTAAGTGGGAAGCTCCAAAGGCTACGGAATCTTTGTAAGTTTTATCTCTAGATCTTATTTTATATGCTAAAATGTGTTTTTTAGTGTTAGCATTAATTCTGGGTGATTATAGCCTGAGATACCATGTTTAGCTAGAAGCTAAAATATTGGTAGATAGGTTTATTGTTTAAATTATTTTGGTGAAAATATTAGTTATGGCATTTCTTGATAAGTCATTATATGAATTGATGTCTTAGAATAATTTCTGAAGGTTTAGTTTGAGGTTAGAAACATGCCATAATAGGTTTTAATCTCTATCTTGTGTTTATCATCAAAACATGTATGGTTTGACTTTTAATCATGCTTCATTTGAGGAAACTGACTTATTTTACTTAGGCTTGAAATATGAGCATTTAGAAAATCTTCTGATTGGGATAAGAAGTATGCATGATTTAATTCTAGCATGTCATTGATAGAAAGGTCATATCATGCATCACTTGAGGTTTAGTTAGAATTTAAGGATTTTATTAAGCATGATTAAGTGTTGAGATGAACTTGCTCAAAGATAAGCTTTTATTTTGTCATTGAGGATTTATAGTGATCATTTTTTTTATTGGAGGAATTTGTCATGTATGCATTCATGAGGATCAATAATCAAAATTTCGTATAGGTATCAATTAGAGAGGATGCCACGAATTGAGAATGAATAGTATAAGATCACTTTGATTTTTTAAGGCATCGAAGGTTTTAGAATGTGCAAGATATGAAGACTATGAATTTTGGTTAAGATTGGAGAGCATTTGCATTAGTAGCAATATTTGGAAGTTTAGGAATATTTTCATAATTTCTCCTTTATCTAGAAAATTTTATTTTTCCTTGAGCTAATATAGATTTAAACTTGGTACAATTTTTATCACAGTCACTACCTCACTCCCAACTTCAACAGTCTGTTAGTTGGGCTCTAAATTTAACTTTGATGATTATTTATAATTTACTGATAAATGCCGCATTCATTTTATAACTGACATTTTGAGCATGAAATGTCATATCTTATATTCCATTTTTGTCATTTCGCATACAACTATCATTTTTTAAATATGCCACATACTTGCATATCATGAAAATTATTTTTTAAAACGATCCCAAAGGCTAGGATGGGTAAGTATTCTGGCGGAACTCCCATGTCCACTCTATAGTGATTAAATATGAAGTGGTAACCCTTGGATTAACAAAGAACAATCAACATGTTTCGAATGGGTTCTTTTTAAAGGACGTCAGAACGAAGTCATATGTTATGACACATAAAGCTAATGGGTGTACATGTTATGATTTTTACGAAGTTATGTTATGTTATATCACCAATGCATAGAAAACAAGTCTATAAACAACGTAATTTCAACGTGAGTTGTACTACATTTACCGGTAGGTATTCACAATGCATATGGGGAATTGTGATGATACCATACGTTACGTTAATTACATGATTTTATGTAATTCTTGATGAAAGACTAAGTTTTTAACGATGAAAGTGAAATTTTGTTCTTTGTAAGAAAATGTGCATTAAAAGTCTATTTTCTAGAAAAATCTGAATGGGAGACAAATACAGTTTTTTGCATTGCATGTTTATCATTCTTCATGCATAGTTTGTCTTTGTGCATGTTAGTTGTCTAACTTACTGAGATTTCAAGTAAATTTCAACATTTGTGGATCCAATCATTTTATTCGAAATGATAGAAGTTGTAGATGCAGATGGACCCAATGGATCAAGAGGAATGAGGAGGAACCAAACGTCGACATGAGACTTGATATTATTTTGATATTTCAAGGCCTCACCCTTTGTTCCATAGAGCGCATGAAGCAACTGGTTTATATTTTTTTGTAAACTTGGTATATTGTACTAAGATTAAACTACTTGATGATTTGAACTTATGGTTTAATCAAATATTATTGGGATGGTTTTAGTTATTCTGGCATAAGTTTATTTTCACCCTTACTTTCCACTGTGGTTATTGCATACTACTAGCTGCATTTCTAGAATGCATTGCGTATTAACTATTATGTACAGGAGTATGTAACCTTGTTTTGCATGTCTTGATACTCTAAGTCTCTGTTATATTCCAAGCGGAGGTTGGGGTCGTCACACTTCCCTTTCTTTTCCTTTATATATATATATATATATATATATATATATATATATATTATAGTTTAGAACCATAATCTATAGATTCCTATGTTTGGAGCATGCTATGTCAACGTTGGGAATTTGGAACAATTATTGAGTATTTATTGGTTTTTTTAAATGTTATAATTTTAAAATCAAATTTGGATAAGACTGCAACGCTCTTGTCTAACATGCTATTGAATGTGTGCATACGTGCCTCTCTGTTTGGACCTCTAAAGGATCAAAACTCTCAGTTCAGTCTTATCTCAATTCAGGAAGATGCTCATGAGGAAGCATAACATGTAACTTAGATTGTTCCCCAATCTTTCTAGGCACGTTCATTGGTCTACAGTTGTGGCCTCACAATCATCTTATGTGTTTGCAATGTTAAAATAAAGTAACTATATTTTGCAGCTCATAGGACGCTATTTTTTCTTGGTTATGATGGTTACAGAAGGTCCATTATGATTGTCTGGGCTAGAAATTTCGATTAGCAAAGAAGGTCCATTATGATTGCTAGCAACTTTGCTCTACAAGTGCTCGTCTGGGAAGGAGCCCTTTGGCTCTCTCACATCTTGCTTGAGGTCGAGCAATTTGGCTTTGTTTAGTGCTTGCCTGGGGGAGCACTTGTAGGCCTCGTTTGGATGCACAATTCAGTTGAGTGCACTTCATTTTTAAACTGCTTTGAACATCCAAACGCATGTTTTAGTTTCATTCTCTTCTGAGTGCAGTTCAAAGGTGAGATTATTGGCTGGACCCACACTTGACAAAGTTTAGATTTCAGATTATTGCTAGACCCCACCTGAGAAACCCATGTGAACCTACTTTGGCTGCAAGTGCAGCTTCCATTATTTGCCTTTGATTTTTTTTCTTTTGCTTGCAGGTTTGGCACTAGAAGTGGGACAAAGGTGTCAGATGAACAGTATTGTTTAATGGTGGGACCCAATTATTTTACAAGTTTTCATAAATATATCTAAACTCATTTTAACATTCAAACATACTTTAAACTCATTTTAAGTGGATCCCACAAAACTCACTCAACAATCTCAACTCACTACTATTCATAAAGAATTCAGTTCAGCTCAACTCAACTCAACTCAACTCTACATCCAAACGCAGCCTTATTCTTCCTGGTGCTTGCCTAGAGGTGAGCCCTTTGGCTCTCCTAGACCTCGCATGGGGCCGAGCACTTTCTCTCTTTCTAGTGCTCACCTTCCTAGGCCTCACTTGGGGGAAAGCACCTTTGTCTTTTTGGTACTCGCATGCAGTGAGCAATCAGTGCTAATGTGGCAGCGAGCAAATTTGCTCTTCTAGCTGCTTGACTTGAAGCGAGCCCATTGGCACTCTCGGACCTCACCTAGGTTAAGTGTAACACCCCGTATTTTAGTGTATTTTCACTGAAGGATTATTTTTAATAATTCAAAAATTTATTCTCTTATTTTATAATTATCGGATATTTTAAATGGCCTATTTTATGATCTTTAAATTGTGAAAAATTAAATTGTTATGTTTTCTTAATATTTATTTACTATTGTACATTTAAATTGTTCTCCTTTTAAATTAATTGATTGTGAGATTTAATTATTTTATTTTCATTGTATCATTACGTTTAATTTAATTTAATTCATTTGCTGTTTTAAAATCATTTTCGTTGGATCATTTTCTGTGACCCAAGATGTGATGATTGGACCTCATTTCTTTCCCTCTATTTTCTCTTTCCTCTCTTTTTTCTCTTCTTTTTCTTTTCTTTTTCTTCTTTTTTTTTCTTCTCCTTCCAGCTCCCTCCCGCGCGACACTCTCTCTCTGTCTCTCCGTTGGAATTCTCTTCCACCCAGCCCGCCGCCACGAGACTCCGGTGACCGACACCGCCCCCACCGTCCAACTCCCCACCGGCCGGCGACCCTTCCCCGTAAATCTCAGCTCCTCCATCGCCGGCGTTCTCCTCCATGCACGGCTTGAAGCCGCGGCCTTCTCTTCCTTCGCGCGCCGCCGTCGCGCCACATCCAGCCACCATCTCTTCACCACTTCATCCCCGACCTCTTGGCAACCCAATGGACCCAACCCCGGCTCCGATCCGTCACTGGTGAAGCACAACCAAGCCCATCTCTGTTTCAGACTTTTTGGCCTTCAAACCGCCATTTGCGCCGCCACCCACGGCAAACCACCACTACCATTGGCTTCACCGACCTCTCTAGGCCCTACCCTATCAATTTCGGGTCTTAGTTTGTCTCCGTTGAAAATTGAGTTTTTGAGACCCACGGCCACAATGTATTTTACACTGTTACGTTGCCGAGCCGCCACTTCTTACAGTTTCGTGATCCTTCGAAAATTATTATATAGCACTGTAAGTATTTTTCCAAAGAACTTTCGTGATATAAATGAATTTTGGCACTAACAAATATTACTCTGAACTGGTTGGTTATGCCGGACTGAGTCCGAGGAGTTCAGGGGTCGGATGGATTGCGGACGGAGTTGATTGTATGTTTGGTTTGTGATTGGATTGTGTTGTCATTGTTGGTTGTTGGATATTGGTGTCGTGTTTTATTCACTGCATTTGCACGCATGTTCATGTTTGTAACTGAAAACTGAATTTTCGCATGATTGCATATATGTTCATGTGTTTATTTGAAAACTGGGTTTTCATGTGAGAAATGATTTTTGGGTGTGTTTGAAACAACTGGATTGACTGGGTTGAGAAAAAGGAAAAGGAACTGTAGGGATGGTGGTAGAGTCTCGCCTGCGATTCCCGCCTACGGTGCACGCGGTAGGGATGGTGGTAAGCAGGGACGGAGGTAGAGTCCAGCCTGCGATTCCCACCTACAGTGTCCGACAATTGGTTTGTTTTGTGTGAATTATTTTCTGGGAAAATGACAGACTATGTTTTTGGGCCAAAATGGGATTTTGGCGTGTGTTGGAAATAATCATTTTTGGAGAAAAATGATATTTTATGGATAAGTGGATTTTGTCGTATGAATGCATGTTGGTTGCATTAATATGTTTTTATCTCGAGAGTTGTTTGGTTTATACTTACATGTGGTACCATTTTATGGTATCGCAGATTTTGATGCAGATGAGGATGACGAGCCTTAGCTTGGTTCCGTTGGTGGAGTTATCTGGAATTGCTCCTGTTTATCGAGTTTCGTTTTTATCAATTTATGTGTTGCCTTTGTAATATATTTGGGATGACTGTATAACTCTTTAAATGTAATTTGTTTTGAATATTTGTATTTAAATTTCTGGTACTTAAATGATTTATTTATATTATCCGCTGCGATTTTTATTGTGTACTCTTGCATGTTGCACACATTTGAGCACATTTCGTTGGGATGCGTGACCCTTGTTGTCATCATCCTGACGTCACGATTCCCTTATTTTTGTAGGTGGGAGTCGGGGCGTCACAGGTGGTATCAGAGCAGTTCAGCTTTGGGTAAACCTACATGTCCCTTAGGTGAAGTACCAGAAAATTTTAAAATCATGATTTGAAATTATTTTGTTGGGAGTATATTATTTTAATTGTTTTATTTATTTTATTGTACGTTATTTGTTTGTTTATTTATTTTATTTTAAATTATTTTAGTTTATTTAGTTATTTTATTTTATGGCAGGTAATTTTACTTGTTTCAATTATTTTCTTGTGTACTATTTCATTTGTTTTATTCCTTTTGTCTTATGATATTTTATTTTGTTGGTTTTATTTTATTTTATCTTATGTGATATTGTTGTATTTTAATTTATTTTACTATAATTATATTTTAGTTTGTTTTAAGCTGATAGTGGGGTTAAGGGTTACGCTATGGCAGGAAAATGGTACGACCAAGAAGGCAAGCTAATGAGCCCGAGGATGAATTACCGAGGGGTGATGGAAATTATGCCATGGCGAGGGCGTTGAATAGGATGACGGAGTTTCTTCAGCAGAATTTTCGTCCACAGCAAGGAGAGCAGAATAGGGTGGTGCAAGTCGGGTACACCTATGAACACTTCCTAGCGCATAGGACCCCTGCCTTCACGGGTGAAGAGGATCCACTTCGGGCTGGGAGGTGGATTGAAGACCTCAAGAGGACATTCGAAGTCTGTGGTTGTACAGAGGCCCAGAAGGTGTTGTATGGGAGTTACCTGTTGCAAGGTGAAGCAGCTAATTGGTGGAAGACTAAGCGGGAACTCCTAGAGATGGAGTTGGGATCTTTTGCAGCTGTGTCTTGGCAGCGCTTCAAGAAAGAGTTCGACGATCGCTTCTTCCTTGTTTTTGTGAGACGGCAAAAGGCTCGGGAATTCAATAACTTGGTCCAAGGGGATATGACTGTCGAGCAATATGCCAGAAAATTTATAGAGCTTGGGCGATTTGCATCTCATCTGATAGCCACAGAAGAGTTACGGGCCGAACGTTTTCAGGAAGGGTTGCGCTCTCAGATCCGTAGACAAGTCGCATGCCTGCAAATTCAGAACTTCCAGAGGTTGGTTGAGGTGGCCTGTATTGCTGAGCGGGAGCGAGGTGCTGTGGTAGGCTCCCCTCCGGGTAAGAAGCGACTGAACGTTGATGGTGAAGGGAGCAGCTCCGGGTCGCCGCAGAAGTTCGTGCAGAGGATCGAGTCTCGATCGCAGGCAGCCTCCAGTGTACGTATTGGAGGCTGAGCTCCAGTTTGTGGCAGATGTAATAGAGCCCACGAGGGCGAGTGCCGTTAGGGTTGGAATCAGTGCTTTGAGTGCGGTCAGACGGAACACTTTTCTCGTGACTGTCCTAATCGGACTCAAGGGAATTAGGGTGGTCATCGCGGTGGTAGAGGTAATCAGAGGCAATTAGGTCAGGCTCGGATGTATGCGTTAACTCCTGGTAGTGCTGACGACGAGGTTCGAGAGACTCAGGATGCTGGAGTTATGGCAGGTATGGGTCTAATATGATCTTTCGTTATGGATGCCTTGTGTGGTTTATTCTTGGGTTTGGGGGAAAGTTATGCAAGCCGTACCCATACCCGTTCGGTGTTGGAGGTCGTCTGATTTTTCTTAAGCGTGTTCTGGTTGTGTCTTGTATCCTGCGTAGCGTGATGTTTGGCTCTACAAATTTCGAGGACGAAATTTTTTTTTTAAGGAGGGAGGATGTAACACCCCGTATTTTAGTGTATTTTCACTGAATGATTATTTTTAATAATTCAAAATTTTATTCTCTTATTTTATAATTATCAGATATTTTAAATGGGCTATTTTATGATCTTTAAATTGTGAAAAATTAAATTGTTATGTTTTCTTAATATTTATTTACTGTTGTACATTTAAATTGTTCTCCTTTTAAATTAATTGATTATGAGATTTAATTATTTTTTTTCATTGTATCATTACGTTTAATTTAATTTAATTGATTTGCTGTTTTAAAATCATTTTCGTTGGATCATTTTCTGTGACCCAAGATGTGAGGATTGGACCTCATTTCTTTCCCTCTATTTTCTCTTTCCTCTCTTTTTTCTCTTCTTTTTCTCTTCTTTTTCTTCTTTTTTTTTTCTTCTCCTTCCAGCTCCCTCCCGTGCGACACTCTCTCTCCGTCTAAATTCTCTTCCACCCAGCCCGCCGCCACGAGCCGTCGGTGACCGACACCGCCCCCACCGTCCAACTCCCCACCGGCCGGCGACCCTTCCCTGTAAATCTCAGCTCCTCCATCGCCGGCGTTTTCCTCCACGCACGGCTTGAAGCCGCGGCCTTCTCTTCCTTCACGCGTCGCCGTCGCGCCACCTCCGACCACCATCTCTTCACCACTTCATCCCTAACCTCTTGGCAACCCAATGGACCCAACCCCGGCTCCGATCCGTCACCTGTGAAGCACAACCAAGCCCATCTCCGTTTCAGACTTTTTCGCCTTCAAACCGCCTTTGCGCCGCCACCCACGGCAAACCACAACCACCATTGGCTTCACCGACCTCTCTAGGCTCTACCCTATCAATTTCGGGTCTTAGTTTGTCTCCGTTGACAAGTGAGTTTTTGAGACCCACGGCCACAGTGTATTTTACACTGTTACATTGCCGAGCCGCCACTTCTTGCAGTTTCGTGATCCCTCGAAAATTATTATATAGCGTTGTAAGTATTTTTCCAAAAAACTTTTGTGATTTAAATGTATTTTTGCTCTAACATATATTACTGTGAACTGGTTGGTTATGGTTCCATTGTTTCTTTTTTTTTTTTTATTCCATAACAAGCCTTTTTGTTCCAATGACTATTATTTGAAACAAAAAAAAGGCCCAGCGAGGTACTGACCTGGCCAGGCCATGTAATTTTAAAAAGCTCTTGCAGACGAAATAAAAGAGGTACTTTTTATATTATTTATATATTTCTTACTTATATAAATTACTACTATATATTTTATTTTTTACTTATAAAATATATATTATTTTATTATTTTATTTAGGTAATTATATATATATTAATATGAATTTATATTCATATACCCAACAAGCGTTAGCTCTCCCTGAAAAGGAGGTGATCCAGCCGCACCTTCCAGTATGGCTACTTTGTTACGACTTCACTCTAGTCACTAGCCCTGCCTTCGGCATCCCCCTCCTTGTGGTTAAGGTAACGACTTCGGGCATGGCGGACTAAATCCGAGGAGTTCGGGGGTCGGATGGATTGCGGACGGAGTTGATTGTATGTTTGGTTTGTGATTGGATTGTATTGTTATTATTGGTTGTTGGATATTGGTGTCGTGTTTTATTCACTGCATTTGCACGCATGTTCATATTTGTAACTGAAAACTGGGTTTTTGCATGATTGCATACATGTTCATGTGTTTATTTGAAAACTGGGTTTTCATGTGAGAAATGATTTTTGAGTGTGTTTGAAACAACTGGATTGACTGGGTTGAGAAAAAGGAAAAGGAATTGTAGGGATGGTGGTAAGCAGGGATGGTGGTAGAGTCCCGCCTGCGATTCCCGACTACAGTGCACGCGGTAGGGATGGTGGTAAGCAGGGATGGTGGTTGTGTCCCGCCTATGATTTCCGCCTACGGTGCACGCGGTAGGGATAGTGGTAAGCAGGGATGGAGGTAGAGTCCCGCCTGCGCTTCCCGCCTATAGTGTCTGACAATTGGTTTGTTTTGTGTGAATCATTTTCTGGAAAAATGACAGACTATGTTTTTGGGCCAAAATGGGATTTTGGCGTGTGTTGAAAATAATCATTTTTTGAGAAAAATGATATTTTATGGATAATTGGATTTTGTCATATGAATGCATGTTGGTTGCATTAATATGTTTTTATCCCGAGAGTTGTTTGGTTTATACTTACATGTGGTACCATTTTATGGTATTGCAGATTTTGACGCAGATGAGGATGACGAGCCTTAGCTTGGCTCCGTTGGTGGAGTGATCTGGGATTGCTCCTGTTTATCGAGTTTCGTTTTTATCAATTTATGTGTTGCCTTTGTAATATATTTGGGATGACTGTATAACTTTTTAAAGGTAATTTGTTTTGAATATTTGTATTTAAATTTCTGGTACTTAGATGATTTATTTATATTATCTGCTGCGATTTTTATTGTGCACTCTTGCATGTTGCACATATTTGAGCACATTTCGTTGGGATGCATGACCCGTGTTGTCGTCATCCTGACGTCATGATTCCCTTGTTTTTGTACGTGGGAGTCGGGGCGTCACATTAAGCACCTTCATCTTTCTAGTGTTCCACCGAGGGCAAGTGTGTTTGTTTCTATGGTACTAGCCTGTGGTGAGCACTTTGGCTTTCCTAGTACTTGCCTGGTGGAGACCAAATTCTCTCTTCCAGCTACTCATCTTTAAGTGAGCCCTTTGGCTCTCATAGATCTCTGGGGTCAAGGAATTTTGCACTCCCGAACCTCGCTGGCAAGCAATTTGGCTCTCTTGGAGCTCGCCTAGTGGAGACCAATTTCACTCTTCATGTCTATTGCTTGGGGAGATTGCCTTGGCTCTCCAAGTGCGTCTGGTAGCAAGGAATTTTCTCTTCAAGGTGCTTTCTTGTTGGTGAGCACTTCTACACTTATGGTGCTAGCCTAGAGGGGAGCACTTTCGCTCTCTTAGGTCCTTACCTGTAGGCGAACACCTCGGCTCTCCTAGTGCTCACCTAACAAGCAACCAATTTTGTTCATACCGTTCTCATATGGGTGGTGATAACTTTACTATTCTGGCTACTCTTTTGGCGAGACAAAGTAGGACATTAATTTGGATATAGGGAGCACCACACGTGCCGTTCTCATCTCATTTCATCTCATATAATTATTACAACTTTCTTAAACTCTCACACAAAATATAATAAACAATTTACTTTTTTCAAATTTCAAAACAAAAATAATATTTGAAAATTATATTATAATAATATTTTATTCAACTTTCAACAAAATATCTTATCTCATCTCACATGAACTGCATAACCAAACGGGGCCTAAATTTGTGTCCATCTTTGGATGAAAACCAAATGTTGTATTAGGACTATGTTTGGTTTGGAGTTTCTTGTGAGATTCGCCTAAAAGTAGTCTCTACGTTGGAGTAGTTAAGACTTAAGCCAGCCTTTATGGCTTCAATCTTAAAAATCAATGCTCCCTCGAACTTGAATCTAAACATGATAGTTGAAACACAATTGGATGTAGGCCTGTGCATAAAAGGCCCTAAACCGATCCGTCCGCAAGACCCGTTATTGGTTCACCCGACAAAAGCTGGGTTCATCGGGTCAAGTGAAACAACGGGTTCGCTACGTATTATGTCGGTCGAAACCGACTGCCGACTAGTAGGGGTTAACTCATAGACCTTGGGGCCTTGGGCATTGGTTCACTCACTCAAACTTCATCTTTAGATTGCTGTACTATTGTACGTGCAGTCACTCAAACGTCTTTTTTTTTTTAAAACAATCAAACGTCTGCTTTAATGATCACTCAAATGTACTTTAATCTGTAATTTTTTTATTTTTTGATAAGGTTGAGCAATCATTGTTTGATTGCCACGTGTACTTTAATATTAGATTTATTTTATTTATTTAATTGGTGCAATTCTCTCCAGCTTGCTGATCGCAACTCTTATAATTAAGAAATAATAATATTATATTATTGTTAATTAATTTGAAAATGGGAGTATTCCCGTCAGTCTCATCAGACCCGTTTACATAGCCGACACCATTAATTAAGGTAGCAGTAACAACTTGCCAGTGACCCCAAATCATTGTGATCAGAGGGTGGAGAGTAACTTGCGTCAGAACCAAATCGACGGCTACGTGAGCCCGCCCATCAAAAAGTTGACGAACCCCTTAAGGTTACACATATGACCCCAAAATATCTGAACCAAAACCTGTCCTTTTTTTTTTTTTTTTCTTTTTAAGATCAGTCAGGTCATACGGGTTCGACCCGTTTTTTGTTTTGCATAGTTGGTTCGGATCGGGTTGTCATCCTTATTGTAGATATTCGGATCGGGTCGGGCGCATATCCGATGCTTTGAGCTCGGGTTGCAGCCCTAACTGGATGTAATGTTTCCGCATGGAATCTGTATGTATTAATAATGTGTGAAGACTTATCTCTCTAGTTAGTTTATCACTTCCCATGGGTCTTTTCCGTTTGATAAGGCAATAATTCTGTAAGATGCACGCTCATTCAATTGGCCTAAAAGATGGCCTATCAAGCATAAGTACCGGATCTTTTTAATTGCTGTGTTTCTTAGGATCCATATTTTAAAATAATTGGAGTGAAACCAATTAATGAAAATTACCTTTCAGGTCTGTAGATTTGTTTTTTTACAAACGAGTACCTATTGTCTTATATATATATATATAAATAGGACCCACTGTAGGGGCTTCTATACTTGAGTATAATCATAGCATCCTAACCTCTGAGAATTAAAAGGAGAGGAGGCTTAGACAGCAAGAAGCCGTTAGTGCCCTACCGATGACATATGTCCTCCTCTAATGATTGTTAATGGCTTGATAGATATTTGCATTGTTAGTTTTTTCCTGTCACTAAACTAACGAAATTATGACAGAGAGACCAATATAAAATTGGTCTGACCAGTTCGGAATATGGGACTAATTTCAAACTTTTTAAACTACAAGTATCAGTTCGTAAAAAGTCTAAATTCCAGGGACCTGAGCAATATTAGGCTTTCTCGTTAGTCTCTCTCGATAATAAAGCAATTATCACTTTATACATAACAAAGCTATCATCTACGTAACGTTATTTTAGTGGGAAAAAAACAGTTTACACCTACTACTATCAAAACTAACACATTAGACCTTCAAACTATTAAAAATTAATACTTCACACACCATTCAATTATGGCTTTTGTGATGAATAAAAATAGGTAACGTGGTAAAATCTTGATAGTTAGTACTAATTGAAGAGTGTAAAGTGCAAGTTTGTTGTAATTTGAGGATGTAATGTCTTAATTTTGGTAGTTTGAGATGCAAAGTGCAAAACTTTTGATAATTTGAGGGATGCAAAATGTATTTATTCCTATTTTATTATGTGGAACTTAGAGTTTATACATATATAGGTGGATGGCCGGAACTAGATATCAAAATGTCTGGTGCAAAAAATTTATTCATTACTAAAATAATCTGTTACACCCCACTTGAAATGCCCATTATGACTTGACCTTACTCCCATAATCCGAGTTAGTGTAAGATGATGATAATTTTTTTCGGGAAAATTTTATAGATTAATTTTTTTAGCATAAGAATCTCACTTTGAGTTTAGCTAGAATTATTGGAAAAGTTCTAGTATTTTATTTTAGGATTAACTACAAAGAAGACAATAGTGGAATGACACTTGGCATTATTATCGAGCTAAGTATGGATGGATTTAGGTGTGAGCGCAAGAGTGTTTAATTAAGGGCCCTCAATCACTAAAAATGTGATGGGCAAGACATAGGTGCCATAAGCCTGGACCCATTTGGATTTATAAAATTTTAGGCCCCTCTTGAAGAACCTTAAAAAGTAGGCCCAAATATGTAGTGGGCATGAAGCCTTTGGACCTGACTTAGTGAGCGTGAAGCTTTTGGCCCAATCTTAGAAAGAATTATCATTTGGATCCAAATTTAGTAGGCCTTTGAGACCTTAGATGAGCCCTCAATTCTGGACATAAGTTCCACTCAAGAACCCACACCAAAGCCTACATCCAAGGCTTACACAAATGGCCAAATAAGCCCAACCCACAAGCCCAAAAGCTTTGTTTTTTATTTTTATCCTTCTAATTGAAGTCCACATGCACCATACCATTGGTTTCCCTTAAGCCCAAGATGTGCCGCACACCCCTAGGGTTCCCACCTAACCATGGTTAAGCCACTAATTTGAGTTAAAAAGCATTAATCATCTTACACATTATTAGTAACCTATAAACCATGTTTCTAGCTTAATTTCTCTTTAATTTGTTGCCCACATTTTTTTTAATCTGAAATTTATGGATTTTATTAATGATTTGCATTGTCCTTAGACTAATTTACGAGTTTAAACTTGACCCAACACATGTCAATAGAAGCAAAGCCATGCCAGTGCCCAAATCTGCACCAATCGACACCTAGGTGCACCTTCATGTGCATTGCAAAAAATCAGCCTTCTCCACCATTTTCTCAAGGGAAATTTCACTATTCATACCTCATCTCTTCTCTTAAGATTCAGTTTTAGCAATGGACGAAATGGCATCAAGAAACCAAGCTTAAAACCCAACCAATTCCTTAAAAAACTTAGTTGAAACCAAATCGAGTGACCTTGAGATTTTTTTGAATTTTTTGCTCTTTGTTGAGCCTCTCCACATGCCACCACCCTTCCCTCCAATCCCTTAGAAGTCCCTCAAATAAGCATGGGATTTTAACCAAGCTCTCCCCCAAACAATTGCCAAAACCGATTGGCAATGGCACATAGAACCACTCGGCAACCGCCTCACTTCATTCCCTTCCCTAAACTACACACATCATCACTTGACAGTCAATCCCTCCACCTTCCACCACCTGAAAAGGTCATCAAGAAGTGTCGTCATACCTGTACAACACAACCATAGAGAAAGGACAAGAAGATGAGGCAAGCAAGTGATGAAAGCTGGACAATTTTTGAAGATCCTACCCGACGACAATGTAGCATGACCTCACTTGCATATTTACAATTTTGTTTTTAAATTTCTACACCATGGCAGCACCTGCACCTACAAAACACAAGGCAGCACCTGAAACACAGAAATGATGAAATGTTTGAACACCATTCATGATAGGAACCAAGATGGACCTAGTCTTAAAGATCATTTGCAAGTTCCAGATGGACCAATTACAAGGTCAAGAGCCAAGAAGATGAAAGAGGCAATGTAAGGATTGGTGCAATCCACCTGGGACGAGTCTAGCAAGAGCCAAATATTCAAGATGGGCTTGAGAAAAGGAGATCCAATTATCATCCAAGTGATACAAGCTATGAAAGAGTGCAACATAAATTAGAGCCTATTATTATGTTTATGTGATTGAAGGCCTTAGACTTGTTTATTTAAGTAAAGGGGGCTTATTTTATTAGTTATAAGAATTTGTTTAGAATAATTGGACTTGAGGATGCTTGGCCCACATATGTCTTATTTCTTATGAACTATGATTTTTGAGAAGGCCTTGCATTTTGGCCAAGGGCGTATTTGTAAAGTTACTTTTAGGAACTAGGGTTTATAGAGGTATTGTAGCGAGTTACTGTAACCGCGATACTATTCATCCAGGGGCATTTTTGAAAGATGGGGATTTATTTAGGATAGGGTTTCAATTAGGCTTTGCTTTAAATACTCTTTGTAGCCTCATTTTAATTAGTTTATGAAATTTGATGAATTTATTCATTGTGAGTTGAGTTTATCTCCTCTTGTTCTTGATTGAACTTTTGAACTTATCAAAACTAAATCACAACCTTTGTGGCGTTCCTCCTTGTAATCTAGGTTCTTGAGACAGATTCTTTAACGGGTCTAGATTTTAATATAATCTAGGTTCTTGAAACGAGTTCTTATCAGGTCTAGATTCTCCATCCATTGACTTGATTTTGACTTTCTTGAGTGAGTTTTCAAATTGATTGTGGGTTCAAGGGATTTCATTCCTACGTGTTCATATCATTTGGTATCAGAGCCAAATTTCCAATCAGGTCTGATTCTATTTTTTAATTTCTTACATCCTTAAATTTAATTATAGGGTTTCATTGTTCTAGGGTTGCAAAAAAAAAAAAAACGCAGAAACAAAAAGTAGACTGTCGAAATTCTTATGGTTTTGGATTTGGCTGAAATTTGCATCACCTAGGGTTTCAGAATTCTTGGATTTTTTGCATCTCTAAGTTTGTCAATTGCTTGGAGTGCTGTTTCATTGTTTCTCATTGTCAATTATTGTGTGTTTGAATTCAATTGCTTGAATTAGAGAAGAAAAAGGAAATGAAAAGAAAAAGAAAAAGAAAAGAAAGGAAATGAAAAGAAAAGAAAAGAAAAGAAAATTCGAAAAAAGAAGAAGAAGAAGAAGATAAGAAAATGTAGCATATTCAAAAGTTGTTACATAGTTACAACAAATAGAAGGAAATACATTTATTGATTGAGCTTTATCATCAAAGAGGTTGAATACATCTTTCGAGTTGGTATCTTGGTTTATAATTACTCTTTCCCTTGTATAAATTCCTTGAGTCTCGTATTATTTTATTAATTCCTTATTTCTTGTTCTTTTTTCTTAGATCTATATTACTGCTTGGAATAATACAAGGTTGTATTATCTTGATTTTAGTTCAACTAGTTCTTAAGGAACTTGAGCGAGAAAACTATTGAGGTAAAATGCAAGAGAGTGTGAGACTATTATCAGGAAAAAACCAATTAAGAGTGAAACACAAAGGGAGTGCCATTACTCGAGTGCAAACAGGTAAGGGAGTGTGTAAGGTTTTTCACTAACATTCTTTTTGTGTAGCACATTACGACATGTCATAGTAGTGGCTCATCACCAAAGGGGATGGTAGATAACTCATCCTTTGTATATTGCAAGCAATGTAACAACAATTTGAGAGGTTAAACTTCGTGTTGGGTGAAGTGAGGGATAGGATGGATCATCAAGATGCGGTAATTAGAAATCTACAGGGTAGGAGAGATAGGAGGCGACGTGAGTCTAGTGTTGAAAATGAGTATGAGAAAGAAGAGTATGGTGATTCTCTTGTTACTATGCGTGTACTCAGTACACAAATTAAGATGGATGTTACAGAACAGCAGAGCGAGAACATTTTTCATACTAGATGCCACATCAACAATAAGGTATATAGTATGATCATTAATTTGAGGAGTTGTATTAATTTGGCTAGCACTACTTTAGTTGAGAAATTAAATTTATCTACCTTGAAACACCCTAATACATGTTGCAATGGTTGAGTGATTATGGAGAGGTTAGGATAAATAAGCAAGTGCTAGTTTCCTTTTTAATTGGGAAATACCAAGATATTGTCCTTTGTGATGCAGTGCCTATGCATGCTGGCCATATTTTGTTGGGGAAACCGTGACAGTTTGATAGGAAGGTGATTCATGATGGGTTAATGAACATGTATATTTTTCAAAAGGATGGAAAAACAATCAAACTTGCTCCTTTAATTCCAACACAGGTCCATGGGGACCAATTGAAACTCAAAAGTGAGGTTGTTCAAAACAAAAAGAGTGAAAATGAGAGTGATAAAAAAAGAGAGAGTGAGAGTGAGAGTGGTAAAAAAAAAGTAAAAATGAGAGTGATAAAAAAAAAAAGAATGAAAGTGAGAGTGATAAAAAAGGAAAAAGTGAAAAAGAGATTGAGCTAAAAAATAAGAGTGAAAGTGAGATTGAGCTAAAAAGTAAGAGTGGATGTGAGATTGAGAAAAAAGGAAATAGTGAGATTGAAAAGGGGAGAGAGAGAAAAATGAGAGAGAAAAAAGATGAGGATGAGGCTGGAACCTCAAGGAAAAGAAATAATGAGTTGAAAAACAACTGTGAGGTCGAGAGTTCAAAAAAAGATGAAGAAAAAGAAAGTGACAGAAAAAAAGAGACTAAAAAGAAAAAAAGAGACTGAAAGGAAAAAAGAGAGTAAAAAAATAAAAAGAGAGTGGAAAGACAGGAGAGAATGAAGAAAGTGAGAGAAAAACAAAGAGAAAAGTGAGTTTTTATGCTAAGGTGAGTCTTAATACTAACGAACTTGATGTATCTTTGCCTAGTGTTGTTGTCTCTTTGTTGCAGGGATATGAGGTCGTGTTTCCTAGCGGTGTGTTTAGTGGATTGTCACCTATTAGGGAGATAGAGCACTACATTGATTTTATGCCAGGTACACAATTCCTACCTGACCTTTTGTTGAAGAACATGAGTCCTTAACGCACTTGAAGTGACAAGGTAAGTTGAATAGAATGCATGCCAAGTGGATGCAATTCATTTTGACATTTCGTCATGTAAGCAAGAACACACAAGGTAAGAATAACTTTGTGGTTGATGCTTTAGCAAGAAGGTATGTCATTGTCATTATTTTAGAAGCAAAGTTATTGAGATTTGAATATGATAAGAAATTGTATGTTAATTATGATGGCTTGGCTAGTGTGTATGGAGTACGTAAGAAAGCCTCATTTGTTAAGTTCTATAGCCTAAATTGGTATTTGTTTAAAGAGAATAGACTTTGTAAGCCTACTAGTCTTATGCGTGAGTTGCTTGTGCATGGATTTGGTTTGATGGGTCATTTTGGTGTAAAGAAGATTTTAGACATGTTACATGAACGTTTGTGAGAGTATCGTTTGCCATACATTGACTTGTTACATAAACGTTTGCAAGAGTATCGTTTGTCTTTCATTGAGTTTGTATATAATTGCAATGATCATTTTGGTGTAAGGAAGAGTTTAGATGTATTTCATGAACATTTCAGGGAGTATTGCTTATCATTCATTGAATTTACATATAATTAGAGTTTTCATGCTACTACTCAATTTTCACATTTTGAAATTGTTTATAGACTTAATCCATTTACTCCTTCATATTTACTGCATTTACCAGTTGATGATAGGAGTAGCTTGGATGGACTTTTTCAAATTTTAGAATAAATTAATGATAATGCATATCAAGTGGATTTTTCAGGTAAGTATCATGTTTCTGTTATTTTCAATGTTACTAACATTTTTTCCTTTAATGTAGGTGGAGATTTGAGATCGAATCCTTTTGAGGAGAGGGGGAATGATAAGAACTAAGATGGACGTAGTCTTAAAGATCATTTGCAAGTTCCAGATGGACCAATTACAAGGTCAAGAGCCAAGAAGATGAAGGAGGCAATGTAAGGATTGGTGCAATCCACTTGGGATGAGTCTAGCAAGAGCCAAATATTCAAGATGGGCTTAAGAGAAGGAGATCCAGTGATCATCCACGTGATACAAGCTATGGAAGAGTGCAACATAAATTAGGGCCTATTATTATGTTTATGTGATTGAAGGCCTTGGACTTGTTTATTTAAGTAAAGGGGGCTCATTTTATTAGTTATAGGAATTAGTCTAGAATAATTGGGCGTGATGATGCTTGGCTCGCATATGTCTTATTTCTTATGAATTAGGATTTTTGGAAAGGCCTTCTATTTTGGCCAAAAGCGTATTTGCAAAGTTACTTTTAGGAACTAGGGTTTATAAAGGTACTATAGCGAGTTACTGTAGCCGTAGTACTGTAGTCGCGATACAATTCATCCAGGGGCATTTTTGAAAGATGGAGATTTATTTAGGATAGGGTTTCAATTAGGCTTTGCTTTAAATTCTCTTTGTAGCCTCATTTTAATCAGTTTATGAAATTTGATGAATTTATTAATTGTGAGCTGAGTTTATCTCCTCTTGCTCTTGATTGAACTTTTAAACTTATCAAAGGTAAATTACAACCTTTGTGGTAGTCCTCCTTGTAATTTGGGTTCTTGAGACAGATTCTTCAACGGATCTAGATTTTAATATAATCTAGGTTCTTGAAACAAGTTCTCATCGGGTCTAGATTCTCCATCGATTGACTTAATTTTGGCTTTCTTGGGTGAGTTTTCAAATTGATTGTGGGTTCAAGGTATTTCATTCCTATGGATTCATATCATTTCACCTGCACAAGTGATGACACAAGCTGAAACTTGCATCACCACACTCCACCGCCCACTTCAACCAATCCCAAGCCCTTTCTTCATCCAAAGCCAACGTCTCCCACCCTCCTTGAAGCCTTTAAATACCTCCCTAACCTCCTCATTTCCCCACACCACTCCTCCAAGCCTTCTCTTGAGTCTTAAGAGTATTTGTCCCCTTAGTGTGTAGAAAGAGTGAAACCAAGTGAGTTGTGAGAGTTCTTGTAGAGGGTTTGTGTTGGGAGTCCTAAGGGCCACAAATTTTGTAAGTAACTTTGCCCTAATCTTTGTTTAGTATTAGCATAGCATGTTAGGGTTTAATTTATGCCATTGGAATGAGTTTTAATTGAGTGTAGTTGAGGTTTACCATGCTAAGTTTAAAACCTGGTTAAATGGGAAGTATTGAATGCATAAGTTGTTTTGGATTGAATTTTTAGCTATGACATGTCTTAATATAATTTTCTATGATTCATTAATATCTTAGAATGAATTTTGAAGGTTTAAATTTGAGGCTGAAAGCATGTCATAATAGATTGAGAACAAGTCTGTGATGATACCAGAGTGAAGTCAAATTTTATGGCACTTAACGCTGGTAGGTGCATATGTTATGATGAATGTTATGACGTTATGATGAAATTTTATATTACCAATACATTGAAAACAAGTCTGCAGACAACGTAATTTTAACATGGGTTGTACTACAGTCACCAGTAGGTACTCACAGTGCATATGAGGAATTGTGATGATACCATACGTTATTATTAATGTTAATGATGCCTGAATGATGACGAAATGTTATGCTTTTTAAAGTTGAATTGAAAAATATTCTCTGTAAGAAAATGTGCATGAAACTTTTCTAAAACTATTGAGGAATCTGGATAGGAGACAAATACTGATTTTCTACATAGCATGCATTTCGTATTTAACATTTATTATGCATAGTTTATCTTTGTGCATGTTGGTTATCAATTTACTGAGATTTCAAGGACTGGAGGAGACTGACCAAGATGGACCAATTAATTATTAATTTAATTTATTAATAGTTTATCATGCATGGTGGTGCAACGTTGAACATGTAGTGAACCATGGCTTTGTTCCCTTTTCTCTCGGTTGGTCCAGATGCAGCGGCGGAAGGCTTTAGGTCACTGCAACGTGGGTCTGTGGCTTACGGCAGTAGTGGTTTCTCAAGTGCATGGGAGGAATACATGCATATTTATAGGTGATTAAGAAAAAAATCCTAGAGGAGAGACATGAGAGGGAGAACGTGCGTGGAAGACGTGCATGGAGTGGGTTCCTCATGGCTTGGCTTTTTGGGCCCATTTAAAAATATTTGGCCCACAACTTGGATATTGTAGAACTTAAATTGGGAGGGCTAGAGTGGTTAAAAAATCTTTGGCTTGTTCGTAATCCTTCTCATGGGTCGAGTATATTATAAATACTATCGACTCACATTTCAAACTAGCCTAACTCGTTCCATAATTTATCAGCCCAAATACCAAATAAAATAAATTCCACTTGATCCATCAAATATTAACTAAATTTAACCTAATTATCATGTCCAATAAAAATTCATATTCCATCAATACAAATTTTGGGTCCGTAACCTATCCCCGAAATCACTTGTTAAAACCTAAGTAGACTTTTCATCCATATTAAAAACAAATTCAGACGTGAATTTTGTGCTGGGCCTAGGTTTTACCCTACATGTTATGAATGTTTTTTCATGAAAAAGATGTTGATGCGGCATTCAAACTCTATTTATTTAATTTTTTACATCAAAACTTACATGTTTCTTGACCACCAATAAAAATTATTCATTGGACATAATTTTGAGTTTTTATCCATTTAGTTGCTAGAAAGGAACAAAATATTAAAAAAAAAAAAAAAAAAAAAAGGTATCAGGTGTACCAGAGTTTTTCTATCCACGTACCGACCCGAATTGTTTCAGGTTCTAGACTGGGTAGGGAAAAAATCGGGCCCAGATGAACATGCCTAAGGTATGTAGCCCTATGTTACATGTCTTGATGCTCCAAATCTCTATTCCATCCTAAACGGAAGTTGGGGTGTCGCTCTATTTATAACTGTTTTAGCAATACCTTTTTTATGTGATGATGATCACTCATTACATGTTGGCCTATTCATTATTATTTATTCCTTATAATCAGCTAGTATAGGTGAAATGAGCTGAATAAGGACACCAACATATTAAATCAGTGTCGTATTCTAACATCTCTTTATCTACAGGACAAAATAATTAAGGGACAAAAGCAATTCAATGACCTTCAATCCTCCCTGATCCCCCGGCCTCAGTGGCCCCAACCATGGTCAGCACCGTCCCCAAATCATCACGTCCAGAATGGTCCCTCCCGAAGCTTTTCTACAATATATACGGGACCATCTTTGAGTCATTTTCCTTGGAATTTTCTTCAAGAGTTACCTGCACCTCGTGTATACTAAATAGATAATGCATGCAGCTTGTTTCTACGTATATAATGATCATTGGACGAGAGCTACGCATTCTTTAATATTAGTTATAAAGAAGTTATCTCTCAGACCCAACTCAAAACACTAACTAAATAACCTGTAGGCTGTAGTGCATAGTAATTTAGCCACGCACCTTTGCTTCTTCCTACTTTATTACCCATCAAAGATTAATAAGCTGTCAGTCGATAGTCTCATCACAATTATCTTTCGAAGGGGAAGTACAAGTGGACTTGAAATTTAGTTCAGTGAATTTTCTCTTTCTAGCTCTATATATAGCCATAAAGTTGAGTAGTGCCAAATCACATAAAAATATGGCCTCTTTTATTTTCTACCATTTCACTTATTTTATTGCATTTATGGTTTCACGATGCTATTTCCACAGCATCCGCGACATCTGACCAACATTGACTTTTGGGTTCAAAATCCCAGATTTAACACCTTTCAAATCAGTTTTCTAAACGAAGAACTTGTCGTCCAAATGTCTTCAATTTTTATTTTTCAAATATATGGGCTTAAATGATTGACAATAGGCTATAGTAATAGTTGCCAACATGAAATCCAATCACTTTTAGACAACCAAGATCTCTATCTTTCGAAACTTGTAATCAAGATGATATTCCATACATGTTTTTCTAACTTGCTGCGTGATGATAGCTTTGACAAGGCTTATAATTAATTGTAGGTTTAGATTCTCTAGATTTTTCTGTCTACATTCTAAAATTTAAAGCGTGTGAGAGATTAGACATGTCCAAGTAAAGTTTCCAAACAGTATTTAATACTTAATATTCTGGGATCTATTTTTTGTGTTTATTTCACTTTCACTCTAGATCTTAGAATGCCGATAAACACTAAAACATGAAATCAAGTGGATTGAACCCTTTCTAACAATTTGATTGTTTGGCCGACACTTACCGATGTCCCTAGAATTACAACTTTAATTGCACCTATTACCTTACAAATTTCAGAGCCATAAACGCACAAATTAGAAAGGAAATGGCTCAACCAAAGAAACTTATCGTACGTTCCAAATTAATGACTTGTTGAGGTTTCAATTCAAGTATTCAAGCGTTCATACATGTCGGGTTTCTTAAGCTTAGTGCTAAAGCAGGATTCCTGAACATGACCAAACAAAGAACAAAAGTAGTACCATACCTGGATGTCGGCAAGCAACATCAAAGTGGACACTCCAACAAAATTAGATCGCTTTCTGTCCAAAAATATAGATTTGGTACTGCTTACAATATATATATGTATGTATGCATGGCTTGAAGATCGAGTATCTATATTTAGTCTGCTAGAAGACAGTAGTATATTAATTAAGCGCCCTAACTTAACGGAGACAATTCCATTTCGAGAGTATTCAACCTATATGCATGGTTGGCCCCTTGAAATATTTTGATTATTACGGAAGAGATCGATAGACATTGGGGGACCCCAAATATAGTAAATTGATGAGTTGGTGAGATACATTAAGCTAGCATGGTTAGAGCATTTAACAACCTATATATATATATATATATATATATATATTATATGGAGTTAGTGTTATATGCTATAATCTTATTCCATTTTAATTATATTATGTTAATGTGATATATATTGTCCACCAATCATCAAAACAACTTTAATTTCGTTTGGTTCTTATCAATATAGCTAGTAACATTTTCCTAATTATATCTCTATTGTATTTCTGATCAAATGACTCATAAAAGTTGTTATCTTATTTTTCAATGTGTGTGTCTCGTTTGGATAGTGAGATGAGATGAGATGAGATGATCTATAAATAGTAGTGAAATGATTTTTGAATAGTAGTGAAATTATTTGAATTGATATGTTTTATAGAGTTTTGAAAAATGAAAGAAAAAAAATTGAATAAAAATATTATAAAGTTAAAATATATTTTTTTAATATTATTTTTATTTTGAAATTTGAAAAAGTTGAATTGTGTTTTGTTTGAAAGTTTCTTGCGATGATTAGATGAAAATGTTGATTGAAATTGAAAAGTGCTTGTATTTATAGTGTTTGGATATTGAGATGAGATAAGATGAGATAAGAGGTTTTTTCTATCCAAACCAAGCAAGCCCCATTTGGTTTTACAGATGATCTCAATCCATTTCATTTCATCTTATTTCAATATTCAAATATCATTCAAATACAAACACTTTTCAATTTCAAATTTTCAAATTTTCAATTTTTTCATCTAATTATTACAACTTTCCCAATTTTGTAAACAAAATACAAAAAAAAAAAAAAAATCAACTTTTTTCAAATTCCAAAATAAAAATAATAGTCTAACAATATTTTAACTCTATAATATTTTTATTTAACTTTTTATCTCTCATTTCTCAAAACTCTATAAATCATCTTAACTCAAATCATAAAACTACTATTCACAACTTTCTTACCACTATTTAGAGATCTATCATCTCATCTCATCTTATCTCATATTTGTAACCAAACGAGACCCTAAACACTCACATGAATGTATTATGGAAAATGCATAACGATGGACACAATTCACTACTGCACAAATTCTTGTATTAGTTTCTCTCTCAGCTTCGTTTATTTTGCTTTACAGAATGTATTCGTCTCATTCTTTCCCGTTTTATTTTTCTGTTGAAGAAGTCTTCATACTTGAAATAAAGTTTTCTTTCCATGTATATGATGGGATCAACATAAAATGCTTTTGACTAGATATATTACATTTGGGGTATTTAATTCATTTATCGTTAAAGTACGTAAACAATATATTGAAATACCAATAACAGGTCAGGGCCGTATAATGCAAAAATTCAAAGATGACACGACAAAATTACTTGTCGGTAGTTGGAAAGGACAAATATATTTTTTAAATAATAATGATAAGGTTTAATTGATATAAGAAATAGCAGATAATGAGATGTATTGCTCTTACATCACGGTTTTTAATGAAATTAAGTGGCAAATCAGCATTGGTTCAAATACGATACATTAATGGTTGAGTGTGTATATATATATATATATATATATATATATATATATATATATAGAGAGAGAGAGAGAGAGAGAGAAAGAGAGAGTTATCAATCTAATTAAAAATAAAAATAATCTGAATATATTTTTTATTAAAAAAAAAAAGTAATAGATCTATGATTATCCTACCCATTGCAAATACTTTCAACATAGTCGGCATCCACTACTTCAAAGCTGTTCATTGGCTGAGAATCTGTGCAAGAGATGGGACTTGACATTGCCAAGTAAACTTTGAATTTTCTAATTGCTTGACCAGATATATAAAAAAAGATAAAAAGAAACAATTATAAGTCAATATAAATAGCATATAGGTCCAATCAAAGGGCACATGCAAATTAAGGTCCAATCGATTGGTCAGGACATTGCAACATGTGCCACGTCAAAGGTTATTTATTTATTTATTTTTTTGTTTTCCTTAAAGAAACCTATACCTGAGAGTATTAACATGTCTGATCTATTTATACTTGCATCATTTCAAGCCATCAAGAGACATTCATCTCTAACTGCCCATTCTTTTACTCGATCCCATATATTATTTACGGCTACAATTTATTTTTAAATCAAATATGTATTAAAATTTTAAGAAGAGATGCAAGAGGAGCTAGGACGGGTTGGGTGCTGCATGCAAAAACCTCGTTACAGTAAAAACAAAACAAAAGTAGCTCTGCCAAGGAGGGAACTATCAAACACAATTTGCTTTAATCCCATATATATATATATATATATAACTGAATCAATTGGTTGTTCAAATCACAACTACCAGAAAACAGATACTGAGATTTTCGGTTTTAGTACTTTTTGTAGTAGAACTCCACTTCCTCTATTTCTATATTCTCTGCTTACTGTGACATCTATAGACCAAAAAACTCAATCTTTGGCAATTACGCTGACGAGTGAGGTCATATGCGTTGGCAAGAATGGAGTGAGGTGAGAGACGCATTTTGAAAAACTGAGATTAGGAAATTAGTCGAGGACTAAAGAAATTTACAGGTCTAATTCATCTCATAGAACTAATTATATAAAAGAAGATTATTCATTTTTTATAAACATGCAAAAGATTTTTTCTACAAACAATATGAGATTATTCCTCAACAATGACTCACTTCTCAGTTGGCCTCGGGATGGCTTTGTAACTGTAAGTTATTTATATCGTTATTATGTTAGACCACGTTACTTTGTAAGTTTAGTTTTATAAAATTTCTATAGATCTAACAATTCTCGTACATAAAACATGACAACCATATCGTGGATTAGGACATGAGTTTCCTTCGGTAGTGAATGAACAAAACTCCATATATAATATATTATTAGAGTACTTAACGGTGGTAACTATATATTGAGAATTGTCAGATTAAGTACCATTCAAATTGTTACTATTATATGATAAACTTTATATATATATGCCTCCACCAATACACATAAAAGACAGCTGAACCGACTAATGCCTGAGCTGCAGTCATGCATGCCAATAACGGCAACAGCAAGCTCTTTATTGTTAATAGAAGAGCGAAAGGAAATTAATGGTAAAAATAACCGTAATAACTCTTAACCATTGGTTTTGTTTGCATCACTTGGCCTGGTACGTTGTCAAGATAGCTATATATAGGAACAAGCTGGATCTATTTGATCAGTTATATATATGTCCTTCATGCTCCTTATCGATTGATTTTGCTACCCTTTATTCATGATCTTCAGACATCACTTTAATCTATCTATTGTCGATCTGAAGCAACAACTTTTAGGCCCCCTCCGTTGAAACTGGTGCTGAAAAGATCAAATATACAGACAGATCAGCAGAAGTCAAGACGTACAAGCTGTTAATAAAATGCTCATCGATCTGTACATATTATATGGCTTTTATTTTCTTTGTATTTTTTTTATTTTTTTTAATATATATGAAACAGGACTTGAGGGCTGACCCATGATGTTTGTAGGGCAGTTGACGTTGTATTTTACTCGAGTGGAAGAAACACAAGTTGTTGCCGAACTCAGATGGAATAAGAAAGTTTTGTCGCTGGTCTTCTACTTCACAAAATACGCAAGCAATATCCTGAAAATGGTATGTTTGACAAAGTTAGAAAGGGAAGAAAAAATAGGCCGGGTTTTCCTAATTGTCCCCTTCTTTTAATAGATTTTTAATGTTTGAAATGCAGTTTGATTTATGTACCTGGGAGCTGAATGCATTGGCATTGGGTGAAACAGTGTTCACAATAGGATAGTAATTATTAGCTGTTGTAATGGCAGTGGTGGTGGTTGTATGAGCAAAACCTGTGGGCTCGGTACTCATGGGATCAGTACTGCAATGTGTTGCAGCAGCAGGTGACAGTGGGGATGCCATTCTTGTCAATCTCTGAATACAAATTTCAACTCAGGTAATTGATAGAATTAAGATGAAGAAAGAATATGAAATTAAAGCTAGATTTATATATTTTATACCTCTAGGTCCATTAATCCAAAGTCATACGACATGGGATTCACTGAAGCTAACATCATCGAAAGGAACTGTCAAATTACCAAAAATAAATAAGGAATAATTTTCACATTAATCGACATTGGTTACTTAATTTTCTTTTAACAATGTATTAGTAGTAAGTCATAAGAAACTGGGTTTGATATCATTACCTCCACTTGATTTTGTAGGGACTGAACATAATTGATTATCTCATCCAACATCGGGGCCTTCCCAGTTACCTGTTTTTAGACCAGACCACATGAAGTTGTCAGAAAAAAACATTTCTCATGCATGTAGTGAGATCAAAATGTAGACCGGAATCCACCATGCACCTTGTCGCAGCCCGGAACAAGTCCTTGTAATATCTTCATTCTCTCACTTATTTTCTCTCTTCTTACCTGAAACCATTAATTTAAGGAAAAGATTTACAAAGAGACACGTAGAAGTAGTGGTCATAACAAATTATATCATGAGCATTTTTGGGTAGGTGATCTATTGTATAATATATGACAAAGGCACCAAATTTTGGTCTATTGTAACCTTTCTCATGCAATGATAAGATCAGACCCTGTGGGATCCAATCCATGGGGAGTTTTAAGAATGAGTTGTACCCTTTCTGCAAGGCTGTGGCTATCTGTTGCCTGACCCCTCCTTGCTCTTACATGGATGTAACCTGTTGGAGGCTCTTTAGCAACTTTCTTCTGTTCTTTTTCAGCTTTATAAGGCTTCTTCTCTTCTTCTTTCAGGGTGCCATTACATTTCTTTTGTTTCTTGGTCTTCCCTTCTGCTAACTCCTAATGAATTCAGTACATGAACAACGATCAAAATCCGTTAATTTTGACAAGCTAAATTAGAACCAAAGAATCAAAATGTTGGCCCTCAAATAAATTTAACTTATTATTATCATTCTGCTATGAGTAACCTGAGTTTCTGTTTCATTAAATCAAACTCAATTTCGGAGTGTGGGCTACCTTTAGTTGAGCACAGTTCAAGGAAGCCCCATTTCTGTTATTCCTTTTCTTCACCATGGGAGTCACCTTCTGAGTAACCTGATCACTAGTATCAAGCTTATCCACCACTGTTGATGATTCTGTACTGATTTGCTTTTTGGTCAGAGAAGCCTCATTATCACCAAAATAAGCGCCCTTTGAGCTGTGCTCAAGAAAGCTACTTTCATGAACTCCAAAATCAGATGGAATCTCATGGATAGATTCATGTGGGTAAAATTGAGAGAAACCGTTGGGGTTGATATTTTCCTCCACAAAGCTAGACATGATGTTAAAGGGGCTGCTTGGCAAGAAAAATGAATTATCAAGAAGAAAAGGGTGGTGTTCGTATGAAAAGGCTGCCATTTAAGTGCTTTGGAATTGGAAATGAATGTAATAAAGTGATTGAAGAAAAAGCTGGGTTGATGATAGTTGAAGGCAGTCAGAGTTGGCAGTCGAGAAAAGTGAGTCTTGAGTCCGTGACAAACTAAGAGGCAAGGTTTATATATATAAAGATCAGGACAGAGAAAAAGCACAGAGACACAAATGCGCACTGAAGTCTTTGGTAACTCATTCCCATGCAAAGTTTCTGCTCTCTGTAGATTTGACTGGTCCTATCTCAGCAATTCTCTCTCTCTCTCTTAAATGTGCCACCTAAGAAAATAAGAACAAAACAAAACAAGCACAACATGAAAGAAATTGATATTGGTAGGGAGGAGTGGCAAATTTGATTTACAAGAAGAGTTCAAAACTAAATTATCTTGTAAATTAGATCTTATTATTATTAACAGTGCATATTATATAAGGTCTGTACGCCAAGTACGTAGTAGTAAAAACCAAGAACTAAGTGTTTGTTGTTTACTCTCTATTTATAAAGCTGCCCTAAGGCGTGGTGTCAGTGAACGATCGGAATATGAGTAATGCTAGATATGATTATGGATTGTAAAATTATTGTGCACTCCTTTTGAAAAAGAGTGAAGTTTATTGTTAAAAAAAATAATTTTTTTATGTGTTACATATTTACTTATTTTAAAAAAATAATAATATGCGACATTTGCACATTTTATAACTCTTAAGTATTATTATAGAATAGGTGAATGTGTCTAGGTATGTGAGAGAATACTCAAAATCAGGAGCGCTCCAAAATTGGCTGCTCGGTTCATTATTGGCACTTAGAAAGGACAGATCATCACATGAAACAGCTAACAAAGATGCATAAATGACTATCTCGACAGCTAGTAAAATATCAGAAGAAACAGAAGAAAAATGAGTTCCATTCTCATGCAAACGTGCACGTAACAAATGCCCTGACATTGCATTACATGATATGCCAGAAATTATAATGGCACCCATGTTATCATCCATGTTTTTTTGTTATCATCCATTTTACTTCGTAATTGATACAACGCACCTCTTATGTAGATCAAATAAACTGACTCAATGCACATGTTCTTTATTTTAGATTCTCTCAATTTAGTTGAGTCAATTATGTCATATTTTAAGTGACGGTATAGGAAGTTAACAGAGAATCTCTATCTCGACATGTTTGTAACTTTGTAAGCGAGAAATGGCAAAAGTGTGACCGACTTGGTTTGGTGCAAGGGCAGGGCATACATACCATTAGACAATGGTAGTACTGTAGATAGGTCTCGAGCGAAAACTACCAACATCAATATATTTATTATTTTTTATATAGGAGATCCAGGTCTGATGATGTTGAGCTGGTAGATTCCAAGTTGATGGTACTAGACTATCTTAAGAATGCATATCAGTGCAAATATGGTAGGAAAATATGAAGATTCCTTGAATTTATTGGGGTGATATTGCGCATACATTAGTATTTTGATCATAACTTTGGTTAAGGGTATCAGAATCGTGCATATGACCACAATTCAGAAATCTATGCCTAGTGGTCTCCAATTCGACCTTGAAATTAGCCGTCTTCCCATGTAAATCGCCACTTTAAGTTTTTTTTTTTTTTTTTTTTTTTTTTTTTTTTTTTTTTTTTTTTTTTTTACACTTTTATGGTCATATTTCACTATGACTTCTAGAGATGATTCTTATTTTGATTTGGACCGGATTTTTGGCAAGATACTTATTTTATTCCATATTTTACTTTTACGCAATAGTTGAAATTTGCCTTTGTGGAAAAAAAATTTCAAAATCTTGAATTCCCTTAGCTATTTAAACACGGCTTGTGGGCTTTAGGACCAATTTTCAATTTTTATGAATAAACCCTATTCACATAGTTGTCTCTCTAAGTTGCATCTTTTCTCAGTCTCAATCCCTAATTTCTGGTGATTAACTAGCAACCAGAATAATCCTTATTCTGCCCATCGTCAACTTTGCAAGAGTAAAAGTTACAAAAATGTGGTAGACTTTTATTTTAAATTATTAAGATATAAAATCATCTAAAATAAATATACCACGTCAACATGTATAACTAGGGATAATAAAAAAAAAAATAGCAATGCTCTTTATAATTATTCAAACTAGTTATTTTTTGTTTTTTGCTTAATTAAGGTCATATTTGGGAAGAAAGATGAGTTGAGAACACCTCATCTCATCTAATTTTTATTCAATTTTTTTTCTCTCCTTCCCAAAACTTAATAAAATATCTTAACTCAAATCATTTCACCACTATCTAGAAAATTCTCATATCATTTTATCTCATTGCCCAAACATGTCTAGTCAAAGGGAGGTCAAATAGTAATTTTATTTTTATATCCTCAGACTTCATAAATAGTAAGGAAAAATACACAAACTCTCTTTAAATTATTATCCTATTTTGTAATTACTTCCTAACCTATAATTTTGATGATACTCATTTCCTAAACTATCAAGAAGTTTTCATGTACCCCTTTCTCCTTAAAAGCACAAAATCACCCTTAAAAATTGTAGCACTCTGCTCAAGACTATATAGTAACATTGTCAAATATTGAGAATTTGACAATAATAATCCATGACTTTGGCGAAGTGGAAGTTATGATTGTTAAAGAAAAGTGGTTTTTCGTTCATAATTTGGCAAAATAACTTCCACCCTTGTTTTAGTATGGATTTTTAGAGATTTCTAGAGTAATGATTTTTTTTGTGAAAATAGGTTGCCAAGAGAATGACTTCTTTTCTCCTGTGGATTATTTCTCATGAGTAAGGTGCTTTTGTTCTGGGGAGGAGTTTTTTTGAGAATATTTCTTTGGCTCAGGAGATAGTGGAGTCTATTAATAAGAAGAATATTGGTGGCAATGTTATGATGAAAATTGATATGGCCAAAGCATATGATCGCGTGGACTAGAATTTTCTCTTAAATGTTTTGGCAGGTTTTGGCTTCTTAGAAAAATTTTGTGTTTTGATAAGGTTTGTATTCCATCTCATTGGTTCTCGATTATGATGAATGGGACCTATAAGGGCTTTTTCAAACCGTTGCGTGGGTTGAGACAAGGGGATCCTTTATCGCTGTATTTGTTTATTATTTTGGAAGAAATTCTTTCTTGATTTTTGAAGAAAGGAGTTTGATCAAGGGAGAATTGGGAGTTTTTCCCATTCTCGGGGGGCTCCTTTAATTTCACATTTGTTGTATGCAGATGATTTATTGATCTTCGCTAATAGTGCGAGAAAGTCCTTGAAGGCACTTCTGGATGTTTTGAATACATATGAGTTGTGGTCGGGGCAAAAAGTCAACAAGGAAAAGTCGGCGTTATTTTTCGAAGAAAAATCAGGTTGCTAGAAGGTTATCTCTTTTTCGGCTAATGTGTTTTGTTCAAGGAAAATTTCCAACTTGTTATTTAGGTGCATCGCTTGCTATTGGGAGGGTAAATGCAAGAATGTTGGAACCGTTAGTCATGAAATTTCAAAACAAAGTGGCTAGTTGGAAGTTTAAGCTATTATCTCAAGGCGGGAGGTTGATTCTTCTCAAGCATGTACTAGCGAGTATGTGTGGAAGACCAAGTCATGATATTTATATCTGGAATCCTTGCGTAGATGGAAATTTTTCGACTAAAACGGCTTGGGAGGTAACTCGTATTAAGTGGCCTCAACTGGAAGGGATGGATTGGATTTGGTGTAATCTACTTCCAAAGAAGATGTCCGTTTGTATGTGGAAGGCTAGATTTAATTGTCTCCCAATTGATGAAAGGGTCCAGTCGGTGGGCATACATTTAGCTTCATGTTGCGTTTGCTGCTCAAAGAGAAGTGTAGAGGATCGGGAGCACGTTTTATGCACAGGCGATGTAGCAATATGGTGGAGAGCTTCGTGCACGTTGGGTGTTCAATGCTTCCTGGTGGGTGCACTGCTATTGCTGGTTTCGGTGTGCAAAAAAATTTTTGGCAGCTTTTTCTACTAAGTTCAGATTTGGGACTAATAATGAATTTGAACTTAGGGCGCTCATTTGTGGGTTATTGCTTTGTTGGGAGTTGGGGCTGCATAATATTATGATTGAGTGTGATTCAACCTTGTGGTTCATTGGATTAGAAAGAAATCTTACACAGTTTGGTATTTATGGGATTATTGGGATGAATTTGTGCAGGTGATTTCTAGGCGTAATTACACAATGGCTCACCTATTTAGGGAGGGGAATAAAGTGACGGACTTTTTAGCAAGACAGGGAGAGGAGGGGTTAAACTGTACATATAGGAACTCTGATGAATTGCCCATTCGGGTGAAAGGTTTGCTCCATGTGAATTTTGTTGGTTTGTCGAGTTTTAGGCAGTGAATATGGTAAAGTTTGAGTTTTTTTTAGTTTATTTGTTTATTTGGTTAATTTATTGTATAGATGGTCTAGCAATATTTTGATACATGGGATGGTTTTTTTTCTTTTTTATAATTATTTGTAAATCCCAAGTGTCATATTTGTTACCATGGATTTCCTCCACCATAAGCTAGAGTAATCAATAAAATTAGGGTACTATCATCTTCCAAAAAAAAAAAAAGGCAATAGTAGGATGACAAGTGGCATGGAGAATACTTGCCTCCTTAATGGGCTTGGTAATTGGTTCATAGCAAGGCATGGAAGTTAGATAGATTTGAAGAAGACCCAAAAGTTGGTTAAAATGAGGGTCCAAGCTTGATAAGAAAAATGGGCTAAAGAAAGGTACAAGACAAGACTCGATGTGAGGCCTAAGGCTAAGGCCCAACTTAGTAAGCTAGTGAGGTCTAAGGAAAGACCTAACCAAAACTGAACATGAAGTCCAAGGGAAGGCCCATTTCGAGACCCCGCATTAAGTTCTAACTCAATAAAAGTTTTATGTCCAATAAGACTACAACACTTGGAGTATAAGCCTTGGATTCTCATCACTACACAAATGGTAAATACCACCACCTAGCTCATAGTTTCTTTCTTTTGCAAACCTCCCACGCCCCCCTAGGGTTTATTTATTTATTTTTTACCATGGTCAGCATTCATCATGACTCCAGGTTTACATTTTCAAAACCCTTCATCACGCCATAGAATAGTACTAACTTTGACACCATGCATGCCAATTTCTTCTAGCTTTTCTCTCTGTCATTTTTTTTGAAATTTTCATCTCCGTCACTTGAATTGGATCAATATTTCATAGCTCTAGAATAGTAGATAAATTGCAACTCATGTCATGAAGTGGGAAGGCATGTCAATGCCAATAAATCCCACCAATGGAATGCACTAGGTGCAAACTGATGCACTCCAAGAACAAGCCAACAAAACCTTGTTCTTTCAACCTCCTCATCAATTGATTTTCTATACTTGATTAACCCACTCTCATGCTACCTAGCTCTGGAAAATTCAGGCCTAAAATGAAGCCAAGAACAGCTCCCATAATCACTCCAAAAACCAAACTATTTCACCTTGAAATGGAACATGTTTCAATAGAACTGCACCCTTGTTCTTCTAATTTTTTCCGCAACAAATGCAGCCCTCTTCACACGCCTATCGTACTGCCTCTAGATCTGGAAACATGTCATCAAATCACACTCATGTTACCCTAAGAACCAACCCTAGCAATGATCAAAACTGATGGACACAATGGTAGGATACCATGTGCAAAACTCTCGGCTGATACTCCTAACACCAATTGTATGCATGCTAACACCAATTGTATGCATGCCCTAATACTCCTTTGGAACAACTACACAAATAGTGTAATAGTGGCCAAGAACTTGCCACAAAGATAGGACAAGAGCTGAACAAAAACTGGAAAAGTTTGGAGAGCAAAAACTCCTGGCTTGCACTTGGTTTCTCTTGGGAAATCATTTGATTTTTATCCCAACTTCTTAAACCACTTAGCTCCTGCACCTATCACCCTCCTTTGGTCCTTGTCCATGAGTCAATAGTATGATGAATTTTACTATGCAGATCTGGAAACACAAGCATGCACTCCATTGAAAGCCAACACTAATTACCTTCACTTCATATCAACCAAACCGTGCACCACTTCACCCACTTGCACCTCTTGCTTTCTCACTCAAAGTCTATAGCCCTTCCCTCACTTCCTCCCACGCCATTCTCAAGAAATTCCTTAGCTTCCTTGAGAATAAAACATCCATAGTGTTAAGGAGAGTGAAACCAAGAAGTAAGAGTGAAGTCCTTGGAGTGAGTTTGATCTTGAGAGCTCCATAAGCTATGGATTGGTGAGTAACTCTACCATATCTCTTTATTGGAAGTTAGAATCACATGTTAGGATTTTATTTATGGTATGATAATGAGATTTGGATTGAGTTATATGAGTTTGACCATTATAACATGAATGTGACATTTATCAATAAATTATAAATAACTTATCAAAGTGTAAGTTAGAGACCAAATTACAAACTGTCCAAGTTTGGAAATATCATAGCAGCTATAAACAAGGTTATACCAAGTTAGGATTTGAGCTTCTAGGGAAGATGTTCGTAATCAAAAGGGTTCAAATATAGGTATATACAAAAATAACCCTAAACTTTCACTATTTATAAATAAGCCCCAAAATTAACCAAACTCCATAAGCCTCATATTTTCTAAGTTCTAAAACCATATATGCCTTTATAATTTTACGAATAAAAGTGCAACTATGTTAATCACACCCAACCCATGGCATGCATTCCATTAAGGCCTAGATGTGATTTCAACTATTCAACCTCTATGGATGCATGTATACTCAAATTCATCAAGTGCCAATAGTAATTATAACCTTGGGGATAAATTAAAAACCTAAGTTCAAGTCATACAAGTTCATCACAACACCCAAACGTGGCTCAAAACCTAAATCACCATTAAATCATTCATTAAGCATGCATGATATTTCTAGCTTTATTCACCAAGAGATGTTTTAAAAACTGAATCAAATCATGCATTTTCATTCTTATCCCAATCACAAGGCTTTTCTAAATGCACATTATTCAAGCCTAGGTATGCTTCCCACCGTGTATGATTTAGATGATAAAAACAAGATAGAATTAAAGCCTACTATGGCATGCTTCCAACTTCGAAATTAAACCATCAAAATTCATTCTAAGATATTTTTGAATCATATAAAATTAAATTAACACATGCCACAATTAAAGTTTCAACCCAAAATAATTAATTTCCTCAAAACATCAAATCTATCCCGGTTTTGATCTAAGCATGATAACTACATCTAAACTCAATTAAAGATTATTCCCATGGCATAAATTAAAGCCTAACATACCATGCTAATACTAAACAAAGATTAGGGCAAGGTTACTTACAAAAATTTCATGGCCCTTAAAGCTCCCAACACAAGAACACTCAAGAACTTCACTCTATTGCTCACTAAGGGAAGAAAAACTCTCAAGAACTCAAGAAGAGACTTGGAGGAGAGGTGTGGAGAAATGAGGAAGTGAGGGAGGTATTTATAGGCTTCAAGAGGGGAGGGGACATTGGCCTTGGCTGAAGGAGGGCTTGATGATTGGTTGAGGGGGCAATGGAGTGTGATGGTGGGGTTTCTAGCTTGTGTCATCACTTGTGCAGGTGAATAGTGCCCTAACCTCCATGATTTCTTCATTTCAGGTGCTGCAAGGTGCTAATTGGGTGCAGGTTCTTCCATGGTGTGAAAAGAGAAGAAAAGAAAACAAGGCATGAAGTCATGCCATGATGCCGTTGGGTAGTAGTTTGAAAATCTAGACAGATTTTTATATCTTGCTTGCATCACTTTTGTTTTATCTCCATGGCTGATTTTTGCAGGTATCATGACACTCCTCAAAGGCTTTTTCAGGTGGTAGATGGTGGAAGATTGGCTGCTGAGTGCTCAAGTGTGTGCAACACAAGGAAGAGGGTGAAGTGAGGTTGCCGAGTGATGTCTAGTGCAAAAGCCAATTGGTTTGGCTCTCTTTGAGGGATGACTTGGGTCAAACTTCCCATGATGGCTTGAGAGGCTCTTGGAGATTGGAGGTAAGGGGTGGTGGTGTGTGGGAATGGCTCAAGCGAGAGCAGAAATTCAGATGAAAAAAATACAATGCCACTCGGTTACTTTAACTAAGTTTATAATGGAATTGGTTGGGCTATAGTTCGGTTACTTGGGGGAATTTCACCCAAGGCTTGGTCTGGTTCATAAGAAATGAGATTATGTATGATTGGTGAAATTATATATTTAAATATGATGGAAATGGCATGGGCTAGGGGGTTGATTTGGCACAATGCACATGAAGGTGCACATGTGTACCGATTATGGTGACTGTGCATTGACATGGCTTTGCTTCTTTTGATATGTGTAGGTCAAGATTAAACTTCTATTTTGGTCTAATAATGATGAAAAAAATAATAAAAACTATAAATTCTAGATAAAAAATGGGGGAAATAATTAAAAGAAAAATTAAGCTTAAAACATAGTTTAGAGATCATTAATCATGTGAAAGTTGATTATTGCCCTTAACTCAAGTCGAAAACTTAATTATGGTCAAATGGGAATCTTAGGGGCGTGGTGTACTACATGGGCTTGAGAGAAACTAATGGTATGGTGTATGTTGGTTTCAATTAGAAGTGTATAAATGGAAGACAAGGCTTTTGGGCCTTGTTGGGCTTGTAGGGCTATTTGTGTAAGTGTCTGGGTTTGGTTGAAGAGTAGAGCTTATGTCCATATTTGAGGGCTCATCTAAGGCTTCAAAGGCCAATTGAGATTGGGTCCAAAAAGCATGTCTTTCTAAGGTTGGGCCAAAAGCATTTACTATCACCAAGTTAGGCTCAAAGGCCTCAAGTCTTTCTCATACTTGCGCCTAATTTCTAAGACTCCTATCACTTCATAAAATCTAATAGGTCTAGACTTATGACACCTATTCTTGGCCCATCACATCTTTAGTGATTGAGGGCCCTTAATTAAAAACTCTTTGGCTCATACCTAAAATCATCCATACTTAGCCTTTGCTTAGCCCAATAATAATGCCAAGTGTCACTCCATTATTGGCTTTATGGAAAATAATCTAAAATAAAATACTAGAACCCTTCCAAAAATTCTAGCTAAACTCAAAGTGTGATTCTTAGGCTAAGAATAATCTGAAAAAAAAAATCCAAAAAAAATGCTAACTAAGATTAAAGAAGCTAATGACTAAGGAAGCTAATGACTAAGTCTTAACGGGTTTTTTTGGCGGGGTGTTATACCTACAATATTTCCCCCACATTTCCTATATTATTTTAAAAGCTAAACTACCTCAAAAGTATTAAAAATACCACGAGGTTGTTGATACTGCTCCCTCTGTTGCTCTCTTTGAAGCCACTTGTTATTTTCAAAAACTCTGATTCCAAATAAACTCCAATGCTTACAATCTCAAAATTGAAATTTTGTCCCTTGTCCATTCCCTTTTATAGTACGGGACCATCAGATGTCCTTCTGACGTACTTCTGAATCCAAGCATGCTTGAATAGAAGCCCTTTGGTATCAACCCTCCATCTTTAAGATGACAAAGACAAACTGATGAGACAAGGCTTGAAAGTTCCTGTGGCTTGCCTTGTGCCCACTCCTAGTCCCTCCCCGAATAAGGGTCTCTCATATGGCGCTAGACCATACATCTGTGATGTAGAATTCTGAACGGAACAAGAAATATGCTGGGAATCTATCCTCGCACACTCTCGAATAATTTATGCTGGAGTACATCAGTCAATAGGCAATTTTCTGAAAAAAATATAATCAATACTCTACCTTTATTCATTGAGTAATCTTCTTTAATAGCTACTGAGATTACAACTTTAAATTGCAACAAACATAGCTGAAAATCAGATTTATGATACCAACGAAATTCAAATTTAAACTAGTTACGATTATCTTTGCATAACCAACAAACAAAACTAAACTTTGAAATTTAAAAATAATGGCCAAGAGATCAAATCTTCAGCCTGGCAGAGTCTTCGGACACGGCTCTTCCATCATCGGTCAGCCACCAATTCCCCCTGCTGAAAAGAACTTGACTTCGACGAGTGAAGCACTTGGTAGAACTCGTACAAGTCTGGGTTAAGTCGTTGAAGCTCTTCAGTGCGCACCCATGAACAATCAGAGTATGGCCTGTTGTTCCATTTAACCAAGAATTTCTGATATCCCCTACGACGACTAGACACAATTTGATCCTCAAGGATTTCTTCAATTTCTTCTTTCGGAGCTATCTTTGTGGGAAGCTTAGGAACTGCTGCTGGAACTTTATCGTCAACATGGTGGCTTTCATATAGTTGCAAATCTTCAACATTAACAATGGGACTAATTTGCAAATCACCAGGCAACTCGAGTACATAAGCATTAGTGCCCAATTTCTTGAGAATTTTAAACAGACCTGCCTTCTTTGAGTGTAACTTCTGGTAAGTGTGCCATGGGAAATGTTCAGGCCATAATCTCATCATAACAAAATCACCTTCTGCAAATTTAACATTCCTACGATGCTTATCAGCTTGCTGTTTATAGAAATCATTGTTGACTGCCAAACGTTGCTTGATTTCTTCATGTAATGACTGGATATGATTAGAAAAATCTGCACCACTTTCGCTAACTCTTGAGTTAATCTGTAAGGGTAGTAAATCAATAGGCTGCCATGGCTTCATGCCGTAAATCATGCCACAAACCACCTCACAAGGTGAAATTCCAACAGTCCGATTAACATAACTATTATAGGCAAATTCAGCATTTGGTAGGATTAAATCCCATGAGGTAACATGATCACAAACTAAACAGCGAAGCAAGTTTTCGAGACTTCGATTTACAACCTCCGTTTTGCCGTCCGTTTGCAGATGAAAAACACTAGAGTACTTCAAGCGTGTGCCAAGCTTCGCCCACAATGTTTACAAAAATAGCTTACAAACTTCACATCTCTATCACTGACAATTGTTTTTGGTAAGCCATGGAGACGCACTACTTCTCGCAAAAATAATGCTGCAACTCGAGAAGCATCATACGTCTTTGAACAAGGCACAAAATGTGCCATTTTTTAGAACCTGTCAACAATAACAAACACTGAATCATGACCATGTATAGTCTTAAGTAATCCAAGTATGAAATCCATGCTAAGATCTTCCCAAGGAGCTTGAGGGATGGGTAACGACATATATAACCCAGCGTTTGTTTTCGACCCCTTTTCAAGTTGGCATGTGCGACACATCTTGACAACTTTGACAACATCACGCTTTAAAGATGGCCAAAAAAATCGATCTTCTACTAAGGCAGTAGTCTTGTCACACCCAAAATGACCAGTTAACCCTCCTCCATGAAGCTCTCTAACAAAATGCTCCCTTAGAGATGAATCTGGAATACATAATTTGCAATCTTTAAACAAGAATCATTCCTTCAACGAGTAACCTAGATGAATATCCAGCTTGTTTTGATAGAGGTCCGCAATAATTGGACCAAAGAAGGGATCATCTACATACATCTTATTTATCTCATCAAGGCCAATAATAGAAGAGGATAAGATGGAGAGTACATGGGACTGCCTACTCAGAGCATCTGCTACTCTGTTTTCAGTTCCTGTTCGGTGCTTCAAAACAAAGCTGAACTCTTGCAACATATCCACCCAACCAACGTGCCATGCGTTTAGTTTCTTCTGGGAGTTAATAAATTTCAAGGAATCGTGGTCTATAATTAAAAAAAACTCATGATGTGATAAATAATGTCTCCAATGCTTCAAGGTTTGAATGAGCGCATAAAATTCGAGATCATGTGTTGAATATTTTTTTTTTAGCTTCATTCAATTTTTCACTGAAGAAAGCGATTGGGTGACCTCCTTGACTTAAAACCCTGCCTATGCCAACGTGAGAGACATCACATGCGACTTCAAAAACCTACTCAAGATCTAGTAACTTCAAAATAGGAGCATTAGTTAATTTTTCTTTGATTTCTTCAAAGGCGCGCGTAGCTGCAGAACTCCATTGAAAGGCCCCGAGTTTCATACACTCGGTTATGGGTGTCATAAAGGTGCTGAAGTTGCGAATAAACTTGCGATAAAAATAGCTAATCCATGAAAACTCCTCACTTCATGAATGTTCTAAGGAGTAGGCCACTCTTTGACTGCATAGATTTTCTCAAGATCAGTTAGCACTCCTTCTGTTGAGACAATGAACCCTAGAAAAGTGACTTGTGAATTAGCAAAAGAGCACTTCTTGAAATTGATGTAAAGCTGCTCTTTCCTTAACACCCACATGACTTGTCTGAGGTGTTCTTTATGCTCCTCCCTGTCTCTACTATAAATAAGGATGTCATCAAAATATACAACAAAAAATCTCCCAGAAAATGGCCTTAACATTTGGTTCATCACTCGCATGAGCGTACTAGGAGCGTTGGTCAATCTGAATGTCATAACCATCCATTCATATAACCCATCTTTTGTTTTAAAGGCTGTTTTCCATTCATCTCCAGGTCGAATTCGGATTTGGTGGTAACCACTTCTTAAATCAATTTTTGAGAATATTGTAGATCCATGTAATAAATCTAGCATATCATCGAAGCAAGGAATAAGGAAACGGTATTTAACAGTTATCTTATTTATAGCTCTATTGTCAATGCACATACGCCATGTACCATCCTTCTTTGGAGTGAGTAGTGCAAGACACGAGCAAGGGCTCATGCTCTCTCGAATAAATCCCCTTTCCAAAAGATCTTGCACTTGTTTCCTCAACTCATCATACTCTTTTGGATTGAGTCAATATGCCGGATGATTTGGTAGTGCTGAACCTGGAGTAAGGTCGATTGCATGTTGAATATCACGCATAGGAGGTAGTTGCCGAGGGAGCTCTTCAGGGGCTAAGTCTGAAAAATCTTCCAAAATAGAGATGAAATCAGAAGAATTTTATTTTCCGACATTATAGAAACCTCACGTGAGATTAATAAAAATATAGCTCCCTATTCCTTACTCTCTTCTTCAAACCGACACATGGACAGTGTTCTAAAGGAAGAAGAATCCTCTGCCTTCTAAAAATCTGTGATTCTCATGGGTTTTAGTCGTATCTTCTTACTCCCACAAGTTAGTTAATATGAGTTTGAGTACACATCATATTGGACCTTCCTGTCATACAACCAAGGTCTTCCCAAAAGAATGTGACATGCTTTCATGGGCAACACATCACACCAGACTTGTTCACTGAAGTCTTTTCCCAAAGAGAAAGAGACTAAGCATCTGGTTTTAACAGCCATTGACGTATCATTAATCCAGCTAATGCGATATGGTTTAGAGTGAGGTTCTTGCTTCAGCTTCAAGTTCTCGACCAAATCAAGGGATACAATGTTCATTCCACTTCCATTGTCGATGATCAAGTTCATTGCTTTACCTCGATGCTCAACTCTGGTATGGAAAATATTTGTTCGCAGCCAAGAGTTGCTTTCATCAGCTTTCTATTTGTGACCTGTTAGGACTCTTTGAACCACACAGATAGGCAACTCCGACCCCTCTAACTCCACTTGGGGCACCTCTTCTTCTTGTTCAGCACCTTGAACTACATCTAACTCTCCCACCTTGCATTTCCCTGCATGCATTTTCTCCATTTCATCTTCTTCACAAATAAGCGCAAAGCGTTGATTCTTTGTAGGGCATACAACAGCAAAATGCTCGTTTCCTCCACACTTATAACACTCAATTGGACCTCTTTTTACAGTAACTATCTCTTTTCCTTTGGTTGTACTGCTCTCCCCATTTTTCCTACTTTGAGTCGCGCTGTTTGTTGTAGATTTCTCAGGAAATGAAATTCCCCGAGCATCACCATCACTGCGCCCAAACAAATTGCCTCCTCGCCTTAGATTGGACAACTTTTGCTGGGCTTCTATTCGAAGAGCAAACTATTATGCTTCCTCTAAACTGAATAACCGCGCCACAATCAGCTCTTTCCGAATGTCCTCACGTAAGCCAGCCTTAAAACGAGTTAGAACTTGCCTATTTGTCTCCGTTACCTGGCCACGTATTGTGAGTTCATTGAACTTGGCAGTATAATTTTCTACGGTAAAGTTTCCTTGCCTTAGCGCCAATAATTCTTCAGAAAGAGTCTCCTCATAATCCAATGGTAGGAATTTCTCTTTGAGACGGAGCTTCATCTCATCCCAATCGGTAATAGGTGGTTGTCTACATCGATGTAACTGCTTTTCTATACTCTGCCACCATACTCTCGCTTGCCCTTTTAGTTTCATTCTTACGAACCAAACTTTTTTTTCGGTTGCCAAAATAGTCTTCCAGTGACATTAGCCAATCATGAAAGTTGTTTGGGTCTAAGTTCCCATGATAATCAGGTACATCCACTCTAATTCGCTTAGACGCTTCGTCGAAGTGGCCGTACTCCCTAGGTTGTTGGTATTGCCAAGGGAAACGACAAATGTGGCCACCTCCCCGATGCCGATTGTTATCATCATTGTTTTCTCCACTTGTGCCTCTGTCTTGCTCATTATTGTTGCTCTGGTTCTCTCCATCACCACGATCTTCCTCACGATTTTCCTGGTTAGGAAAGACTTGATTCCATACAACCCCCATTTGTTGAGTAAGGTTGTTGAGTTGATTAGTCATCTGAAGCAATATTTCATCACGTTGCTCTTGCGTGAGTCGGTTACTATTGTTTTATTGTCGTCCATTTCTCGTACTCATGTTTATGGCCACCAAAAGAACCTGGGACTGATGCCAAAATTGATGTAGAATTCGGAACGGAACAAGCAATATGCTAAGAATCTCTCCTCGCACACTCTCAAATAATTTATGCTAGAGTCAAACCAGTTAATAGGCAATTTTCTAAAAAACAATTTAATCAATACTCTACCTTTAGTCATTGAGTAATCTCTTTTAATAGCTACTGAGATTACAAATTTAAATTGCAACAAACATAGCTAAAAATCAGCTTTGTGATACCAACGAAATTCAAATTTAAACTAGCTACGATTATCTTTGCATAACCAACAAACTAAACTAAACTTGGAAATTTAAAAATAATGGCCAAGAGATCAAATCTTCAGCCTGGCAGAGTCTTCGGACACGGCTCTTCCATCATCGGTCAACCACCAATTTGGGTTCAGATGATATGGTCTGCAGAGTCATAATCTTTCTTCCACAGACTTAGGGCATGCTTTGGTAATGAAATCATATGATAATTCTATGAATAGTAGTGAAATGATTTGAGTTACTATGTTTGATTGGATTTTGGAAAAATTGAGAAGAACTTGAATAAAAATATATAAAGTTAAAAATTGTTAAAATAATTTTTAATATTATTTTTGTTTTGAATTTTAAAAAAGTTGTATTGTTTTTTGTGTTTTGTTTAGAAATTTAAGAAAGTTGTAATGATTTGGTAACGATTAGATGAAAAAGTTAAAAATTTGAAATTGAAAAGTGTTTGTGTTTGAATTATGTTTGTGAAAGAAATTATAAGAAATTTTGAGATGAGATTAGATCATCTCACTTCTAAAAAATGCTCTTATTCTAGATGTGTCCTTTTAGGTGGAGTATGGGTTTTTACGTACGACACTGCTACCTCTTGAGCATCGTGTTATCCCTAAAAGCCCTTACATTCGTATGGGTCTTGTCCTTAACCATTGCTCGCCCTCTGCACCAGTCTTTCTAGCCTTCATATGGGTTGCACGTTTTTTCACTTGACCGGTTTCAAGTAACAAATCCTTTATTTCACCATGTGTTGAGGTGTGTCAGCATAGCCTTCCACATTGTTGCTCACTCTCTTGGACTAGTTGCATTGGGTAGACCACCTCTGGCTCATCTTCCAAATTTCCTAGGAAAGACACTCTTCTTTGCCTTCCACTTGCTCTTGGAAGGTGGTCTACCACGGTCCTCACAGGATCTAAAGATAATGAAAAAACACAACAAGCCCAACAAAAGGGACTTGAGGATTGTGCTCAAGCATATACTGCTACAGTTGTTGCTAGAGAATTTGGGAAGACCATAGGAGAAAATAAAATTACCAAGGATATGTCTGATTCTATTCCTACAAATATTTATGGCCTTGCTCAATTGAACATTGTTGATACAAAATTAAGGCATTTATTAGTAGAAAGGGGTCCAATTAGAGATAACAATATAAAATTTTCAAAGGATGAGAACTCTAGACATTTTTTACTGCATATTATATATAAAACTTATCAAATGGGGAAAAACATGATAGAAAATGGTTAGTGTATTCAAAAGACTAGAATAGAGTATTATGTTTTTGTTGCAAATTGTTTAATTCAAAGCCTAGTATGAGCTAGCTAGCTAATAAAGGACCTGGTGATTGAAAAAATCTTAGTGCTAAGCCTAAAGGCCATGAAACAACCAATAAGCATATTACTAATATGACTACATGGCTTGATTTAGAAATGAGATTGTTAAGAATTAAAATAATTGGCAAAAAAGTCCAAGAACAAATTAATACATAAAAAGATAGTTGGAAAAAGTGTTACTGATAATTGTTTTTGTAGTAAAAACTCTAGGTCATGGTAAAAATAATTTACCATTTCGAGAACAATGAAATATCTATCAAGAAAATTGTTGTAAAAAATAGTGATTCGGCAAGAACACCAAATACAACAACACGTACCAAGATTGATTCAAAAAATTATAAACAAAGACACAACCAGATAGAAAATAAAAGAATAGAAAGAAAATACCAAGAACACGAAGATTTAACGTGGTTCGATCCTTTCGGATCTACGTCCACTGGGGGAACTGGCCAAAGATCATCTTATTCAAGCTTCAAATCGCAAGGATGTATAGGTTACAAGATTCAGGTCATTAGAATGACCTTAACTCTCTCAGATTACTCACTGATTTACAAGTTTCTCTCAAAAACCCTTTCTCTTTGTCGAAGCCTCTCTCTCTGTAATGTATCCACTTTTCTCTTCTATCGACTACAGTAGCCATCGCAAGCCTTTTATAAGGCTGCCTTATTTCAATAGCCCTAATGCATCTGATCAAAACATGTGGTCATCTAATAGCTGATGGATTACAAGCAATGAATCAGAATTATCACAAAAGGACAAAGAAAGGAAAGGATATGTGGTCACTTCTTTGACCATTAGTTATAAGGCTTAACAAAAATTACAACTTTAACCTTCTAAATACAAATTGTTGACATATTGGTCATCAATCTCCACCTTGTCATCAATTTGATTTCAAGGTTCCCCATCTCTGGCAAATTCCCACCTTTTATTCCCTGGTCAACCCTGCTCCATTTTAATCAAGTCTAGACAGTGCCTGAACTTTGATCTTGGCAATGGTTTGGTCATCATGTCTGCTGGGTTTTCTTCAGGTGGCACTTTCTCCACTTTGACAGTACCACCTGCAACCACATCTCTTACAAAATGAAGTCTAATGTCAATATGTTTTGATCTTTCATGAAAAACTTGATTTTTAGTGAGATGTATAGTACTTTGATTATCACAGTAGACTGTGATATTACCCTTATATAAACCTAGTTCATTTGTTATACCTTTCAGACATAACGCTTCCTTTATAGCCTCTGTCATAGCTATGTATTCAGCCTCAGTTGTGGATAAAGCTACAACTGATTGTGACTTAGATTTCCAACTCACAGCACCACCAAAGGCTATGAATACATAGCCAGTCAGAGACTTCCTAGTATCCAAGTTTCCTGCAACATCAGAATCTACAAACCCACAGATTTCTTGACCACTTAACACATTGCCACCAAAACTTAGCCCTAAACTTGAGGAGCCTGTTAAGTACTGAAACACCCACTTCAGTGCTTGCCAGTGGGGTTTCCTAGGGTTTCCCATGAACCTACTAACTAGACTGACAGCAAAGGTAAGGTCTGGCCTTGAACAGACCATTGCATACATGATACTACCTACCATACTTGCATATGGTATTTCTTTCATATATTCCCTTTCATCATCAGTTTTAGGGGACTGATTAACAGAAAGTTTAAAATGTTGTCCATGGGAGTACTTATAGATTTTGCTAAGTCCATGCTAAATCTTTTAAGTTCCATTTGTAAATATGTTTTTTCTGATAAGTAGAGTAGTTTATTTTTCCTGTCTCTAATTATCTCCATACCTAAGATTTTCTTAGCAGGTCCAAGATCTTTCATTTCAAAAACAAATTTTAGAATTTCTTTGACATGCTCAATTTGACATTTATCTTTACAAGCTATGAGCATATCATTCACATATAACAGAAGGTAAACAGTAACATCATCAGAAACTTTAAAGTATACACAGCTATCATAATTGCATCTTTTAAAACCATTCTCAACCATATGAGTGTCAAACCTTTTAAACCATTGTCTTGGAGATTGTTTTAATCCATACAAAGATTTTTTTAACAAACATACATGGTTCTTATTGGATTCACTTACAAAACCTTCAGGAGGTTGCATGTATAGTGTTTCTTCTAATTCACCATGCAAAACAGCAGTTTTAACATCTAATTGTTCTAAAAACAAATCATGATAAGCAGTGTAAGCTAACAACAATTTGATGGAACTGTGTTTTACTACAAGGGAGAAAATTTCATTGAAATCTATACCTTCCCTTTGTGTAAAACCCTTTGCCACTAACCTAGCTTTGTACCTAGTTTTTCTACCCCAGTTATACCCTCATTTTTCTTGGATATCCATTTAGACCCTATGATTTTAACCTTATCAGGTTTTAACATCATTTCTCAAGTCTTGTTCTTATAAAGAGATTCCATTTCTTCTTGCATTGCAAGAAGCCAATTACTAGATTCTTTAGTACGCATTGCTTCTTTATAAGACCTTGGTTTAGGGTCTTTAATGTCTTGTGCTACAGAGAGGGCATAGGCTATTATATTAGCCTGTGCAAATCTCAATGGAGGTCTTATAACCCTTCTTGGCCTATCCCTTGCAAGGTTATAAGAGTCAATGTTTTTTTCTTGGTCACTGTCTGAACCAGCCTTCGAATTATCTCTAGGCTGTATGTTTCTATCTTGAGGCAATGAGTCTGAACACTCCACCTCAATCTGGACTTTGTTTGGGACTGTGACAGATTGAGTCTCAACTGTATCTAGTTGAGATCTGGCCATTTGTGACTCATTAAAGGTCACATCCCTACTTATTATACACTTTTGTTTTCTAGGTTCCTCTATCCAAAGTTTATAACCTTTTACTACTTCAGGATACCCAAAAAAAATGTATTTTACTGCCCTAGGTTCCAATTTGTCAATTTTACTGTGTGCATAAGCAACACAACCAAATACTCAGATTACTGTAATCTGAGGGTTTACCAGTCCATAATTCCTGAGGAGTCTTGTAATTAATGGCAGTAGATGGACTCCTATTTATCAAATACATAGCAGTATAACTGCCTCTGCCCAAAAAGTTTTTGGTAATTTAGCATTGGACAACATGCACCTAACCCTCTCAAGAATTGTTCTGTTCATTCTTTCAGCTAGGCCATTCTATTGGGGTGTTTCCCTCACTGTCCTATGCCTTACAATACCCTTCTTTTGGAAATAGTTGTTAAACTCATTTGTTAAGTACTCAAGTCCATTGTCTGTCCTAAGTTTTTTAACCTTCCTCTCGACTTGATTTTCAACCAAGACTTTCCATTCCTTAAACTTGTTAAAGGTGTCACTTTTCTGTTTAAGGATATAAACCCAAACCTTCCTAGAATAGTCATCAATAAAGGATAGGAAGTAATTCCCCCCACCATGAGAACTAACCCTTGCAGGCACCCACAAATCAGAATGAACATAGTCCAAACTTTGTTTAGTAGTGTGTGTACTGGGTTTGAATCTAACTCTAGTGAACTTGCCTAGTATACAATCTTCACAAAAGGAAAGGTCTCCTAGGTCTTTGTCACCAAGTAACCCCTGTTTTTGGAGTTCCTTTAAGCCTTTATGGCTGACATGCCGTAGTCTTTTGTGCCAAAGTATAGTATCATTTTCCAAAGATTTCTGGACAGCAGAAGCATGTCCTATAATAGTCTGACCTACCAGGGTATAAAGACCTTTCTTTATTTCCCCTTTCATTACTATTAATGACCTTTTAGCTACGTTTTAGACTCCTGACTCAGATTTAAAAGTGCAACCAGATTTATCAAGCATTCCAAGAGAGATTAAATTTCTTTTAAGATCAGGTATGTATCTTACATCTTTTAGTATTCTTTTCACACCATCATGCAATTCATCCTGAATCTAAAATCCATTCATTACTAGATTCAATCTCTGAGATACAAAGTACCTCAGCACTCTTATAGCCTTCAGATGCAACAGATACATTTCCCTCATGTTTGAACTTATCCCTCTCTCTCGTTTTCTTTTTTGGACAATCTTTCTTGAAATGTCCCTCTTTGTGACAGAGGAAACACTTCAATTGTTTTCCTTTTGATTTTGATCTACCTTTAATTTTCTTTCCTTTATAACCACGTTTTTCAGATCTTCCCCTAACCACTAACCCCTCACCAGTATGAGTTTTAGCTTCAAAATTATTCTGAAGTTCCTTTGCATGCAATATGGATTGCACCTCATCTAATGACAAACTCTCTCTGCCATACATAATTGTTTCTTTTAGGTTAGCATATGAACTGTCAAGGGAACTTAACAACAGTATAGCCTGATCCTCATCATCTATTGTGATGTCTATGTTAGTAAGATCTAGGATGATCTTGTTAAACTCATCCAAATGATCTTCAATAGACACCCCTGGGGTCATTTTAAAGGTATACAGCTTTGTCTTTTTATGAAGACGATTGGCCAGGGACTTGGTCATGTAGAGAGTTTCTAATTTTTATCCAAATCCTAGCAGCTGAATCTTCATTGGCTACCTCCCGTAAGACTTTATCCCCTAAGGAAAGAATGATGGCACTATGTGCCTTTTGTAATATCTTGGGTTTAACCCTATCAATGGTGGAGGAACTTGATTGTTCCTCTAAGGACCCCTTAGACAGTTTCTTGTCTCCAAGAGTGCATCTTGGAGACCATGTTGCATAGCCCTCATTTTAATACGCCAGAGACCAAAATCATTTTTTCCTGTAAATTTTTCCACCTCAAACTTAGTAGAACCCATCTCGACCTAGGCTCTAGATACCACTTGTTGTAAGAAATAGTGATTCAGCAAGAATACCAAATACAGCAACACATACCAAGATTGATTCAAGAAATTATAAACAAAGACACAACCAGATAGAAAATAAAAGAATAGAACGAAAATACCAAGAATACGAAGATTTGACGTGGTTCGATCCTTTCGGATCTACGTCCACAGGGGGAACTGCCAGAGATCATCTTATTCAAGCTTCAAATCGCAAGGATTTACATGTTACAAGATTCAGGTCATCAGAATGACCTTAACTCTCTCAGATTACTCATTGATATACAAGTTTCTCTCAAAAACCCTTTCTCTTTGTCGAAGCCTCTCTCTCTGTAATGTATCCACTTTTCTCTTCTATCGGCTACAATAGCCATCACAAGCCTTTTATGAGGCTGCCTTATTTCAATAGCCCTAATGCATCTGATCAAAACATGTGGCCATCTAGTAGCCGATGGATTACAAGCAATGAATCAGAATTATCACAAAAGGACAAAGAAAGGAAAGGACACGTGGTCACTTCTTTGACCATTAGTTACAAGGCTTAACAAAAATTACAACTTTAACCTTCTAAATACAAATTGTTGACATATTGGTCATAAAAAATAATGGAAAATTTTTAAAATTGATTGAGATGATTTCTGAGTTTGATCCAATAATGTAGGAAAACATTCGACATATTGAAGATGGTGATATCCATAATCATTATCTTGAACATGATATACAAATGAATTAATACATTTGCTAGCAACTAAAATAAAAAATTATATTATTAAAAAAATTAAAAAGCAAAACATTTTTTAATTATACTTTATTCTACCCGGATGCAAGTCATCAAAGCAAATATCTTTCTTATTAAGATGTGATAATATTTGAGCATGGTCAATAAAATTAGTAGAACGTTTTCAAGAATCTATTAAAGGTGATATGCTAGTGAAAAAGGTCATCAATTATTAGATGCAATAAAAATAAAAGAGAGTTACTACTAAATAATCATTTGTATACAACTATGTAATTAAATAATTGATTTTTATTTTTAAATTTAATAAAAAAACATTATTATATTTAAAGTTACTATAAATTATGAATAATTGTTAACGTATTGGTCCTCAAAATAAAAATTCAAGAGAACCTATGATTAGAGCATTGGCATTGGACTATCTATCTTAAAGTTAAAATAATAATATAATATTATATATATATTTTTTATTTTTTATTTTTGCAAATACAATTCATATATTTCCTAAATCTTCATGCTTTATAGAAATAATGTGTCTACTCTATCAATATTCGCAATCAGTAGAATAAATAATGTGCATACCATGCATGTTTTACCATTCAAAAAGAGAGGGAAGTGATGAAATAATAAAATATTACTTTCCATTGTGAATAGTAGCTAGCCATGTTTAGAGAGGACTTAAGATTTACTATAACTCAAGTCTTAAGCTTTGGACCATTGGCTAGTCCAATGTGGAGGCTTTTTCTCACATCTAGCTAAAGTTTGGACTTACATTGGCTTTTGGCTAGTCCATTGCCAATGCTCTTAGGTAGGTTGATGTCATAGTTCAGTCACCTCGATCTACTACCAGGTCAATGTGTTCGTACGGGCGTGGACGCCTGCAACTAAACTGGAACCCTTGCGGTGGCTAATTTGGAAAAATAAAGAGATAAATAATAATGAGGTAGTTTGAATTAAATATATTTTAAATTTAAAAAAAATAAGTTAAATAAAAATATTATAAAATTAAAATATTATTAGAATATAATTTTATAATATTATTTTTATTTAGAGATTTAAAAATTTTGAATTATTTTTAATTTTTTGTTTGAAAGTTTGTGAAAGTTATAATGATTAATTTGAAAAAATTATAATGATTAATTTGAAAAATTTTATATTTAAATTATATTAAAAAAAATAAGATGAGATGAAATAAAAAATTTTAAATAAAATTTATTTTCAAACAAGCCGTAAAGCTGTAGCGACGGTTTGTTTTTGCTTTGCCTTTTTCAACTGAACTCCGTCTGCTTCAAAGTACGATTCAGACGCTCCACATGCATTCAGTATCTTCCATAGTCACTAGTTGGCTCTTCCTTTTTCAGAGGCGGCAGCTCATGAGTCTGTCATGAAAAGAAAAGTAGCACTGCCACCCGGTGTAAAATTTAACTAAAAAATCAGATCGGATCGATTCGAATAGGTGGAACCAGTTCGATTTTGGACCGGTCTAGTTAGGAACCGGTTCTCTTAATTTTAAAACCGGCCGGTACCGATCCGGTTCCGGTTTTGTGCTTTTTAGGATCGGACCGGACCAGTTCACTATTTTATATATTTTAAATTAATTTTTTTAATATTATATATAATAATATAAATTATAATTATATATAAGATAATGTTATTATAATTTATAACATAAAATTTTAATCTTAAATATGAAAATTTATTTGATCATATGCTTTAAACATAACATATTTATATATATATTAATAACATTTTATGGCCTAACAAATTTGCATTTTATTATAATAGGAAAATTAGACTGAACCGGATCGGAATCGATAAAATCGGAGGTATCGGTTTAGGAGGTTAACCAGTGCGTAATCGGTTTTCGAAAATACAAAACTGGTGCAAACCGGTTCAATCCTAAATTTTATCCAAAACCGGATCGGACCGGTTACACCCCTAAGCACCCCACTCCCAAGACTGGATTTTATAAATTTCATTGTTCCTCTTTAACGAAGCATAGTCCACTAGTGGTAGGCCGGGGCACTTAACGATAATATAAAAATAAAAAATAAAATATGCAGGTGAGAAATTAAGCCCTATTTAGATAGTGAGATAAGATAAGATTGTTTTATATAAAAGTTAAAAGTTAAATAAAATGTTGTTAGAATATTATTTTCTAATATTATTATTGTTTTGGAATTTGAAAAAAATGAATTGTTTATTATATTTTGTGTGAGAATTTGAAAATTTTGTAATGATGAGATGAGATGAAATGAGATGAAACCGTTTCTATATCCAAACAGGGTCTAAATTGTATACGATACGCTTACCATTATATATTGTTGCTTTACTACACATCCGACGTGTCTTTATTTTTTTTCTTTTCTTCTCTGTTGCCGGACACTTCTAACAAATGCTTCTCTCTATAGTGTACGGTGTGATGTGATGTCAAAATGTTGTACCTCTACATAGAATCCATTTTCATTTTGAAATTCAAATCTTACCTCACGGGTTGCTCTCAATTTCCCTGGGCTCTCCTCTCAATCTCAGCCAAACGAACCTCTCATTGTCGCAAGCCAAGAATGAACCTCCCGGTGTTGTTAAAGGGCTAACAAACCTCTCCTAGCATTGTCGAAGGGCCAGCGAACCTTTCCCAGCACTGTCGAATGGCAAGGCCAATGACACTTGATAGGTCGAACGAACTCCTCCATTCCCGGAGTCGGAACAACGGCACTGTCGAATGTGAGATAAACACCATACCCATTCATGAACCACACACTCTCTCTCTCTCTCTCTCTCTCTCTCTCACAGAAGCCTTGGCGTCACCGCCTGGCCTAGCCAAACCTCCTCTCCCTTTCGAGTCACGCCTCCTACGGTGTGGCCACCGTACAACGGCGCCTTTGAAGGTAAGGGTACTTCTCTCTCCCTCTCCTTCAACTCTCTCTCTCAGTCTATCTCTCTCTCTTTATATATATGTCTCGGATTTGGGCAAAATCACACCAAGGTCTGCTGCTGCTGCCGCCGCCATGCACAACCAACCCTCTTGAGCTGGCAGGTAACACCATAAAAGTCATTCCATCGCTCTATGATTCTCTTTTCTAGGATGATTAGTTGGGTTGCCAAACCTCCTCTCCCCTTCAAGTCGTGCCTCCTGCAGTGTGGCCATCGTACGACGACACCTTCAAAGGTAAGGGTACTTCTCTCTCCCTCTCCTTCAACTCTCTCTTTGTCTAACTCTCTCTCTCTCTCTCTCTCTCTCTCTCTCTATCTGTCTCAAGTTTGGAATACCATAGGACTCACATCCTCGACCATGATGGGAGGGGTCATATTCATTTGAGGAGAGCCTAGCCACATGAGGAATGTCAGCCTTATGATCTCATCCACTGGGTGGGAGAGACTAGGGCCAGATGGCTTAGATGCCGTATGAGATCGGCTTTCTCATAGATCAGCTTGAGTCGAACCAGGCAGCAGAGCAGCGTCAGTTCGAGCAAGAGCCACCCATTCCTAACCTCACTCCCCTCGACACATCTAATACTTCTGACTCTTCCCCGAGTCGCGTTCGTTTCCGTGAGGAGGGAGACCCCTGGTTTGAGGACGAGGAGTATACACAGTGGAGACACCACGAGGAAATAGTTAACACCTTCTACAATTCAGATGTGGATGAGTACTTTTATAACAGCCAAGATGAGACATCAGAGGATGGCGATGAGAGGCCCTCATCGAGCCCTGAACAATAGCACAGTTAGTGAGTCACACTCAACTTTTGCATATTGTATGTTTTGTTTTGACCCTGATTTTGAGGACGAAATCTTGTTTTAAGGGGGAGGATGTAACACCCCGCTTAATTAACCATTAGATCAACCATTAAGCATTCTAGATTAGGCTTATAATTTTGGGTTATTACTTACATTAGGGTTGATGGTGAGGTTAGCCTTAATCTTGATACTTAGTACCGTTAAGCTAATGATTAGAAAAGCAAGTCCATTAGTGAATTTAGTGAGGGTTTTAGGACCTTAGAGCATCCATGGGCCAATATCCCTTAGGCCATGAACCCACACACTTGGCCCTTTTAAGCCCACAAGGCCCAAAGCCAAGTTTGAGTTTATTTCACTATTCAACTTGAAAGTCCAATACACCATACCATTGGTTTCCTTAAGCACAAATCATACCCTAAGTACCCCAATGAAGTTTTGAAAATTAGCTAAGATCATTAACCATCATACTTGAGGTTAGTGAATAGTAAGCCATGCTTTGAAGCTTAATTGTGCTTAATCTTTTCTTAAACCTTTTAATTCAAATTTTCTTGAATTAATGTTCCATTAAACCATGATTAGGCCCTATTAATACCCTAGCTAAACCACCCCACATGTCATTAAGAAAAATGACATATCAAGACCAAACCTTGCATCAATCGGTTTTGTATATTATCCTTTGTAATGCTCGGACTGTTTTACCCTTGAGCCCAACATTTTTGTTGATTGTCCTCAAGGGTAATGCAATCTTTAAACACCTCATGAGACCCTTTCAAACCTAGTTTGAGCTTTGGAAGAAAATAGTTACACAAACCAACTCAATGAATCAAACCGGGTGCACCTTAGTCTAGTTTGGGAAGGAACTGATTGGGTTGGAATATAACCAGCCATCTGCCATGGTTCGAAGCACCACCCACACCACCTCCTTCACCACCTAATCCCCAAGGGGCCCCATGACCATCATGAGAATTTTAATTCAGATTTTCCCACCCAAAACTATCCAAAATCGAAACTCAACAAGAAATTTGCCAAGTAGAAGCCATTTGAACCCGCCGGTTAGCAAGAGAGGATTTCATGACCTTTTGTAACCTAAACCACACCCCAAAATCTGGCCACCACTGTAAGACCATTGTAGCCATAGTAGGGAAGAAATTATGGTGGTTTCAAGCCATTATTCCCACTGCTCAAAAGGACACAAACTAATGAAAACAATCTGAAAATTTCAGCAAACACCTCCATTGCATCACCTTATTTCGGGCTACACCTTCATGATCACTTGGCAGCCAACTCTCTACCTTCTACCACCAGAAAAATTCTTCAAGAAGTGACCTTGGTCCTGCGCAAATCAGCCATGATGATGATTCAAAAGGATAAGTCAAGACAATGAGCAAAAATGTCCAAAAAAACTCACTTTGAACTCGTCAGCCCCATGAATGGTTTTGTTTGATATTTCTTCTATTTCTTCTGTACCATGACTTGACCATCTCCCATAGGAGTAATTTAGTAACTATAGAAGTGAAATCATGGTGGTTTAGGGCACTGTTTTGACTTGCACAAGATGATACAAGTGATGGAGTGCAAATTTGGAAAATTCATAATCATACACCATCTTCCACCAATCCGCATGGACCAAAGCCAAAGTCCCCTCCCTTTGGCTGCCTATAAAAGGCCCCCTCACCCCCTCACCCTCTCATTTTCTCTACACCTCAGCTCTTGAGCCTTAAAGAGCACTTCTCCCTCTTAGAGATCAAAAGAGTGAAATCGAGTGAGTTCTTGGTGAGTTCTTGAGTGTTCTTGTGTAAGGCTGTCTGGAGTGCTTGGAAGGCCACAAAATTTATAAATTTTCTTGATTTTGATCTTAGTTATCATGTCAAGCTTTGTTTCCATGTGTTGGTACGAAATTTGGTTGAGTTTTAGGAAGGTTGTCATGCTTAATTCAAAACCAGGCAATTAAGAGATGGTTTGAATAATTAAATGCTTTTAAGTGGGAATTTAGCTATGGCATGTCTTTTAATATGATTTATCATTGTATTAACATGATTATGGAAGGTTTAAATTGTGGTTAGAAGCATGCCATGGTAGTTTTTGAACCTATCTTGTTTTGATCATCAAATATGAATCAGTTTTGAATGAAGTAGAGATTAAGGATATCCTAGCCATGATTAAGTGTTGAGATGAACCCTATTATCCAAGAATTAGCCTTCATTATGTCATTAAATATGTTAGTGATCATTTTTTATTAAAAAAAATCTCATATGCATGCATTTATAGGGACCAATAGTTGAAAACACACTTAGGCATCAACTAGAGTGCATGGCACGGGTTAGGACTATTTGTGCGAGTTCCACTTTGATTTTTAAAAATTCAAGGGCATATATAGTTTTAGAATGCCAAAAATATGAAGTCTATGAATTTTGATTAAATTTGAAGTCCGTTTGCAGTTAGTGAGAATTTAGGGCCTCAACAATAATTTTTTAAAGTCTATGGGTATTTTTGTAAATACTCATTTTTGAAGCCTTTGATTTTGAACCTCAACCATAGAAGTATTAATCATAACCTAGTACACACTTGAATTCAGCTGCTATGATATTTACTTTCAATTACTCCAAAAGTTTGAAAGTTGGCCTCTAACTTACACCTTGACAGATTATTTATGATTTATTGATAATTGCCTCATTCATGTTTCAATTATCACATTGAGTGTATATTTATATGACAAATGATATTTCTACCATTTTAGCATATTGCATCTACAAATATAATTTCACATAAAAAGCTTGCTATATATGCATATGTCATGGAATACATTTTTAACTTAGCATGAAAATAATTTTTGACATGACCCCAAAGGCTAGGATGAGAAATTATCCTAGTGGAACTCCTTTGTCCACTCTGGAGTATTAAAGAATTGAGTGGTAACCCCTAGGTTGACAAAGAACAATCAACGGGTTTCGAATGGGTTCTATTTAAAGAACGCTAGAGCGAAGTCAATATGTTATGACATCTAATGTTGGTGGGTGTACACGTTATGATGTTATGTTATATTACCAATGCATTGAGAGCGAGTTTGTAGACAATGTAGTTTCAACGTGAGTTGTACTACGGCCACTGGCAGCAGTGCACATGGGAAACTTTGACGATACTAAACGTTATGGTTAATTTATGAATTATTAAAAATGATGAAATGTTATGATGAAATATTATCTTTTGACGATCAAAGTAAAAATGTTATCTTTTGACGATCAAAGTAAAAATGTTCTCTGAACAAAAAATGTGTCTCTGTTTTTCTAAAAATGTTGAGGAATCTGGATGAGAGACGCGCACATTTTTCTGCATTTCATGCATTTTATATTTATTATTCTTCATCAATAATTTATCTTTGTGCAAGTTGGTTGTTAACTTACTAAGATTTCATATAAATCTCACCCCTTGTAGACCCACTATCATTCCACTTGGAATGACAGAAGTTGTGTCAGGATACGAGGAGGACAGATTAGATGGAGCGCTGGATCTAACTGATTCAGGAGGAGCCTGACCTCGAGAGGAGACTAGATTTCATCATCATGTTTATAGCCATAGTCCTTCATGCTCTAGAACGCATGAAGCGATTAATTTAACTTTAAAGACTTTAATATTTAGTTGCATTAAGTTATGCTACAATTTGGCTTTGAACTTATGATGATCAGTAATGCATTGAGATGTTTTAGTTATTCAGGCATAAGTTCTATTTTCACACTTCTATCTGCTACGGTTATTGCATACTGCTAGTTACATACTAGAATGCATTGCATATTAAATATCACGAACGGCGGTACGTAACCTTGTGTTACATGTCCTGACATTCTAAGCCTCTGTTCCATCCCAAGCAGAGGTTGGGGGCGTCACAGGGTGGTATCAGAGCAATTACGTCTCTGGGTAAACCCACATGTCCTTAGAACTTCTATGCCAGAATATAGGTTTGAATCATTAGTTTTGCATAGGCTTCAATCCTGAAGTTGCAGCTCGGTCTGATACACATGCATCACAGGAGTTGGAAGGATTAAGCCAAGATGACACGTGGAAGGCAAGAAAGGAACGATGAAGGTTCTAACACTTGTAGAGAATAGGATCATTGTTTCAATGAAGGACGTGATTTGGTAGACGCAATTCACCAGATGACAGAGACTATGAAACAACAGCAGGAAGTAATCCTGAGGCAGAACTAGCTACGTCCACAGATTGAGAACCGAGGGTGTTCCTACTAGAAGTTCCTGATTTATAGATACCCCAATTTCATGGGAACTAAGGGACCCATGAAAGCCAATAAGTGGCTATTGGATCTCGACAGGACCTTCGAGATCAGCAGTTGTACTGAGGAATAGAAGGTATAGTATGCAAGGCACCTACTTCAAGGTGAAGCCGAAATCTGGTGGGACACCAAGAGGCAGCTTTTGATTAGAGAATTGGGAACTATCACCATTTTGACCTTGGATGGGTTCAAGGAGGAATTTGACAATCGATTCTTCCCAGAGTCAATGAAGACTCAGAAGGCCAAAGAATTTGCCACATTGGTACAAGGCATTCTCACTGTTGAGCAGTAAGTTGTGAAGTTTATGGAGCTGTGAAGGTTTGCTCCACATTTGATCACTACTGAAAGGATGCAAGCTTAGAAATTCCAAGGAGGACTGCAACCCACGATTTGCAATTACGTAGCTGGGTTTCACATCAACAATTTCCACGAGTTGGTTAACATGGCTACAATAACTGAAGTAGAGCAACAAAGTGTGGCAGCCCAAATTAACATGGATTGAAAAAGGGCTTCTTCCTTCCTCGTCGAAGGGAATAATGCCAAAGGAAGAATTATTCAAAGAGCCAACAAGGGCAAAGGAATTATGATAGCTCCACCTGCTATCTGCAAAAAGTGTGGAAAGAATCATGGTGGAGAATGTCGAATGGGTTTAGGAGTATGTTTTCGGTGTGGTCAGTCAAGACATATGATTCAGGATTGCCCTTAGAATGCACAAGGTGGAAAGAATGCTCCTAACAATTGGCCCAATCAGAGGCCACCGAGGAGATACCCAAGGAGGAAGAGACGGAAGTCATTACTAGTATTTTCCTTTAAATACCCCCCTTTTTTTAAAAAAAATAGTTGTATAATAATTGTTTAGTACTCAGTAGTTGATTACACCTTAGGTAAAATCACGTTATACGAATATTCGGGTTGCAGTTTGTTAGACTCCGGCTCTACGAGGTCCTTTGTGTCCGCAATGTTTGCATGCACGTGTAACCTGCCGACTCAGACATTATCTCAAGCTATAGTAGTGTCAATTCCTGATGGGAGCATGATCACCTGTACCCACATATTCAAAAACTGCCCTTTAACCCTGAATGAGAGATTGATGGAAGCTGACTTAATCGTCTTCGACCAACTAGAGTTCGATGTTATACTAGGAATGGACTAGCTATCCAAACATTATGCTAGGATAGACTGTCAGAGCAAGGAAATTATTGTTGATTCACATGTAGGTGGGCAAATCCATCATACGAGAGGGACTGTGAAGGCTAGTCCCTCTCTAATTTCAGCTTTGCAGGCAAGGAAGTGCATCGTTAATGGTGCCACGACCTACTTAGCATTCATAGTGAAGAATTATGGTGGTAGTAAGGAGATTCAAGGGATACCTATAGTTGAGGAGTATCCTGAGGTTTTCATTGATGATCTACCGGGATTAACCCAGATAGAGAAACAGAGTTCACTATAGAGTTAGAGCCCGCTGCAACCCCTGTCCATAAAGCCCCTTATCCTATGGCCCCTCTAGAGCTAAAGGAGCAAATAGAAGAGCTATTGGAGAAAGGCTTTATTCGACCTAGTTCATCACCTTGGGGTGCGCCAATTCTGTTCGTTAAGAAGAAGAATGGATCATTAAGGATGTGCATTGATTATAGGGAATTGAACAAAGTAACGGTAAAAAACAAGTACCCATTATCCCGTATCGATGACCTATTAGATCAATTGCAAGGAGCATCAGTATTCTCAAAGATAGACTTAAGGTCTGGTTATCATCAACTCAAGATTAGGGAGAAGGATATCCATAAAACAGCATTTCGGACTAGATACGGTCACTATGAATTCTTAGTGATGTCCTTTGGTCTAACCAATGCCCCCACCACATTCATGGATTTGATGAACAGAGTATTCAGAACCTACATGAATAGATTTGTCGTCGTATTCATCGATGATATATTGATATACACAAAGAGCGAAGAAGATCACAAGCAGCATCTCCGTTTGGCACTAGAAAGGCTAAAAGAACATTAGTTGTATGCCAAATTCAGCAAATGTGAGTTTTGGCTCAATGAGGGAAATTTTTAGGGCACGTAATCTCAAGTCAAGGAGTATTAGTTGATCCCAACAAGATCGAAGCCGTGGTAGATTGGAAGCGTCTAGCTAACGTGCACGAAATTCAAAGTTTCCTAGGATTGGCTGGTTATTATTGACGATTCGTGGAAGGATTCTCTAAGCTGTCAGGACCACTTACGACCCTAACCAAGAAAAATACTAAGTATATTTGGACAGAGAAGTATGAGCAGAGTTTCGTGGAACTCAAGAAAAGACTCATAACTACCAGAACCCTATAAGCCCTATGTGGTCTTCAATGACGCATCCAAGTCAGGACTTGGATGTGTGCTCATGCAAGAGGAGTAAATTGTCGCCTATGCTTCACAGCAACTAAAGAACTATGAGCAGAATTACCTCACCCATGACTTGGAACTAGCTGTCGTAGTTCTCGCTTTAAAGATTTGGAGGCATTACTTGTATGGCACAAAATGCAAAATCTACACCGATCACAAGAGCCTCAAGTACTTATTCAGTCAACAGAATTTAAAGATGAGGCAGAGAAGGTGGTTAGAAACTATTAGCGACTATCAGTGTGAAATCAAGTATCACCCTGGCAAGGCTAATAGAGTAGCAGATGCGCTGAGTCGGAAGACGCAAAAGGATGATCCCAAAGGCCCTGCCTTGGAAGTAGAGTTCCTTTTGCACAACATGAGGAGTTTGTTGATCAAGGATCTTTCTACCAAAGCATCCCTAACCGCAGTACAAGAGATTTTACCAATAGAATGGGAATAGGTGAAAAAGTGTTAGATGGAAGATCCCAAATGGGCAGAAATCAAACAGAAGGTAGAAAAGAAGGATGGACCAGCAGGTTTCAACCTCAAGGATGATGGGGTGTTGTACTACCAAAACTGGAAGGTTATTCCAATTATTCAGGAGATCAAGGATAAGATATTAAGGGAAGCACATCAGACTCCATACACGGCTCACCCAGGTAGCACAAAGATGTATCAAGATTTGAAACAACACTTTTGGTGGGAAGGTTTAAAAAAGGATGTAGCAGAGTATGTTAATAGATGCTCGATTTGTAGAACAGTCAAGGCAGAGCATCAAAGACCCCAGAATGGAAATGGGAGTACATATCCATGGATTTTGTGATTGGATTACCAAGAACTTCGAAAGGAAACAACTCAATTTGGGTCGTGGTCGATCGCTTAACAAAAAGTGCCCACTTTTTGGCAATGAAAAATATCGACCCCATGGAGAAGTTAACTCGGCTATTTGTTTTAGAAATAGTGCGACTACATGGAGTACCAAAAACAATTGTATCTGATAAGAATACGCGTTCTACTTCTTGTTTTTGGTAAAGCTTGTAGGATGCTTTAGGCACCAAGTTGAAGTTTAGTAGTGCCTATCACCCTCAGACCGATGGGCAAACTGAACAGACAATTCAGACCTCGGAGGACATGATGAGAGCATGTGTTTTGCAAGAAAAAGGGCGATTGGGAGAAGCTATTACCATTAATTGAGTTTGCATACAATAATAGCTTTCAGACCACCATTTAGATGGCACACTACGAAGCTTTATAGGGAAGGAAATGCAAATCTCCCTTATACTGGGATAAGATAGGAGAAGGGAAGATTTATGGTGTAGAGATTCTTCAAGAAATGAAGGATCAAATCCTGCTAATAAGGGAAATGATGAAGGCTGCCCAAGATAGGCAGAAGAGCTATGCCGAACGTCGGAGAAGGAACCTCGAATTTGAAGTTGGCGACTGGGTCTACCTCAAAGTATCGCCCATGAAAGGAGTCTTTCGATTTGGAAAGAAGGGGAAGCTAAGTCCAAGATATGTAGGACCCTTTGAGATATTGGAAAGAGTAAGAGCAGTCGCTTATAGACTGGATCTTCCCGCTGACTTTCAAGGAGTTCACGATGTCTTTCATGTATCTTCCCTCAAGAAGAGCTTCGAGAGAAAGATACCAACAGTTGTTGATACAAGGAATATTTCGCTCCAACCTGACCTAACTTATGAAGATATTCCTATTCAGATCACAGATTGGAAGGATAAGGAACTTCGGAATTGAAAAATTCCTTTGGTTAAGGTTCTCGAAAAAATCGTAATATTGAGGAAGCTAAGTGGATAAAAGAATCCGATATGAGAAACAAATACCCCTACTTGTTTGACATCACATTCACATCCATTCATGCATGGCATCCATCGTCATTTCACCTATGTGATCCGCATTCTTACTTGTCATTTTCAGTTGCACCATGGCCAGTAATGGTAGGATCGTCCGACAAACGTATATGACCCACAATCGACTTCAGAGGCTGAGAGCTGAGCAGTGACGGAGATGATTAGACAGTATGGTCAACGCATTTTGGGCCCAACAAGAGAGGCTGGAGTACCATAGGACTCACATCCTTGACCATGATGGGAGAGGTCATATTCATCTGAGGAGAGCCTAGCCACATGAGGAACTTCAGCCTTATGATCCCATCCGCTGGATGGGAGAGACTAGGGATAGATGACTTAGACGCCGTATGAGATCGACTTTCTCAGTTGCACCAGATCAGTCTGAGTCAAACCAGGCAATAGAGCAACGCCAGTTCAAGCAAGAGTCGCTCATTCCTAACCCCACTCCCCTCGACACATCTGATACTTCTTACTCTTCCCCGAGTCGTGTTCGTTTCCGTGAGGAGGGGGACCCCTGGCTTAAGGATGAAGAGTATAGGCAGTGGAGACGCCACGAGGAGAGAGTTAACACCTTTTACGATTCAGATGTAGATGAGTACTTTTATAACAGCCAAGATGAGACATCAGAGGATGGCAACGACCCATCGAAGATTCCCACCTCAAGCTATCCTACATCCTCACCTCAAGCTATCCCTTGAAGATTCCCAAGTTCACTATTCAACAACCTTTATATGGAAATAAAAAGCTATTACACCTTTGGGCAATAATGCTTCAAAGTATTTGTGTAGAATACCTTTTACAATTACAATCGCTTTACGAGTTATGATTCAGCTTTTCCCTGTGTAGAACACCTACTACACTCACAAGGATTACACTCACTCTTTTATTATTTATACAAGAGCTGATAGTGGATAGGTTATCAGAATACTCTTCAATGAGTGAAATGAAATGAAATGGTACAATGCAAACTATATCTCTCTCAAAATTAATAATAAGTGTTGAGACTCAATGTTAGAAATGAGAGATTGAGAGTTTTTGATGAATGAATGTTGTAAAGGTTGTAGTTGTTGTGTGTTTTTGAAAATCTCAAATGAGCTATTTATAGACCTATAGAACTTCCCTTTCAAATTTAAAAAGATTCAAATGTCAAAAAGGAGTATAATTCACTTTTCAAAAGTTTCAAACAATAATTTCTCCTTTCTAATTGTCAGAAACAAAGACAACATCATTCATTTTTCAAACAAAAGTTTTACCTTTTTGCAAATGTCAAAATGAGAATCAATCATTTTACAAAAACTTCAAACAAAAGCTTCTAATTTTTTCATATGTCAAAAAGAGCATGATCATTTTTTAAATTTTCAACATATCATTCACATGTGAAAAATGAAAATCAATCATCTTTTAAATTTTCAACTTTCAAACTTTCAAACATATCATGCACATGTGAAAAATGAAAATTGATGTTTATGGAGAAAATATTCTTTTTTAGCCTTAAACCTTTTTAGAATTTGAAAGAGGTGTACAAAAATATTTTAAGATCTTCATTTGTAAACTTGTTTGATTTCTTGCTTATGCTTGATTTGTTAATGTTCTTGACTTCATTTTGTAGCCAACTTGAGGTTTGTTTGTGTTTGAACTCATGTGTTATCATCAAAATCTATAAGTAGATATAGAATTTTATGATGCTTGAAACCTTGGGTTCAACAAAGTTCAAATAATTGTTTCCTATCTATCGGTGATGTTGAGAGTCATTTGTTCATTACAGGGATTGATTCAGATTATACAGCATAGATATTTCACGGTGAGGATGAATCTTTTTCTTTTAGTGATGAAGATGATTTGCATGATACTAAAGAGAATGATGAATATATTGATTACATTGATGAGATATTAGAAGACATTTGGGCCAAGAAATTAATAGATGTGGCTTCAATCGATTGTTTCCATGTTGGGGATTCCTTGTCGGTTGAAACTTATGACTCCCCCAACCTCCGCTTGGTATGTAACGGAGACTTAGAGCGTCAGGACTTGCAACACAAGATTACATAACCCTGTACATGACAGTTAATATGCAATACATCCTAGAAATATAACTAGCAGTATGCAACAATCGCAGCGGAAAGTAAGGGTAAAAATGAACTCATGCCAGAATAACTAAAATCATCCCAATAATATTTATTAAACCATAAGTTCAAATCATCAGGTAGCTTAATCTTAGTACAAAATACCAAGTTTCCAAAAGAAATCTAAACCAGCTGCTTCATCCAATCTATGGCACGAAGGGTTAGACCTAGAAATATCAAAACAAGATCAAGCCTCCTGTTAACATTTGGTTCGTCCTCAATCCTCTTGATCTACTGGTCCATTGGGTCCATCGGCATCTACAACTTTTATCATTTTGAATGGAATGATAGTGGATCCACAAAGTGTGAGATTTACATGAAATCTCAGTAAGTTAGACAACTAACATGCACAAAGATAGATTATGCATGAAGAATGATAAACATTAGATATATAATGCAGAAAAACTATATTTATCTCCCATTCAGATTTCTTAAGAAAAAATATTTTTTGTGCACATTTTCTTACAGAGAACATAATTTCACAGTCTATATTTATCTCACAGACATGCTTTGATGATAAACATAAGATAGAGATTAAAACCTATTATGGCATGTTTCTAACCTCAAACTAAACCTCCAAAAATTATTCTAAGACATACCCGAATCATATCATGAATTATCAAGGCATGCCATAACTAATATTTTCACCAAAATAACTTAAACCATAAACCTATCCACCAATATTTCGGCTTCTAGCTAAACATGGTATCTCATGATATAATCGCTCAGAATTAATGCTAACACTCAAAACCACAACTTAACATATAAACTAAGATCTAGAGAGAAAACTTACAAAGATTCAGTAGCCTCTTGAAACTTCCCACTCGAAGCTCACAACTCAAGAATGCACTTACAACACATAAGAACTTCAAAGAACTAGAGGATGAGAACTCTCAAGAACACTCAAGGGAGTTTGAGGAAGAAGTGGGGGGTGGAGTGGAGGTTATATAGGCTCCAAGGGGCGTGTGGCATTGGCAATGTGGCCTCCTATTGGGAGGTTTGGGCGGTGGTGATGATGCCGCCTAGCCTAGATCCTCCTTGGGTGGTTGGCTAACTTAGTGATCATTGCACCTTAGAGTAGGCTGAAATGGCTATGGGGAGAGGGGCTTTGCCATGTCGTAGTGGTGAAATGGTGGTGTAATTAATGTCATGCTTAAGGGTTAATGATGCCGGGTATGGAGTAAGTCACAAGGCAAAACTTTTTCGTCTTATTCATTTGGACTATCCTTTTGGCATTTTTGGCTAGTTTAAGGTATATTTGAGTATCCTCTTTAGGTGGTAGATGGTGGGGATTGGGTGGTGAAGTGGTGATCAAATAAATGGGGAATTTTCATGGGTGGTTGCCGACAATTCAAGGGCATTTTTAGATTGGACAAAATTTTGGGGTTTTAACTAGGGTTTTCGAAAATCAAGCTTGGTAGGAGATTTCATGAATAAATTGAGGGGCCAATGACAGAAATTTCCTTGATAAAAATGGTATAAAAATATTCGAGCTAGGAGCACATTAGTCCATTGCACACAAAAATACACACGGGTGCCGATTGGTATGGTTTTAGGGTTTGACATGTCATTACCCTAAATGACATGTGAAAAGGTTTATCTAAAATTCTAATATGATCTAAGAGTAATAGAAATGGATAACCAAACAAGGGAATTTTAGAACAAAAGAATGAGAAATAATAAGAATAAAAATCAAGCTTAAAACATGGTTTCAAGATCACTAATCGTGTGGTGATCGATCAATGCTCTTAGCCAAGATTCTAAACATAATTTAATTCTTTCTAAAACTCTAAGGGTTGTGGACTACTCTAATGAGTTAGTCTTCTAAATTATAGTGTTGATTTAAGAGTTAATCTATAAGGGTAAATAGGCAGGACCTTACAAAACTGAACCAACCGAATCTTTTGACCAACTATTAGTTGATGTCCAACGTCCTCTTTATCAAGGTTGTACGAAGTATTTAAAATTTTCATTTATTTTCAAGTTTCTGCACATTAAAACAATTGGGGTTGGAGTGTAAACTCATTTGACATGTTCCTTCACTTGTTGAAGTAAGCTTTTCCGATACTTTTTTGCCTAACTCATATCATGAATCAAGCAACTTGGAGCCAGGCTCAGGCTTTAATTACACCAAAATACATGTTTTTCTGAATGCATGCACACTTCATTTGAAGAAAAATGTAGAGAAGCAGGAGTGCCCTAAATGTAACACATTAAGGTGGATCTTAAGCACAAGTAAGCAATGACAAATTCCTCAAAAGGGGTTGTGGCATTTCCTATCGAAACCAAGTTTACAAAGATTGTTTATGTCAAATAAAATAGTAACTGATATGAGTTGGCATAGAGATCAATGTGTCTAATCTGGGTATTCTAAGGCGAAAGATGCTCAAAATGTGAGGCTTGGTCTAGTTAGCGATGGTTTCAACCCATTTAAACATTAGAGTAAACCTTACAGCATATGGCCAGTGATTCTTGTCCCTTATAACTTGTCGTCGTGATCATGCATAAAAGATCCGTTTCTCATAACTTCACTTCTTATTCTTGGTCCAAAATCGCTGAGAAATGAAATTAATATTTATTTACAGCCTTTCATAGATGAATTTATTGATTTATGGAAAAATAGTGTAGATACATACGATGCAATGGTAGCCCAGATATTTGATTGCATGTAGTTTTATTGTGAATAATTAATGACTTTCTTGCATATTGTAACTGCTCCAAATGGAGGACTAAAGGAAAAATAGCATGTCCTTTGTGCAATCAAGAAATGGATTCAATGCGGTTGACATATAGCCGAAAACATTGTTATATGAGGCATCGTCGGTTCTCTTTACCTGCCCAAGTTTGGAAAAAGAAAAAGAGTATTTTCAATAGTAATGAAGAGAATGCTGCCCACTTTCACAATTATCGACAGAATAAATAATCAATCAACTCCAAAATATTCAAAATGCTCACTTTGGTAAAGTTATAAAGAAAACAAAACACACCACTGAGGAGTTCAATTGGACCAAAAGAAGTTTTTTCTTTCAATTGTTGTATTAGTTCACATGAAATATTTGTGTCATGCTAGCTGGCATGCTAGCATGACTCAAGCGTGACACACGTTGACATTGACTCGGTATATATAGATTTATCCCTTATGAGTTGTAGAGGATATTGAATCAAAATAAAGCTAATAGGAAAAAGCAGCAAACTAACCACACTGCTGGAAATACATCATTTGTGAGGCTCATGGAAATGAGGGTATGAACTATTTTGGTTGGTAGATATGCATTACATTAATGTTTAGTCTCCTTACAAATGGGCTTGTATTTGAAGTGTGAGACCACGACAAGTTTGGTTGATTTCTTTAAAGATGTGTGGTGGTAAAAAAAATAATAAATAAATAAATAAATAAGGCAAAATCTATGACTCCCATGACTAAAGATATTTATGTGAGTGTATGTGTATTTTGTCAAAAAAATGTATATCCTACCTATAGATTGATATCAATAAAAACTAATTTCCATTCCTTATATAAAGCCAAATGGTTTTAGAGTTTTCTAACTAAAGAGGCGGCATCAGCAATATTTTGGGAGCTCCTGGGCTGCTCGTCAAGGTATGCAAGTGGTTGGGAGAGATGGTTATTCTCAAGTCATCAAAAGAAAAGTATGATGGAATAATTGCAAAATTTTCAGTAGCTGTGCAAAGGCATGAGAAAGATGCTCAGTAATAAAAGACCAAACTTGATGAATTAAGGGGGATGCAATGGTACTTTTGGAGAAGCAAGCCAAATACAATAAGTTTATGAATTCATATATTTCAGAAATGTAGTCCCAATGAGTCTCATAGAGAGACTCAGAGAGAAGCCATGAAGTTGGTCAAGAAACCAATTTTTGCTATTTTGCATTTGGAGATGACCATGCTACAAAACCATAATTTGTCAGATGTCTTTCATTTTGTTGGGTATTTGTATGTCGTAGAGCAGGGTGCTTGTAGTTGGAATGGTAGTTTTGAGCTTCTTACTTTTGTGTTGGCAAATCCATGGTGTTGATGACTAAAAAATGGCATAACAGGCTGGAATGGGAGAAAGGTCATTCCCGGCCCGCTATGACGATTTGCGCCTCAATCGGTGTGGTCTAGAGCCCCCAGCGATGGTCCAATAAGGTTGTACGACGATGAATGAAAAATTAAGGCAGGAAAAAATAAGGAAATGGAGACACAGATTTATGTGGTTCAACATAATGCCTACATCCACGAGCATTTGGGGTGGAGAAATCCACTATAATATAAGTATTTTATAGTCTCTCATTTCTCATTGTATAATGGAAGCCGGAGATCTATTTGTTGGAGTAGATATTCCCGCTGGAGCTCTCTTTGTGAGGCTGAAGAAGTTGTTGAAAAAGAAGCCAAAGTCCCTATTCGAAGAAGCCCTTTCTTGTCCGGCCTGATGCCTCTTTTATCCCAGGCCTAGAGAGTGGTGAGGGATGGCAGCCTTTTTTCTTGCGTGTTTGACCACCTCTATTTTCTCCACTTTCTCATTTTCCTTTCTGTGGCCACTTTACTTTTATCCTGACACCTTCTCTTCCCTTGTCCACTCCTTGTCTCCCATTCGTCTCTCCTTCTTTTGTCTTCTAGTGGGGACCCATTTGATAGGTTGGACCTTGTTATCTGGGCTTAGGATATTTTATCCCTCTCACATCGTATTGACATTAGTCACTTGGTAAATCAATGAGATGATCCCTCTATCTCTGTGATGTACATGTTGTAAGTTAAACCTATATCCAATTAGGTAAAATTAATCTTATTGCTAGCATGTTAAATTTAATGTATGGGTGTTAGTCACAAATTTGATAGACTTAACTTTTATTTTTTTGATAGGACATAGACTTCATTCATTCATGAAAGCAAAGTTACAGTTGTGACTGATACATACAGGGAAAAACCTAGATTATAAGCCAACTACTCATGGTTGGGGCTCCACCAATACACAAATTTCTTTGTGATTGGTTTGGTCTTAACTTCTAAAACTCTCTACAGACAAACCGTTTGAGAGACCACACTCTGCCTAAAGCAGAGATTTCAAACCCCACCCTCCAACGGAGGAGAGGACTTCCACTCTATAGACAAAATGTCCAAGAGACTATTTCTTTTTTATTATCAACCTAAAACAAAGGAAATAACAGAAAATGTAAATAGATCTGCATTTTCAACCTTAGAGGAAATAAAAAAAGTAAATACAGGGACTGTGGTGGCTTGTGAGGGACACACGCCACCCTAGAAGTACAGCAGACAGTAGAGTCTGGAGAAACCGATGACCCTGGTCCTAGAAATGCCGCATGTGGCGGCGATAGAGCTCCCCTTGTGGTAGCTCGTGGATGTCAAGCGCACACTTTGGACTGCGCGTGTGGCTTATGTGCCGCTTTGTTTGACGATATTTCTCTCTTGTCTGAAAGTTCGGTGCCTTGGGAATCTTGCGGTGGGGGGCGTGATGGTCACCAGGCTCCGGAGAACAATAGATCGGCATTTCACCCTATTTTGAAAGAAAAACACGTAAAACCAGAAAAAATAAAAGAAACAAACTAGAGAAAAGGGAGGAGGGATGAGGGAGGGAGGAGCCAAAGCTCTACTCCCCCTCCTCTTATCTGGGCTTTTTGAGGGGGGGCTGCTTTAGAGAGAGAAGGGAGAGAACGAGAGGTGTGCTAGGTTTTTTTCCCCCCTTAACAATGCACTTAAAACTTCGACTTAACTTTTATTGGCGCATAAACTTTTCACATGTGAAGATTATGAAAAGGTTAGGGTGTTAGATGTCTGTGAGATAATAATTGAGTACTTTGTTTATTAGAGTATTAGGTATCGATGCAACTTCACTGATTGTGAATAATGCTGATTTTACCAATAAGTATTATAAGATCTACACATGGTGGTCCAACAGGTGTTATAAAATCTATATACTCTAATCAGACATATATAGAGAATCCTAAATGGACCATTGTGACATAATGGTGGCCTAGGCGGACGGTTTTTCTCACTCTTCTTCATAATGTAATGTTATTCCATTCAGTTTTATTTAAATTTATTCTTAGATCATGACAAAGTATATTTCATATACAAACTAATGTCTTTCTATCAAATTTAACTAGTAAATTTCATATTCAATAAGTTGAAGCTGGCACATGGTATTGTTTTCATAGTCTCATACCATAGTGTTTGGGGAGGCACGTGCATATATATATATATATATATATATATATATATATGCATACTTTTTATAGTATTTACTAGGAATTATACCTTATTTGATACAATTCATATCACCTTATGAATCAATCAAAGCAACAACATTGAATTCAAATTCATGACAAACAATAATCCTTACTTTAAAAAACCATTTTAAAGGAATACGACGGTCAATCAAATATACTTTAATAGTTTCAAGAAGATTATATATATATATATATATATATGTTAAGTGTAGATATTTTAGAAAGCATATGTACCTAGGTTTTGTTGTCTGTCTAGATGTTTGTTATAATCAAAAGAGTTGTGTTTTGTGTGAACTAATCCAGATTTGGTTGTAGAAGTGTGTTTACCGGGTTACGATTGGTTCGCTTCATAATTGATTATTTGTATTGTTCATGTTATTATTTCTTTATGACCTTAAAAATGTCAAAGATGAGTTATTTGTATTGTTTACCAGATTTGTATTGTTAATGTAAAATATGTATGAATAGTGCTATAAAGAAGAGTGATTATAGATGGAGACCAATTAAGCACATTCAATTGACAAGCATTGTCTACCTATAAACCCAATTGAAGATAGATGAGCACGGCTTGCAAAGAATCAGAGAAGTTAATTTTCGACATTGGCAATGCTGATTAGTTTTATATACTTAATTAACTCATTGTTTGTATACAAATGGACAGCATATTGCACTGCTTTCCTAGACAAAAATATATGAATGTCTAAATTATATATGGGTATACCTTGGTGAGCTTTTTGTGAATAATGTTAAGTCAGATCAAGCTACTGGCCATTATATAATAATTAAGTACATTATTAGTAGGGGTCCTCTCCTGCTAGAGGGTGAGGTTTTGTCTTTGTGAAAGCTAAAGTAGTCTCTTTGTCTAGAGTGGTATGGGGATCAATGGAGACAGAACTGGAGAGGTTGTGGCAAGGCTTCTCGTTAAATGATCAAGAGTGACATGAAGTGGATGTTCCAAAAACTGACATTGACAGAGGAGTAGGCAAAGGGAAACTATGCATTATGGCACTGGTCATTTATGAGAAAATGATCAACAACGAGGCTTTTTGCGTGACTATGTCTAAGGTTTGGAACACTGTGGGATGGATTCAATTCACGGAGATGGGTAATAACAACTTCTTGGTTGAATTTCAACATGAACATGATAAGTTGAAGCTCCTTCTGGGAAGACCTTGGACGTTTGACAAAGTTTTGGTTTGCATGGAGGATTTTGATGGGACTATAGCACCAAGAGAGATTGCCTTCCCTTCTGAGGTTTTCTGGATCCAAGTTCACAATATTCCATTGGTCAGTATGTCCCGTGACATAGAAATGCAGATTGGTTCTAGAGTTGGAAAAGTACTAGAGACGAACACTGATGGCACTAGCAGTTAATGGGGACCTTTCTTACGTTTGAAAGTGATGGTGGATATCACAAGGCCTCTGATTCGCGGTAGGATGTTAAAGATTGATAATAAGCAGATATGGTGGCCAATTAAGTACGAAAGACTCTCCTTGTTTTGCTTTCAATGTGAAGTCATCAAACACAACGATGGAGGCTGCTCGAAGGGTCCTCAGGGAAGAAGCAATGAATATGGCCCTGGCTTCAAGTTAATCCGCCAAAGGCAGGCAGCACTGCCTTTGGTGGAATTTGAGCCGCCACAATATCACTAGGAACAGACATAGGGGGAAGGTCTTTTTGGCAATGTTAATCAGTTTCCTAATTCTCATGAATCTCCTTATGTTAAGCCAAAATGCTTGGTTTCCAAAGAGGTTCCTTTACAGAAAAGGCAAGCTGACTTGCCATATAAAGAAAGCCTCGAGGATAAGACTACAAAGATTTCATTTTCTGCTATTTTTCAGGAAGGGTCCTCAATTAGTGGAAAGGTGATTGAGAAGGAATATTCTGAGGGAGGAAATTTGGGAGAAGCTATTACAAGATTGAATGTTACTGATAAGGGTAGTGGGCCCTCGGGTGTTTCTGCTGATGTGGTTATGCTATCTACTAGTCATAAAGAAGATTCTCATAAAGTGGCACTTGGGTCCTCGATAGCCTCTCAGGTCAATTCTTTTAACCAACTTATGTCCCATAAAATTCAGCAGTTATCTCTAGCTAAAAAGAATTCAAAATGGAAGAGAATGGCAAGGGAAATCACTTGCAACTAGTTGATAGTGATTGTGATGAAAGAAAGAAGGGTCAGGTCTTAACTCCTTTGAAGAGGGAAGTTAAGACTACTCAAGATGTATCGGGTTTTCTTGAACTTCATAAAAAGAAGAAACTTAATGTGCTTTCAATGGGGGGTGTCAAGAAAGAACAGTTGGTGGTGGTTGCTAGGCAGCAACACCAACAGCCATGAATTGTATAAGCTGGAATTGCCAAGGGCTTAGAAACCCTTAGACAGTTCATGAACTTCATCTTTTGGTGAAATCTAAGTTCCCAAGTCTCATTTTCTTAATTGAGATTAAATGCAACAGGTATAAGGTGGAGAAAGTGAAACATAAGCTAAACATGCAACATTGTTTTGTGGTGGACAGTAGGGGTGCTAGTGGTGGACTGGCTTTCATGTGGACTAATGCAATTAATGTGGTTTTGGTATCTTACGCTCAATTTCACATTTTTCTCAAAATGAATCAAGGGATAGGAAAGGAGGAGTGTATCCTGACATGTTTCTATGGCCATCCTATGTCAAATTCTCTTTAAGTTCTTCGTTGATCTGTGTAGGTCTTCATTCGTTGTTGTGCAAAGTTTATATTTTCCTTGGGAATTTGCTTGATCTGCTCTCTAGTTCTAAGCATCTTGTATGCTGCATTATTAGAGCCTGTCCCAAGAATGTAAGTTGTTAACTTAGGTTGTTGATAGCCATACAATGCCTCAAAAGGTGACATCTTGGCCGATGTTTGGTATGAGGTGTTATACCACCATTCGGCAAGGGGAATCCACTGAGCCCATTGTCGAGGTTTACTTCCCACGTAGCACCTCAAGTACCCACCACTGCCTTGTTTAGTGTCTCAATTTGACCATCACTCTACAGATTGTATGTTGAGCTATAGTTCAAAGAGGTCCCTGTAGTGAAAAAAGTGCCTTCCAGATGGAACTGAGGAAGGTAGGATCTCTATCAGAGATGATGGCCTTAGGGAACCTATGTAGCTTAAATACCTCCTTTAAAAAAATGTGTGCCATCCCAGTAGTTGTATATGGATGTGATAAGGTCATGCAATGACCATATTTAGTCAATATGTCAATGACTACTAAAATGACATTAGCTCCTTGAGATAAGGGAAGGCCTTCAACAAAATCCAAGGAAATCTCTTCCCAGGCCTGGTATGGGATGGGGAGGGGCTGTAAAAGGCCTACTGGGAAGAGATTCTCATGCGTGTTAACCTGGTATACCTCACGGTTTCTAACCATTTCTTTAATATCCCCTTTCATGCCACGCCAAAAAAAATCCCTCTTAGCCCATTGATAGGTCTTTAAAAAATTCGAGTGGTCTGCTCTGTATAAACTGCAGCACCTTTGCCTTGAAAGGAGAGATAGGTTTAATCACAAATCTTCCTTCTTTAAGATCATGCCCTACTTTAGTGTATAGCCTTTAGGTATCTCTTCCTTAGCCTGGAACTTGGTGAGTAATTGCAAGAGTTCAAGAGAGGAGTAGCTTTGCTTAAGCTCCTCGATCCAATCTGGTCATGGAAATGAAATAATGGCCAGCACATCCTCTTCCATTTCACCCATCTCATACTTTCTAGAAAGAGCATCTACCACCTTATTTTCCCTTCCCTTTTTAAATTCAATCTTGAAGTCGTACCCCATGAGCTTAGTCACCGACTTTTGTTGTGAAACAGTCCCTACTTTTTGTTCCAATGAGAACTTTAAGGCCTGTTGGTCTATTTTTACAATAAAGGATTGGCCCAATAAGTAAAGCCTCTAGCTTTGCACAATTGTCACTAGCTCTAACAGCTCTCTTTCGTAGGTAGATAGGGCTAAAGCCTTTCCTTTTAAGGCCTTACTGAAATAAGAAAAGGGCTACCCAGCTTGCATAAGGACTCCCCCTATACCACACCCACTAGCATCACACTCTGTCGTGAAGGTTTGTGTGAAATCAAGAAGCTTCAAAATAGGAGGTTGGGAAACTACTTTCTTTAATTGTTGAAATGTCTCGCTAGCTTGTTGGTTCCAAGTAAAGGCATTTTTCTTTAAAATGGTTGTTAGGGGGCAACTATAAATCCATAGTTTTTGATAAATTTTATGTAGTCACCCGTTAGTCCCAAGAAACCCCTCAATGCCTTCAAGGTAGCTGGGATTGGCCAACCTATCATCGATGCAACCTTATTTGGGCTAGCCTTTACCTTTTCACTCAACACTACATGCCCGAAATACTCCACCTCATGGACCCCAAATTTGCACCTCGACATTTTTGCATACAACTAGTTCTTTAATAAGGCTTCCAAGACCTGTTTCAGGTGACTTAGATGATCCTCTAAATTGCTGCTATACACCAGGATATCATAAAAAAAAAAAAAAATCAAAACAAACCTCCTTAGAAATGGCTCGAAAACCTCGTTCACTAACCCTTGGAATGTTGAGGGTGCGTTAGTGAGCCCATAGGGCATCACCAACAACTCATAATGGCCTTCGTGAGTGTGAAAGACCGTCTCGGGAACATCCTTGGGTACCACCCTAATTTGGTGGTATCCAGACCTTAAATCCAGTTTTGAAAACACAACTGAACCATGTAACTCATCTAGCAATTCATCAATAGCTGGGATGAGAAGTTTATCTTTAATTGTTTCTTGATTTAGGGCCTTATAGTCCACACATAAGCACCAACTTCCATCTGCCTTACGGACCAATAGAACAAGTAAGAAGAATGGGTTGGAGCTAGGCCTGACCATCCCAAATTTTAGTAATTCAATCACAATTCTTTCAATTTCTGCCTTTTGATAAAAGGGGTATCAGTAGGGCCCTATAGATATAGGAGTGGTTCCATCTTTGGGAAGATCTTGTGGTCCTGGTTTCTCACAAGGGCTAGCCCAATAGGCTCATCAAACACCATTTTAAACTGCTGTAATAGTTTACTTTTTTTTTTTTTTTAAGAGTCAGGACCCCATGTCCAAGAGTGGCCCCTATCCCAAGTTTATTAAAGAATCCTCACTTATGGCGGAGGAAAACCGTGGTAACAAATCTCAAGCACCTAAGTTTACTAAATAAAACAATAACGCCCAAAACCAAGGTGTTATACAACCAAAGAGAAACATATGCTAAAATAAATACAATCAGACCAAGCCCTCTAGAAAAAATCTCAAAAAGACTCTAAACAAATAAAGCTCATTTCTCTCAAATGTAAGGCATACCCAACTATCCATACGAATCAAACCTCGCAAACGGCTTTGTAAAACTTCCAAACCATCAAACTCTAAATTAATTCCATCAGAACCTTCTTTCGCCAAAAAATTTGCTACCATATTTGCTTCGCGAAAAATGTGCCTAAAACGAGCATTGATCTCATGAGCAAGCTCTTTGATCTCTTCCCAAAAATTCCAAAGAAACCAAAGTCGACAAATTCCTGATGCAAGCAAATTCATGGTAACATTGAATCTGGTTCCACTAAAACATCATGCAATCTCAATCTTTTGCATAACCGAAGGCCATCAAGTAATGTTCTACATTCTGCAATAGTATTAGTTGCATAGTCATAGGAGTGCGCAAAACCTGGTATAACACTACCATTGGAATCTCAAATATACCTCCACCCCCTGACTCTCTTGGATTATCACAAGCACCACCATCAACATTCAATTTCATCCTTCCTATTTCTAGCAATTTTCATTTAATAAAAACTAATCTTTTCTTATGAATAGGAACAATCGGAATAGTTAAACTTTCCATCACCAAACTATCATTATTACCCATACGCTGGAATTTTTTCAGATTGCCAGAAAAATCTTTAAGTAAAAACTTCACATTTCGAATAATTTCTTCTATCTTAACATACATACCTCCCATTCTAGCTGCACATTCAAGATTTTCATAAAACCCAAGAAATAATAATAGGAAGATTACCAAGTATCCAACCTACTTAAGAGTGGAACGTCACTTGTTGCCACCAAAAAGACATCATACCCTCCCAATTTCGGATCAGCGACAACCTTATCTAGCAAAGGTTTGCAAAAAACTTCCACACCTTTTGAGCACTTGTCCCCTCACATAAAATATGATGCAAATTTTCCACTTAAGGCATGGCACAACAATGGCATTCAGAGGCCAACAGAATGCCCAGGTGTTTAATAATATCATCAATCGTCACTGCTCCTTTCTTAGCCCTCCAAAAGAAAAAAGACATTTTCTTGGGAATAGCCGCATGCCAAAGCCACTTCCTCCATTCACATACTTGTCCACGTTGCTAGAAATATCCCAGGCAAATTTAGTGGTGAGTTCTCCATCCAAAGAATGTTTCCACACAGAAGTATCATGCCCCTACCGAAGCCGAACACCTGACTCACAAATTTGTTTCAACAAATCAGGCGTGACCAAGTCCCAAATAATTTCAACTTTCGGACCTCTTTCATCAATTACCTCATCAATAGACAATTGACTACCTCTGACCACCGGAATGAGATCCTTCAAAGGACCACATCCCACCCAATTATCCATCCAAAAATTTAACTGACCATTCCGAACATACCACTTAGAGTTCAAACTCCTCTAGGCATTAAAGATATTACACGCTTCCAAAACCGGGGAGCCTATGTTCACTTGCATCACATTATAAATATGATCACGACCAAGATACTTCTTTCTGAAAAAATCCACCCACATAGATTCCCCCTTTATCAATTTCCAACCAAATTTCATAAGCAAAGACTCTTGCACCTCTGTCAAATCTCTAATGCAAAGCCCACCCTCATCCACTTGTTTACAAATAATCTTCCATGAAATCCACTTGCGCTTTCTAATCTCCATCGAAGAACCCCAAAGGAAATAAAAAAAAAAATCCTTTTACGTGCTGCAAACACTATTTTCGGCATTTTCAAAACTGATAACATATGGATTGGCATACTATTCAACACATGTTTAATGAGAATGATCTTCCCCCCAAAGGATAAAATCCTGCTCTTCTACCCCGCTAATTTTTTCTGAATTCTTGCCCAAAAAAAATCAAATATGCTAACTTTCAACTGCCCCACATAAAGAGGAATTCCCAAATATATACAAGGCCATGTACCTTTCGGACTAATCAACTGACCAGACATATCTTCATACCGGTGCAATGTTTTCATGAGATTCGTAATGGATGCCTTTCCACCATTTGCAAAAATCAGAATATCATTCTCATACAACAAATGAGAAATAAGGGTACCCCCACCAGGATGAAAAGGTTTTATACGACCCAAACTAAATCGTTGATGCAGCATACGAGATAGAATTTCCTGACATAAAATAAATAGGTAAGACGATAATGGATCACCTTACCGAAGTCCAAGCGATGCCGGAAGAAAACCCTTAGTGTAGCCATTCAACATCACCGAGTAATAAGGGGAAGAAATAGCATTGTAAACTAGATTTCTCCAATTATCAGAGAAACTCAATCTATGTAAAACTTCTAAAAGGAACCTCCAATTAACACGGTTGTACACCTTTGTCATATCAATTTTCAGCATCACATTACCACCTCGCACCTTTCAATTAATGCCTTGAGACAATTCCTGAACCAAAGACATATTATCAAAAATGCTCTTACCTGGAATAAACGATGCTTGCTCCAGCGCAATAATTCTTTCAAGTATAGGTGCCAATCTAGCAACCATAATCTTCGTCATAATTTTATACACAATCAAGCAAAGGCTAATAGGCCAAAATTGTCCAAATCCAACAGGTTCCTCCACCATAGGAATCAAGACCAGATTTATAGCCCCAAAAAAAATAGAAATAGGTTGTTCAACAAAAAAATCCTTAGCTATCTCAACAAGGTCATCTTTAACAATATGTGATGGCCCAAGTTTTGTCTAGGCTTGGCCCTTAGAATTTGTTCTACGTTGCCATGGTATTTTAGGAGCCTTAGTTACTTTGGAAGGCCTTAGAAACCTTTGATGTGGTAACTTAAGCCCAAGAGAAGAGTGACTCTAGTTTACCTTTGAATTTCAGCCTTGTTGGGAACTTAGGTGCAATGGTTTAGGCCCATGATCCAGTTCTAAATTGCTAAGTGTTATGTGACCCAAGCATGTTATACTTTGAACCTAGTCTAGAAAGTGGGTTAAGGGGGAAAGAGAGATGTAAGAAAGCACTAAGACGGGCTTACACGCCTAGCCCATTGTTTTTTTCCAGAATTCAAGTTCCAATGTAGGTTTCTTAGAAAGGGGAGCCTAGGGAAGTGAAATGGTGTCTTTCTAGAAGTTTTACATAGGAAACTGAAGAGAGGCCTTTGGGATTTCGAATCTTGCTAGCTTTTACCATGTGTTAAGCATGCACCAAGTTTCTAGAAGATTTTTATGATGAGGCTTTTGTATCAATAACAAGTTTGCCCCTAGGGTTTTGGCTAGCATACCCCCAAGCCTTCCATTCGCTTGCCACTTGTCACTTAGTGCATTTTGGACCAATGATATGTGAAGGGTTGCGTAAGGAATGAATATTGGGAAGATGAAGCAACACTTTGGGCATGGAAAAGTGGAGAGGACGGCTAGGGCTATGGCACACGCCCAATGCCACTTGTCCTCCATGCCAAGAGTTTCTTGTTGGGAAGAGGAAGAGACATGCATGGTTTTACCAAGTTACTCATTGAGAAGATATTGACTTGTTAAAGAAAAGGAAGGACATAAGAGGGAAAAGAGATTTTCGGCCAAGGAGGGAAGCCAACACGCCACCTCCAAGAATGCCCCTTCCCAATGCAATCTAAGTAGGGAACTCCAAGAGACTTTTTAGTTTTTGAGAGAGGGAGAAGAAGAAACCTTGCCACTTGTCTCACATGCAAGGGTTTTGAATCAAACAAGGAGGGAAGTGAAGGGTCTCTTATATAAAGAGAAGGGTGCACGCCTATGAGGCTTTTCCCTTGCCATTTTTTGGATTTTGCAAGAGTTTCCACTCTTTCCACACAAATCTCCCATGTTCCTTTGAAAACTCTCTCTCATTTTCTTGTGTTTTCTCTCCAACCAAACAAGAAGGATCCTTGCAAGAGAAGGATTTTGGCACTATCCAAGGATTTGCATGGTAAGGTTCGGTTTTTCCTAAATCTTACTCATACACAAGTCTTTTCTCAATTAGCAAATGAGATTCAAATCTCATTTAATAGTGAAGGGGGAATTTATCCTCCATGTTTCGACCATCACATGTATTCTTGCCTACCTTCGGTTTTGTTTTACCTTATGAGTGAAATGAAGAGGGTTTTAACCTAAAAATCCTAGAAACAGAATGGTATAAGATCAACTGATGCCCTAGAAACACCCACACACACACACTCAAGAACATAAGATAGGGTTTTAGATGCTCTTTCTAATATGGTATGTTCGAATTTACAGCTTGCTAGTATTTCTTTACGAGAATTTTGTAAGTATACACTTAACTTGCCCTTGGTTAATATTTGTATATGAATGTATAAATCTTTTCATTGCCATGTTTGCTTTGTTTGCTATTTCTTAATTGATTGTTTGATTATGTTAATATGATCTTGTATCTATCTATGGAAGGAATTATATGCTTTGAAATTGTGATGAATATGCCATGAAATACTTGTATATGTTTCGGTTTTCACATGTTTAAGAATGATGGAATATGTATCATGATATTTCGACCATACCATGTCTTGAATGATTCAGATCTTAGCCAAATGTTATGATTTCATGCATTATTTTACTATGCTTTGAACCCCATGTTATTTGCATGAAGATTAGAACATGTGTAAGTGATGAACTTCATGATTTTTACCCCTATATGTTTTGGCCTAAGCAAGTTCTTATGGTTCCATGAATGTGTTTGGATGTTTCATATGTTTCATGTTATCATGCCATGAATTAAACATGTTATGTTTGGCTATTTCATGCATAACATTCCATATGTCACATGTCAAGTATAAGTACATATGTCTTAAGTTCCATGTCACATGCATTTGGAGAAAATGTTTTTAAAGAAAAGTGTTTTTCAAAGAAAAGAGTCTAAACGTTTTATCACGACCCCAAGTGCTAGGGCAGAGGAATGTCCTAGTAGAACTCCTTTATCCACTCTGGAGTGCTTAAGAATGGAGTAGTAACCCCTGGGTCAACAAAGAATAGTCGACAAGCCTCGAATGGATTCTTTTTAAAGGATGCCGGAGTGTGGAAGCACCTAACGCTAGTAGGTGCATAAGGCATGTAACCCGAAGAAGTAAGGTCGAGTTAATATGATTCTCTGTTTATGACGTATTCATCACGGTGTACAGACCGTTGATGGTGCGGTAACTAGCAGGAATATGCAGTGCAAGGAGGGGAGTCGTGTTGTGTCCACCCTCTGAACAAGTATAAGAGCTCATATGATAAGGATCACTCGATATAAATCTTGTGATATGTTCTGATAAGACAAGTTATGAATAAGATCGCGTGAATAAGAAAAAGTTAAAAAGTTTTCATAAAAAGCTTAAGTCTTTGTTACAAGTCTTTTGCAAATGGTCAAGTGCATAAGTCAAGTTCTGGTTAAGGCATAAGTCTAGTACATGTCCATGCATGCATATCATGATATACTTTTTGTATGCTTGTATTAACTGTGGTATGTTGTGTGATTACTTGCTGATATTTCTTGAAATCTCATTATGGTAATTTCTACTACAATTTCCCAACCGAAATGATAGAAGTTGTGATAGGTTTAGTAAAAGGCGACTATGACCAGGAGGAAGAAAACAGCACCTCCTCCTTCGGAGAGGATTGTGCCTTAATGAATCGGCCCGAGCCCTCTATTTGGGAGCGACTCGAGGCCATTGATCTAAAGATCACAGGTATACTTGAATTCATCGCAGAATTCAAGCGGCGTAACAACCAAGACAAGGATAAGGCTTTAGAGAAGCATGTGAAGCCCGAATCTTTTTGAAGAGTACGAGAGTTTAAGTATTTTGTGAAAAAAAAAAGGCAACAACATTTATAACCAACTTTGTGCTTTCATATTCTTTTGTGGGAATCCCGTGTTTTGGAAATTTTAAAATTATGCTTCATTCTTTCTTTTGGGATATTATGCCTTTATGACTTATGTTTATGTTTGAGACAATGTTTTGGGTTATGATATTAGTTTGTAATGCCATGTACTTTGCAATTGCTTATCACGTTGCTTAGTTTATCCGACTTTTATTAAACTTTTCCGCTGCTACGTTATTGCATATTGGCTAGTGTACTTAGGTGCATAGCATATTATCTGTCATGTACGAGGGGTGTGTAGCCTTATGTTACATGTCCTGGCATCTCACTCACCGTCCAACCCCAAGTGGGGGCTGGGAGCGCCACGCAATATCCCAAGCCATAATAAGGAAACAAGCTGAAAACCTGTCAGGACCTGGGTTGCTATCAGGAGGGATAGACCAACGAGCATTTTTTACCTCTTCAATCGACGACGTCTCACACAAAGAAACATTTTCTTCCATTGTCACTGAAGGAACCAGCAACTCAAGTTTCGGCACACCTAAATTAAAATTTGTTGTTAAAAACAAACGCTGAAAAAATCCACAGCCTCATCATGCTTTACATTAGCCGATTCCAAGACTCTTCCATCATAAAGAGACAATTTTTCTATTTTTTTTTTTTCTTCACTCTCATAACAGCATGAGAAAAACTTGTATTAGAATCCCCTTCCGTAAGCCATTTAATTCTGGACTTCTGACAAGCCAAGATTTCCTCACTGTGAACCCACTTCAAGTATTCTTGTTTACAATGCATTAACTCATTTTCAATCTGAACAGAAAAATTCCTACTCACTTCTTCTTCCAGCCAAAGAATCCTATCTTCCAACCTTTTGATTTCAACTTCAACGTAGCCAAATACTTCTCTATTCCATTTCAACAAAACACCTTTAACCTCTTTAATTTTTTACTTATCTGAACCATGGCACAACCTTCAACATTAGCCTCCCAAACCTGCCTCACCAATGGAAGAAATCCATCGTGAGAACCCCACATACGTAGAAATCTGAAGGCCGAGCACAAGCCTCTTTATAGCTGAATAACTGCATCAGCATCGAAGAGTGGTTTGATGAAGTTCTCAGGAGATAATTAATATTTGCATCCCCAAATAAATTCAAGAATTGCATATTAACCAAAACTCTATCCGATCGAGCCTAAATTCGCCTTCCTCCAAGTCTACCATTGCACCAAGATAAATGATTACCTTTGAAAGGAAGATTAAGCAAAGCACAATCATGAATGCACCCATTAAAATCAGCTTTAGCCCAAGATGCCTATAACAAACCCCTAACTTTTTCACTATCATTCCGAATAATATTAAAATTCCCCCAATGAGTCATGGCACCCCCTGAGAGTCTTGCAATCTGAGATATTCTCATAATTCCAATTTTTGTCTCGAAAACAACTCGCACACACAAAAGATGTCAACACATAACAATTACCAGAAGAAAACCAACCCGAATAGCTTGGTCTGAAACTGAAATCAACTCAAACTCAAGTTCTTCTGCCCAAAACAACCAAATTTTACTACCCACTTCCACATTATTCACAGAGTACAGTAAATGCAACCATCTCACCCATCTACTACATTTTTTAGCATTTAGAAAAGGTTCTAAAATAGCCACCACTAACGGTCGACTTTTATTTAAAATACGCCGAAGCCTATTTTTCGATGAAAGAATTTCCCTAATATTCCAAATCAATATATTCATAAAAAAATCAAATGAATTTTTTGGAATGTGTACGATGCTCCAGAACAACGATAGATTTCTCTTTTCTAACCCCCTTTACCTTTTTCAAAAGAACATGTATTTCTAGGTCAGAATAAAAATAAAAAATAAAAAATAAAAAAATTTGCAGCCAATTCATTCCACTCACCCTCTTGTTCTCCATTAGAAACTGTCCGACAAAAAACATCATCCTCAATCAAATCCTTGACTGCAAAAAATTCTTTTTCTCCCAACACACCTAACTCAAACTCCAGTGCCTCATCAACCACCCTCAACGAACTCCTGGGACCAGACTGAACCTCAATCTGCTATACCTCTTCATCCAAAACCTCATCCGCCATATCACACCACTTTCCTGAATTTTCTACATGTGCCTAGGTAGATGGGAAAATTTCCAGCAATCCAACCTGCACAATCTGTTGATGCAGCTGAATCATAGGAGTGCTAGAACTACACTCATCAGATTTTCACAACTCAGGAAGATCCTTCTTCGAAAAATCCAGTTCTGCTTCGCTAATGACATCCTCACAATTCTCATGCACCACTCCCAACTTTGAAACAAATAAAATTTGTTCCGATCTACTAGGTTTAGAATTTCTACGAGACTGGATGATCTCCAGAATTTCATCACGCCTAGACTTCGAAGCCTCACCAATCACTACTAGCGCAATTGGCTTGTGCTCCTCCTCCTTATTATCCAACTCCTTCCAAACTTGTTTTACCGACTTCTTATTACCATCTCCTGCCGCTTCAACATTTTTCTATTTGATCTCAGCATTCAAACGACCTCGTTTACAATTGAATTATGTATGTCCCTGTTTGAGACAAGATCCACAATAACTCAGCACCGCTTCATAGAAAATTTCCTAAAAATGACTAGAAGCCCCATGAGGAGGACCCAGCCAGAATGAATGCCTCAAAGGAGAAGAGATATCTAACTCAACACAAATCCAAGCTGCCTCAGGCTGAGTAACACAAGTCATGGCATTATTTCTCTTCAAATATTTACTAAAACCATCTCCAATACTACGCAACATTGATTCCTAAATAATTCGGAGGTAAACCTGGCAAAGTCATGCACACAGGAACCCATGGCAAATCCTCATCTTCCACATAATTTGGAGTCCAGTGAAAAACTCGAAAAGGAACTCCAAGGACTTCAAAATTCCCTCTTGCCATCACCGAGATAAAATCATCTTTCTTAGCCATCCAAACCAACACATTACGTGGATTCTTCAATTGACCAATAACTGGTACTGACTTCAAACCCCACCGATTATTGATAAATCCTCGAACACGATCAAGCAAAGGTTGTTGACGTAGGATTTTCAAAACTACCGAGAAACAAAACGGTTCAACAGATAATTGCACTTCAACCTTTGAGAAAACAAAGAACATTTCACCATCTTGAAATTTCGGATCACGATGAGGTATATTTACGTTCGACAACAATTGAGGATTGGATCCCACCACATCTGCAAAACGCCTCCCTGATGTATCCTTCAAATTGTTACCCTCACTAGTAGACACCCTCTTCTCTAAATTGTGAATCAAACCCTCCTCTCTAATCTCTATTCCAGCCGGCGGAGGCACAGGGTCGGCGCCTAGCGCCATGCACAATAACCCTAGATCACCTCAAGGTCGAGAGAGAAAACCACTTGTGCCACATCTGCTCTTAGATTGATGTGCAAGTAATATAGGTATAGACTACTTGCTGTAACAGCTAACTTATTTGGCTATTAAGAGGATTTTTAGCTACGTAGGCCAAATGACCTTGATTTTCCATTCCACAGAGTTGAAGTAAAACTCCTTTACTATTGTTCCTGCTATTAGACATTATCTTCCAGTCTTCTTCAAAGGAGCATGATCCCAGTTTCAAGCCTAATAACTCCACTCTTCTTCCCTTCCAAGTAAACCCTATAGCCAGCTTGGAGAGATTTCAAGTGATGGTTCCCAAGGTCTCAAGCCAATGAATCCCTAACACTGCATCACATCCCCCAAGGCCAACAAATAAAAGGGAATTGAGAACTGAGTACCTTGGAGTTTAGTAGTCATCCTCTGGCAGTACCCCTCGCTGGTGACTCCATTAGCCACCTTTACATTAAGTCTCCTTGTGGGTTCAATCGAGAGCTTAGTCTTTTTTGCAATGGAAAGATCTAGGAAGTTGTGAATGCTTCCAGAATCCATTAAGATAATCATCATTTCTCCACCACTTGTACCACGTAGTCTCATGGTTTTGGGGTTTGGAGTGCCAATGATGGCATTGAATGAAATTTACAGTTTATTTCCCTCTTTATCTCCTTGTTGAGTGTCTTCATGCTCTTGTGAATAAAAATAGACCTCCCTATATCCTCCATTTTCTCCTCATACCCTTGAAGTAAATAAACTTTTGGTGACTTACATACATGGGAGGGGCTCCATTTGTCCTCATAATGGTAGCACAACTCCCTTTTTCTCTTCTCATCTATTTGAGCCGATGAGATCTGCCTTCCCTGCTTAAACAACTTCTGCCCTTACACTTGCGGTTGATTAGGTTGAGGCCCAGAGTTGGAACTCAAGCCTGATTGGCTACTAATTTTCTCCATCCAGCTTTTAACAGATTTATTTGTGCTAGCCAAATACTCCTCTTGTATTTTGGCTAAGCCAAATACAGCACTCAGGTTTAATGGGTTCAACATCCGCACGGGAAGTCAGATTTCATCCTTCAGCCCACTAAGAAATCAGCTCAACTCGTGGGTTTCTGAGAAACCCCTCAATATGTTTGAAAGTGCTTCGAATTGTGCCTTACAGGCTACTATCGTTGTCACTTGTTTCAGCCTTGTGAGTGCTTCCATTGGATTAACCACTCTCTACTACATCTTGGTACTAGGGGTGTAACCGGTCCAGTTTTGGACAAAATTTCAGACCGAACCAGTATGTACCGGTTTTGTATTTTTCAAAACTGATTACGCACCGATTACGCTCCTAAACTGGTATCTCCGGTTTCCAGTTTGGTCCGGTCCAGTTTTCTTATTTTTTATTAAAAAAAATCCATATACACAAACTATCAAATACACATAAAACATACAATCTGTTTTACAATACAATCCATATACACAAACTATCAAACAACAATCTTTTTTACAATGCAATCCATATACACAAACTATCAAACACACACACAAACACACATATAAATTCAAATGTTCAGTTATCTTCAGAAGTTTCAAATGTTCCAATACACTCACACACACACACACTCAGAGACATATACATATAAGCAAACATGCACAGACACACAAAAACAAATATAAATTCAAAAAAGTTAATCCATATACACAAACACAGACTTCTAGTTCACGCATATGGAGAGGGGGAGAATTATAGAAGCTTCCCATCAACAATAAACTACATTTTTAGGTAATTTCACAATCACAATCACAAAACCCTAATGATTCATATAACTTGAATTAATTTCAAATCACTTAAATAAGTGAAATGAAAAAAATAATGGAAAAAGATTACCTTGAGGAATCGAAGAAACAGAGACGTGAGGTGAGGCTGTAAGTTCGTGTGGGAGGTTCGACGACGACAGTGATTCTGAGAGCTCACAGTATGTGCGACAGTCGGTGAGGGGAGGTAGAGAGATGGAGAGTGAGGTAGAGAGACGGAGACGAAAGAGCAAAGTAGAGGCAGAGACTAGAGACGCGGAGACGAGAGACGAGAGTGAGGAGAGGTCGTAAGTCCGTGAGGGGAGGTTCGACGACGACGACGACAATGATGCCATGAGCTCACGGTATGTGCGACGGCCGGTGAGGGGAGGTAGAGAGACAGCGACGAGAGGGAGACTAGAGAAGCGGAGATGAGAGACAAGAGTGAGGAAAGGGGCGCCGTTTGAAATTGTTTTAGGGTTTATGCCTTATCGTATAAACTGGAATTGTGAGAAGAAACGGCGCCGTTTCCTTTAATTTCTACTTTCAATTGTTTTGTTTTTTATTTTTTTTTAAATGATAATTAAAAAAAATTGATGGTTTGGGAAATTGATAATTATAATTTATATATATTTGTAATATCTTTAATACATAGTTAATAGTTATAGACTATAGTGATTTGGTTATAGTGATTAATAGTGATTTAGTTATAGTGATTATTGATTAGTATAACTATAGTCTATATTAGACTATTACTATTAGTTATATATTAGTATAGCTATATAATATATTAGACTAGATGGTAGTATTAATATTAGACTATTAGTATAGCTATATATTAGTATTAGTTATAGTGATTTAATATAACTATATTAGTATAACTATAGCTATAGTCTACATTAGACTATTAGTATTAGTTAAATAGTTATAGATTTATATATTAGTATAGCTATATAATACATTAAACTGTATAATAATATTAATATTAGACTATTAGTATAGTTATATATTAATATTAGTTATAGTGATTTAGTATAACTGTAATTTACGTTAGATTATTAGTGTTAGAGATGAAATCTGAAGGAAATTGTATTGATAAAGTGGGTATTAAAAAGGATAAAACAGTAAACGTGGAAAGCTCTCCAGACATGTTAACAAACTCTACCAATTAAGTCATTACACGTGGGAAGCTGTAATTGTATTAAAAAGGATAAAATAGTAAAAGCACGCTAATAATAACTAAAGCCATCTTCTACAACATGAAATTAAACGCTGCGTTTAGACTTCCTCCTTTTCTCCTGATGTCGTCTTCATAAGCCGCTTTCAAGCTCATCTCCAACAATTCCTTCATGGCCCCAAACTGAGATCCTTCCCAACTGATGTGGCCCAATTCACGTAAGCCTCATAATATATTGATCAAATGGAAAGCAGAATGCAGCAACTCCATTTTGGATGTTCTTATTTTTTCAGAAGACATAATAAATAAATAAAAGGCAGAAGGCTAAACACGCACATTAGCAAGAAGGGATTTCCTGCAAGGTCTCCACAAGAGTTACAGAAGCATTAGTCCATGGAATCTTGTGGCTGATCCGATTGTAGATTGATTTGAAGTAGTCCTTCCTCATAGTGAGAGCTGATGTTTGTAGCAGCCAACTACATCCCAAATTTCTGTTCTGACGGGTAGAAATCAAAGGAAACTAGATTAGAAATTAGTTGCCAGACAAAAAGCAAAACAAAACAAATTAATGATGTTTTGGAAGGATTGTGTGATGGGTTCTCTGTTGTATAAAGCATGCTCCTGAGGGAGAGGAAAATAGTTGCGAAAGAAATCGATCGTAATAAGAACCTTGGTGAGCGACGATGAGAGAAAAGAGAGGGACGGTGAGGACAGTGAGGGGGTGAACAGACAAAGAGCTTTGATGGCTTTCTAAATCTTCTAAGTATAAAAGCTATCAAAGTAGTACATGGATGAGTTCCATGATCATTTCAATAGAGACAACAATGATCATTTCCACAGAGACAACAATATTCACATAGAGCAAATTTGTATTGAGTTACGCTTGGGTGGGGAATTTGTCTGAAAAAAAAAAAAAAAAAAGAACTATTTATAAGGCCAAAGAGAAACAGTAAGAAAGATGGTTATGTACTAATGTGGAGTTTACTAATGACAATGATGGTTTTGATTTTTGGACAAAACAAGTTGAAGAATGAAGTGAACCTGATTTTCTGATTGCTTGTCAAATTAAAAGAAATGAGAAATATGAGCATTAGTAAAATGGGTGCAAGAAATATAGAGATTGCAGAAATATCAAAACTAGTGGCACAAAATGTCGAACACTTGGGATATAAGAATGTTTCCTCCTTTTCCAAACTCTGATTAAGAGGTCCAACTCTACCACTCAATTGTCAATCTAGTCTAAGCATTAACAATCGGAAAATGAAGATTTAAAACTAGATTTTTAGTCTAAAGCATCTATAGAATGCAACTAAATTTACTATGAATACCAACCATGAAAAACCTTGAAAATATTACCAAGTTTCTGTTGTGCCTTCCGTCAACAGTAGAACAAGAACAAGAGTTTCTGATTTTGACTTATCTCAACAAAATCGACTTACAATACTATAAAATGGATTTTTAGCATATCAGAATCACTCTAATCAATAGTTTAGAGCAAGAGAATCCATATCTTGTAGCTCGAGATGAAAACTTAGCCTAACATCATTCTCTCAGGAAATAGAAACTAAAAGAGTAAACTCCAACTAAAAAAAAAAATTGGTTGCTGTATGCAAAAACAAAGCTGCCGAAAAGACCCAAAAAAATTCCAGATCAACTACAGAGAGAAAAAAATAAAAACGCCCTCAGAAAATACAACTAAAAAACAAATAAGAGAAAAAAAAATAAAACTGCTAAAAGAGAGAGAGAGCCCGCACGAAAAATGCTTTCCTTTTTATCCTTTCTGTGTCCGTTCCAGCCCCCCTCATTTCGCGTCTCGTTCCACATTTCCTGCCCACGTGAGCTACGTTACTGTGAAGCCATGATCCAGCTCCTGCAGTCCATTTCCGCGTGCGTGAGTCTGTTGTCCATGCATGAGTTCGTCTGCCCCTCAAGCCACGTTCCAACCCTTGCATTTTGCATCCCGCGTGAGCTACTCTCCTTTCCACTAGCGTCGTGCGTGAGTTTCCAAAGCCTTCTTTTGAGTGTTGCCGTGTCAGTTGGGTATTTCTAAGAATACCCATGTGTTTTAACATCTTTCCCATAATGTCCTACAACATAAATAAGATATGAGAGCAGTAAAATTTTGGGGTATTAATTTTGGTGTGGACCAACTGCATTACAACTCTTTTCAAGTGCAAAATTGCAGATATTAACATTGAGTCAAGTACTAAAACCTACTACATAATTAAGTGTTTAATTCATTTTTTGGTTAGATAATTCATTCACTTTAGCAGCTTGATCATGTAGTTTTTGACACTTTATCACACCCCCCCAACTAGCTTCTTGCTAGTCTCTAGCAAGTAATGTGAAAAAAATTGAAGGATCCAAGAGTGAGCCACTGAACTCAAAAATCTCTACAAAAGATCTATCATATTGAGATCCTGGGCATTAGAATATAGTCAGGTCAGGTCATAGCTCAACACAAAATCTTATAAAATTCTCAAGAGCTCAAACAAGGGAAATGTATTTAAGCTAAAGATCTTTGAGTGCATCAAGTGTGTGAACAGATTGCCATTTGTTGGTCTCAAGATTTCTCACAATATTTTTAGCCTAGCAACTTTTTCAAGAAAAACCAAAAGGTCTTTACTCCGACTCAAAACTATTACCTTGGCAGCTTTCACGCTATCACACTTTGAAAGACCCTTTCTTTTAAAAAAAAAAAAAAAAAGATCCCGGTGACAGGCAGCCTTTTCCAATGTACTTGCACCATTTTTTTTATTTTTTTTTTTGTGCATGATCTTTAGCATGTCCCTTTTCTAATGTATTTTTACAACCAGTTTTTTTTTTTTTTTTTTTATATCACACTTTTCCTAAGCCATTAAGATATGGTTCATTCTAGTTCTTGCTAGTTGCTTAGAATAAACCATTGGTTGACATTGAACAAACAACAAAAAGTATCTGCTTATGTCAATTAAGGTCATCAATCAATAGCTTTGAAATAAATTTTTCAAGTTTGACTTGCTAAGACTTATCATCAGGTCTAGTGTTGAACTTAAACCTAAACCAATGGGAATGAGTGTGGCCCAAAACTGCAACTATCTGATCTTAAGTAGAGAAGTGTGAAAACAGTAACTTGGTAGCAACAAAAAATTCAGACCCCACAATTATAAATCCTGAGATACTAATGGTAGAAGACTCTCATTGCCTCCCAACTAAAAATGGGAAGTGTCCTCACTGAAAACCATGAATAAAATAAGGCATGAAAGAAAATAGGGTTGAAGGGAAATACTTGAGATGGCTGAAGGGATCATGAAGTAAAAATGAAACCAGAAAAAAAAAAAAAAAAAAAAAAAAAAAAAAAAAAAAAACAGTGTGGAACCTGAAAAGATAGACTAAAGAAAAAGGGAAAAAAAAAGGGAAAGAACAAAACATAGAAGTGAAACAAATAAAAGCAGAAAAAGAAAAGAAAAAAATTAAAGCAAAACAAAAATGAGCTAAGGATCATGACAATAAGTGGGATCTTCCAAAGGAATGGAAGTATCCTCATGTGAAAGTTTTGCCAAAAAATGTTTAAGTCGTTGGCCATTGACTTTGAAAGTATTTCCATTTTGGGATTAGTAATCTCAACAGTTCCATATGGAAACACAGCCTTAACAACATAAGGATCACTCCACCTCGATCTTAATTTGCCTGGAAATAGATGGAGGCGAGAATTGTAAAGTAAGACTTGTTCATTGGGCTCAAAATTATTTTTCTGGATGTGCTTGTCATGTAACACCTTCATGCACTCCTTTGAAAAATTAGAATTGTCATATGCATCTCGCCTAAGCTCATCCAATTCTGAAATCTGAAATTTCCTCACAGAACCAGCATGGTCAATGGAAAAATTGAATTGTTTAACAGCCCAATATGCCTTATGTTCAAGCTCAACGAGAAGATGACATGTTTTCCCATATACCAAACGATAAGGGGACATGTTAAGAGAGGTTTTAAAGGTTGTCCTATAAGCCCAAAGTGCATCAGTCAGCCTTAAAGACCAATCTTTTCTGTTGGGGTTGACTGTTTTTTCTAAGATGTGCTTAAGTTCTCTATTAGCTAATTCAGCTTGCCCATTCATTTAAGAGTGATATGGAGTGGAAACCTTATGGTGTATACCATATTTTTTTCATGAGGGCAGCAAAGGGTTTGTTGCAAAAATGGGTTCCATTATCACTAATGATAGCTCTAGGCATGCCAAATCTAGCAAAAATATTTTCTTTTAAGAACTTAAGCACTACCTTATGGTCATTTGTTTTACATGGGATGGCTTCAACTCACTTGGAAACATAATCAACAGCCATGAGGATATACAAATAGCCAAAAGTAGATGAAAATGGCCCCATAAAATCAATCCCCCAACAATCAAAAATCTCAATGACCAAAAGACATCATGTTTCTCTTAGTGATTGTGCCTAGTTTTTGACATAGTAACAAGTTTTACAAAAGTTATACGCATCCTTAAACATATGCGGCAGTAAAACCCACTTTATAAAATTTTTGCAATGGTTTTATGTGCAAAAAAATGTCCCCCACAAGCCTCATTATTACAAAAAGAAAGAATAGCTTGTACTTCATGATCAGGCACATATTTCCTTATAATTTGGTTAGAACAATATTTAAACAAGTAAGGCTCATCACAGAAGAATGATTTCACCTCATGCTTGAATTTTTGTATGTCTTGAGCACTCCAATTGGGTGGAGTTTGTCCTATCACTGAAAAATTAACTATGTCAGCAAACCAAGGTAAATTTTCAACTGACATTAATTGTTCATCAAGAAAAGAGTCAAGGAAAAGGACAGTGTGCTCATTTTCAACAAATATAAGCCGAGACAAGTGGTTGGCGACTACATTTTCAGCACCCTTCTTGTCTTTGATGATAAGGTCGAATTCTTGGAGAAGAAGAATCCATAAGATTAAACGTGATTTAGCATCCTTCTTCAACAATAAGTACTTTAACGCTGCATGGTCAGTAAAAACAACCACAGGAGAACCAAGAATATAAGTTCAAAACTTGTCTAATGCAAAAAATACAGCAAGCAATTCCTTTTCGGTGGTAGAATGATTTTTTTGGGCTCCATTTAGAGTTCTACTTGCATAAGAAATGGCATGTGGGAAGTTATTTCTACGTTGTCCAAGAACAGCTCCTATGGCTACATCACTAGCATCACACATTATCTCAAAAGGAATAGACCAAACAAGGGGTTGCATGATAGGGGCTGTAGTGAGCAAAATTTTCAGCTTATCAAAAGCATTTTGACAAGAAGAGTTCCATTCAAAAGCAACATCATGCATAAGTAACTCACACAAGGACTTAGAGATAGAACTAAAATTTTGAATGAATTTCCTATAGAACCTAGCATGCCCAAGAAATGATCTGATTTCTTTTGCTGTTTTGGGTATAGGCAGCTTGGAAATAAGCTCAATCTTAGCTTTATCAACCTTAATACCTAGTGATGAGACTATGTGACCAATAAATATGCCTTGTTGAACCATGAAATGATACTTTTCCCAATTGAGAAGCAAATGCTTCTCTTCACACCTGGCTAAAACAGCTTATAAGTTAGTCAAACATACATCAAAAGAACTACCAAACACTGAAAAACCATCCATGAATACTTCTAAACAGTTTTCAATCATGTCGCTGAAAATACTAAGCATACATCTTTGGAAAGTAGCTGGTACATTACATAGTCTAAAAGGCATTCTTCTAGATGCAAAAGTGCCAAACGGGCAAGTAAAAGTTGTTTTCTCTTTATCATCAGGTGTTATTTCTATTTGGTAGAAACCAGCAAATCCATCAAGAAAGTAATAGAAATCATGGCTAGCAACTTTTTCTAACACTTGATCAAGAAATGACAAAGGGAAATGATCTTTCCTAGTGACGGCGTTCAACTTCCTATAATCTATACACATTCGCCAAGCAGTAGAAATCTTAGTAGGAATTAGTTCATTTTTCTTATTTTTCACAATAGTAAGCCCAGATGTTTTTGGAATTACATGAATGAGACTTACCCACTTGCTGTCCGCAATAGGGTAGATAATTCCCACGTCAAGTAGTTTCAAAACTTCTGTTTTTACTACTTCTTTAATGGTAGGATTTAGTCTCTTTTGCATCTCCCTAGAGATTTTAGCATTTTCTTCTAAATAAATCCTATGAGTGCACACAAGAGATTTATACCTTTTATATTCGCGATTGTCCATCCAATAGCACCTTTGTGCTGCCTTAAGACCTCCATTAGTCTCCCTTCTTGGTCATGAGTGAGTTAGGCTGAAATAACCACTGGGAAGGTGCTGTCAGGACCCAGAAATGCATAGTTGGGATTTCATTTGCTGAAGGCTTCAAACTTGCTGTCAATGGTGGGAGCTGCTCAATTTTTTACCTCCATTTAGCCTCAAATTTATTTTCTGCATTAAAAATAGGATAAACATCAATGGGGTGTCATCAGTGATGAGATCACAAATATTTTCTAACTCAAACAGCAGGTCAGTGGGCTGGTATGCCAAATAAGCCTCTTCCTCAAGGATGTTTTCCAGCAAATTTACTTCTTGGTACATCTTCTAAGTCTTGAGGTTGCCTACAAATATTAAAAATATTTAGTTCAAGGGTCATGTTCTCAAAACTCAACTTTAAAACAACACTCCTACAATTTATTAATGCATTTGAAGTAGCAAGAAAATGTCTCTCAAAATAAGCTTCAAAATAAGCTACAGGAGGATTACCCCGAAAGAGAAACTGAATCAGAAAAGGAAGTGGCTGACTTTCAAAGCAAAGTCAGGGAAGACGATCGGGCTACGAACACGGGTACTCAACCATTGGAAAGTGGAAAGTAGGTTGCCAGTTCAACCGAAGCCCAGATAAATAACGAAGGATATTACTAAAAGGCTAAAACTTGATTGAATGATCTCACATGGTCTCATTTTCTTTGTTCGGTAGGAATGCTTCTCTTTCCCATAGTCTTATTGTAGTTCAACCGGAAGAACTCCCCTATACCATAGTCTTCCTAAGGTGGTGTTCTAATGATTGGATTTCCAACAGGAAATTTACTGTATGCTGTCCCTTTCCGTTTTCATCCTTTGCCCCTATCAATCAACACACCTAGATGGGATCGGTACAAAGTACTCGAGTGTGACATCAACTCGAAGTGGTCACATTCACTCTTTAGCGAAGAGCAATCGAAACTTTCCCCCTATAAATTCTATGTAGCGCTTCTCAAATTGACTGAGCGTCGGACGGACGGGGCCAAGCCAGGAATGCGTAGTACCTGCAGGTCGGGAGCCGTGACAAGGCGAGTTTTAGATGCTTGGACTTTACCTATTGATCTCCATAAAGCATCTTCGGCCGGTAAGTGCTCATTCCTTCTCAATCGCGGGAAGAAGAAATTGCATGCATCGCTTGTTCAATCACTCTGCCTGTAACGGATCTTTCAAGGCTTGGCTAGCAAAGTGAACAGGTGCTTGAAAATAAGATTTTGATGTCAAGTGAACATCCAACACCACAAAATCTACGGAGTAAAAAAATTTATCCACTTGAACTAAGACATCCTCAACAACCCCTCTTGGCATTTTAATTGATCTGTCCGCTAGTTGTAAAATGATTGGAGTCAGTTTCAATTCCCCCAAACGAAGCTGCTCATAAACATTATAAGGCAGTAAATTCACACTTAAACCTAGATCGAACAATACTTGGCCAATTTTTTAACTTTCTATAACATAAGCAATTTTTGGTGGGGTATTGCTCTGAATCATGGCACTGACTTGCTCAGTAAGAAAGGCTTTCTTTTGCACATTTAATTTCATTTTAATAGTACACAAATCTTTTAGAAACTTAGCATATGTGGGAATTTGTTGAATAGCATCCAACAAATGGATGTTAATCCTAACTTGCTTGAATATTTCTAAAATTTTAGATTAGTGTTTGTCTTTGTGCAAGGGAGCCAATCTTTGAGGAAAAGGAGCAGGTACAGGACATGAAATCTTTTCAATTTCATTTTGTTCAACCTCACTTTTTTCAGCCTCATTTTGTACAGGTTTAGAGACCTTACCAGCCTTGTCTGAACCTTGAGCTAGAATGTTCACCACCCTACCATTTCTCAAAGTAGTGACTGTCTTCACTTGCCTTACATTTGAACTCTCAACCGCTCCTTGAAGTGGCTGACTTTGTGGATTGAGTTGAGGTTGTGCAGGAAATTTTTCTTTTTCTTGAGAGCTCCAAGCCGTAGTCATCTTTGTAAGTGTGCTCCGAATATCATTTATCGGTTGAGAGTTTTGATTGTTGATTGTTACTTGACCTTGCATAAACTGATGCAAGGTGTTTGACAGCTGCTGTATCATCTCCTCAAGTCCTTTCTTTTGCATTGGAGGTGCTTGAATTGTGAGTTAAGAGGATCCCGGAGCCAAGGCTGCTGGAGCTACTTGCTGGTCACTCATCCACCCAAAACTTGGGTGGTTTCTCCATCCTGGATTATAAGAATTAGAGTAAGGACCAGAATATGGTTTATGTATCATATTTACAGCACTAGATTGGTCTAACAATACTTCTTTGAATGCGAGGATCGTGGGACACTCATTAATTGAATGCCCATGATCCTCACATATGCCACACTTCTCAGAATTTTTATGGACAGCATGCACTTCATTTACTTTTTTCAATTCCATGGCTTCCATTTTTCTGGACAACAAGATTAATTTAGCACGCAAATTATCATCTTCCTTTAAAGTATATTTTCCATGACCAGGCTCAACTTGCCTAGACCTATCATGCACATCAGTTGTATCCCAAGATTGAACATTTTCAGCAAGGTAATCAAAATATTCGAATGCTTCCTCAGGCTCTTTGTCAAAAAATTCTCCATTACACATGGTTTGTACAAATTGGCGCATTTTAGGTGTCAAACTTTCATAAAAAAACTTATCACATGCCAATGTTCATAACCATGATGAGGACAAGCATTTAAAAGATCTTTGAACCTTTCCCAACTTAGATAAAAAGTTTCGGGATCGTTTTGGGTAAAGTTCATGATTTGTCTTTTAAGTGCATTTGTCCTATGTGTTGGAAAGAATTTCTTCAAAAATTCAGTTTGCATTTCCTGCCATGTGCCTATGGTTTTAGGTCTTAATGAATTCAACCACGTTTTAGCCTTATCTTTCAAGAAAAATGGAAACAATTTTAGTCTAATAATCTCCTCAGTGCATGTCTGGTCCATGAATGTAGAACAAACCTCTTCAAACTCTTTGATATGAAGGTAAGGGTTCTCGGATTCCATACCATGAAAATGTGGAATTAATGGAATCATTCCAGGTTTGAAATTAAAGGCATTTGTATTAAAAGGTTGGATTATGCATGAGGGTGTGCTAGTTCTGATAAGTTGTAAATAATCTCTAAGTGTCATGTTCTGATTTATTACTTCCCTATCATGATTCTCATTTTCGGCCATGGTGCTATTAGTGTCAGAGATGACTCAAGAGAAAGTGATGCTGAGGTAAAAGATGCTAATGATTTTGTCCTAACCAACCAAGAAGTTTGGTCCCTAGTCCAACCAGTCATACAAACAAGAGCAGAAAATAAAAAAATATGTAAGACAAACAAGAAGAAAAAATAATAAAGGAAAATAAAACAAAGAAGAATGTCACCCAAGTTGTGAAGAGGTTCACAGCATTACAAATGTCTTCTCAATAGTATGAGAATGCTCAGATAAATACCAGTTGCCTCCGGCAACAGCGCCAAAAACTTGATGGCTTTCTAAATCTTCCAAGTGCAGAAGCTTTCAAAGTAGTACATGGATGAGTTCCATAATCATTTCCACAGGGACAACAATATTCACGTAGAGCAAATTTGTATTTAGTTACGCTTGGGTGGGGAATTTTTCTGGACAAAAAAAAAAAAAAAGAAATATTTATAAGGCCAAAGAGAAACAATAAGAAAGATGGTTATGTACTGATGCGGAGTTTACTAATGATAAGGATGGTTTTGATTTTTGGACAAAACAAGTTGAAGAATGAAGTGAACCTAATTTTTTGATTGCTTGTCAAATTAAAAGAAATGAGAAATATGAGCATTAGTAAAATGGGTGCAAGAAATATAGAGATTGCAGAAATATCAAAACTAGTGACACAAAATGTCGAAAACTTGGGCTATAAGAATGTTTCCTCCTTTTCCAAACTCTGATTAAGAGGTCCAACTCTACCACTCAATTGTCAATCTAGTCTAAGCATTAACAAACAGAAAATGAAGATTTAAAACCAAATTTTCAGTCCAAAGTATCTATAGAATGCAAATACATTTACTATGAATACCAACCATGAAAAACTTTGAAAATATTACCAAGTTTCTGTTGTGCCTTCCGTCAATAGTAGAACAAGAACAAGAGTTTCTGATTTTGACTTATCTCAACAAAATCGACTTGCAATACTATAAAATGAATTTTTATCATATCAGAATCACTCTAATCAGTAGTTTAGAGCAAGAGAATCTATATCTTGTAGCTCGAGATGAAAACTTAGCCTAACATCATTCTCTTAGAAAATAGAAACTAAACAAGTAAACTCCAACTAAAAAAAAATGGTTACTCTGTGCAAAAACAAAGCTGTCGAAAAGACCCAAAAAATTCCAGATCAACTACAGAGAAAAAAAATAAAAAGGCCCTCCAAAAATCCAACTAAAAAAACAAACAAGAGAAAAAAAAATAAAACTATTAAAAGAGAGAGAGAGCCCGCACAAAAAATACTTTCCTTTTATCCTCTCTATGTCCGTTCCAGCACCTCTCATTTCGCGTCTCATTCCACATTTCCTGCCCGCGTGAGCTACGTTGCTGTGAAGCCATGATCCAGCTCCTGCAGTCCATTTCTGCGTGCGTGAGTTCGTCTACCCCTCAAGCCACGTTCCAGCCCCTGCATTTTGCATCCCACGTGAGCTGCTCTCCTTTCCACTAGCGTTGTGTGTGAGTTTTCAGAGCCTTCTTTTGGGTGTTGAACGGACTGAGGAAAGAGTAATGATCCACTTACATCTCTTTTACTATTATTTTACTACTCAACTATTTGTTTTTTCTTTTTACTCTTTGAATTTAGATTAAAAATCTTAAAACATGGCTCTCTTGCATAATATATAAGAAAATAAATTCAATCTACCAACATAATCATAGAATATAATTTAATTAAAAATAAATTCAATTGCATAATCTAAAAAGGTCAATTTTTATAAAATTAAATTTTTTTTTAATTAAATTAAGTTTATGTTCTTCTAGATCGTACAAAAAGATCATATTCTGAGATTTTTAATCCAAATTTAAATAACAAAAAGAAAAAAAAAATTAAATAATAAAACAGTAGTATAGGAGACGTAAGGATATCGTTATTCATGAGGAAAAGAGCAGCATGTAACGTGTGAGGCAACCCATGGTAAATATCATGGATTAATGATGTGTCACCCTCCTATTGGGGTGTAAAATGCCCAAAAGCACCGCATCTGATTTTAAAATAAACTCTAAAACATAATTTCAATGATTTTAGATTGCCGATAAAAAGTAAATCCAAAGAGAAAATATTGCCGAAAAAATAAACTTTTGGCAACAAAAATTCGGCAATAAAGGTTAATTCAACAATAGCCAAGATCCTTTGATCACTTGGTAACACCTTCGTTTTTCACTTGGAGAATCAAGGATTGAATACCCATTCCCTATGTATAAAAAAAATAAAAAAAGGTTAATTCAAGAATAACAAATCACTAAAAAATTGTTTTGGTGAGAAAAACTTGCCAAAAGAATATAATTTCAGCTACAAAACTCGCCGGAATATGAAAGGTAATTGTAGCAATATAAAATCGCTGAAAAATTGTACCATTTTGCGGCAACTTTCACCTCACTTCGGCAAAAAATTTTGTGGCGAAAAATTTTGCCAAAAATAATGTCTTATTTGTGATAATTTTATATTTTCACTCCAAAACAGCATTTGAGACCAAACTATTGCAACCACTCCAAGACAATTAAAAATCGGTGGAAAAATCTTTTGCCGCTAATTTTGTGATTTTTTTCGACAATTTTGATCCTCGGAAAGTGACTTGACATGCAATTTTGTAATGTGAGAGAGGGATTTATTATCATTAACCAACTTCACATTCTTTTAGCATATCAGGTGCTTAATTATCTATTTTTCTCCTAAATTTGGTTATTCTTTCATGCATGGATCTTGAAAATATTTTAAGATAATGTCAAAGTTCTCATAGTGATTATCTATTTTTCTCCTAAATTTGGTTATTCTTTCATTCATCGATTTTGAAAATATTTTAAAATAAGATCCAGGTTCTCATATTGATTATCTAGATTTGCTTTTAGAATTAAAAGTGCTAGATTGTAAAGTACATTTAATTATAAAGTATATCTGACATATCATATCAAATCACGTTTAGTTATAAATTTATTTTGTGAGATCTTTTTGTAGATTTAACATTTCTCAAATCATATATGTGTCTGACTAGGGTACAAGAAAGATTGAATATATTAGCCATTTTTATCAATAAAAAATAATGTATAAGCAAATCATGGACACAAAATAAATTGATAAATGTAAGAATATTTGTTCAATTTCTATAAGAGTAATTCTAGATATAATTTTAGGCTGTGTAAATCTGCAGACTTCTTTTGAAAAAAGTAGACCCCACAATAAAAATATAAATTTTTCGCCTAGGTCTCAAATTTGCTCACCTTTTTTAAATTAAATAAGTACATGAGATTTGTACATCTTAGAACTATACATACAAATCATTTTCATTTCTGTAAAAAAGAGGAAGACGACCTTAGTCCTAAAGTTTTTCCATTTTGTTGAAAATGATGAATTTATCATTTTTTATTATTTTATTTGAAATAATAAGTAATTTTATAAAATTAAAATTCGTTTTTTAATGGAATGCCATGATTATATTATTTAATAAAGTTTAGAAACATTTATAGTGCAGCAACTTAGGTCAACGACCTAAAATGTCAAGACATATGAGAAAAAGGCGGCATGTTTATTAATGCAGCATCGAGATATCTTCGAGGAAGGAACTACTTTTATAATTTGCTGCATTTGAAGGATTATCTTTCTCATCGTCCACTCTTATTGAATATTCAGGCCCATAGGCCATAGCTGTGGTTAGGGCTGTGCAGAAAACATTTGGACCCGGCCCGTCCGTATGGCCTGACCCGACCCGACCAAAATAGCGGGTTGAAGTAACGTGCGGGTCGAACCCGCTGAAACCGCTATAAAGAAAAAATAAAGGGACGGGTTGACACTTAATTTCACTCTCTTCAAACAAAAGTTTAGAAACCCTAGCCTCCGACGTTGCCATCTCCAGCCTCTGCGGATTCCATCAACGTAAAATCGCAACCCAGCTTAGTTCAAACACCTGCAGCCTTTGAAAAAGTCCCAAAACCTTCCAAATTCAGACACGGCTTCCATCACGCTCTATGTTTCTCTGCCATGGCTAACGTTGAAGCTTCTTTGCATGCCCCAACGCCGTTGCTGAAAGATGAGCTTTGAGCCTTACTACCTCATCATCGTCCAAGATGGTGATCCTTCAAAGACCATCAACATCCCTGATGGCTTCGATTACGAGCTCTATAACTACAACGACATCAACAGGATTCTGGGTCCCAAAGCCTCCTGCATTTCCTTCAAGGACTTTGCTTGCCGCTGCTTTGGGTGTCTAAGAAGAAGTATTTTTTTACCATTGACGACGACTGCTTTGTAAGTTCTTTGATTTATGGTGCTAATGGGTTTGGTTTTCTAGTATGAAGGTGCAGATCTTGCACGTTGCTTGTTTTGGAAATTTTAGCTTGCTTTCCTAGCTTCGATTTTCTTTTATTTTCCCTAAAAAATTTGAAGTGATGGGTGAGATTGCTTTCAAGTTGTCTGTAATAGTGGGCGCTCGTTAAATTTGAAAATTCAGGAAAGGGATTGTATAGGGATTTGTATGGTTTTTTTTATTTGTTTGTACACGATTCGGGCTCCCAATTCCTGCTTCCAATGTCGGGTCGGGTCTGTCCATATCTATTTGGCCCGGTTTAAAATCAAGTCGGATCGATCGGGCCCAAACATGGACCGGGTTGGTCGGGTTGCAGCCCTAGCTGCGGTCGATAGCTTTCAAGAAAGGAAGAATAATGGTGCTTTAAAGAATCTTAGTTAGAAAATATTTCACAATTTTGAGAAAAGGAACATGCAAGCTTTTCCGTTGATGAGCTAAAAAGTCTGAATTTGGCACCAATACGTTTTTACCCATTTTATAGAGGAAATGTACATAAACATACCCTAATATTGATGAACTGCATCCAACAGAAAAATAAGTTAAAACCATTAACAGTATCAAAAATGCTAGAGTCACCGAAGTTGGGTCCCGACAATATTTTTTTTTTTTTAATTTAGTGATTAAAGAAGTGTTTTTTTAGTAATATTGTGAATTTTTTTAAAAATATATTTAAGAATATAAAAAAAAAGATGAAAAAAATAAATAAATAAATGACATTTTTATTCTTATCAGGACGGGTCTCGTGCTACATCCTCAGTGGATGTAGCACTACTCTAACAGTATAAGACATTGCAGGACATCTCGGTCCCTTCCTGTTACTTTTTTTTTTTTTTTTCCTCTTTTTCTCAAACATCAATAAACTAAGAGAAGTAGTGACTGTCGATTCAAAGTGATGAAAAGTTTGTCATCTGTCATAACCATAACTTATTAGTAAGAAAATTATTATTTGTGCAGATCTAAGATGTGTAAGAATCATATCCTCCCTTTGAAAATAGTGGGATCCACTTGAAAAAGCTTACTTTTATATGATAAGTTCTGCTTTTTCTAAAGGAAAATGCTTCTTGAACCGAGGAATGTGATTGATAATTCTGATCGATTGTATTTTTAATTTTTTGTTTTTACTTAATAGTTAAGAATGACTATTAGTGAAGTGGTTTTTTTTTATTTTTTAAAAAATGTTTAAAGATGTATAAAAATAGTTGAAATTTTAAAAAAAAAAAATAGATTTACACTTATCAGTCGATTTTCTCAGTCAAGATTGTCAGTCTGAGTAGCATTTTCCTTTTCCAAAAAGTTTGCACGAGCTTGCACCCCTACGCTTGTTTATGGCATTATTCTTAAATAAGGAGTACAAGTCTTATAGATAACTAGCTAGATTAATCTCATAATTATCCTAAAAATAAATACCAATTATTCTAACAACTATTCAAATAACATGATAAAGAAATGTGGATTCAGAAGTCACCAACCCTATAACCTCCTTAAACGCCGTTTAAAACGGAGCATAGTGTGAGCAGCACACGCTAGCAAAAGCTGTGCATGGTTCTCACACGCCGTACTATTTGCATTATTGGCCTCCAATCTTCTAGAAACAACTTTTGCCGCACCTCCACAGCTGATGCATTGGCCCCACACATCAGTATAGTGGCTTGTGACACCGATGAATAGTCGGCAACCCTTGCTGTTTCGACTCTATACTCTGATTATGTTCTTGTTTTCCCTAAACAAGGATATGGTAGTAGTGGACTTAGAATCTCCAACTAACACGACAAAATGGTTGCTTGCAAGGCCCTGGTCGTAACCATCAGTCCACTCATTATAGAAAACTGGTAGCCGCAAATACATTTTATTCAGTTTTATGGTTGTAATGTATCTGCCAATTGCAACCTATTCAACTTTACAATTTTGTATTGGTTTTTAATGGGTTGTAATGCTATTTAATTTGTTATGACTTAGTCGGACCAATTTCACACTATGGATTGCAACGCTATTTATAGAAAAATGTATGTATGATAGTTTTGTAAATATGTATGCATAATGGAACATGTTTTTTTTTTTTTTTTTTTTTTTTTTTGTCAATTAAAGAGTAATTGCGGCGAATTATGTTTGTCTTTAGAACTTTTTCTTTGTTGCAAATAACTCGTGGCGAATGCTAGTAGTTTTTTTTTGCGATGAAAATCCCCCCTCGCAAATAACTATCTGTGGGAAGAAAACCGTGGAAGAACATCTTGCATGTAATTGGTTATTTGCACCTGTTTTGTTTAATTTAAAACTAGCAGGCAAAAGGAATTGGAAAAAGAAATATATTTCGTTGACCAAATACTCGTACAACACACATAAAATAAAAATAAAAATAAATCCGGTCCAATATAGCAGACATCTGTCGATAGAAGATCAAAAAAAATCATTACGGTTATGATATTCAGATAAAATTGTAAAAACAATACCAGAAAGTACCAACACCTTACAACCTATTATGAATGGAACTATGTATGCATATGCTTTTTGAAGCGTAACTCCTAGAGCCTAGAAAACAGGCAGCAATTTAACCACGGCTTACTGTTCCCCTTTCAGGTAGTCCCATTAAGAGAACATCCTACAACTAAAATTCAAAGCAAGGGTACAGACAACATAATGGCAAAGGTTTTACTAAATAAATTAGGGCTACTTTACACAGGAAGAGCCTCTCCTAAGGATTCCGGAGCACCACTACTACCGTTGAGCACCGTCACATTGCCATCAGAGTCGACATCTACGATAACTGAATCACCCTCTTTGATCTCCCTTGCAAGCATCTTCTCTGCCATGCTGTCCTCCAGAAGTCGCATTATGGCTCTTCTCAGAGGCCTTGCCCCATAGCTTGGGTTATACCCTTCCTCAACCACTCTATCTCTGAACCTCTCTGTCACTTGAAGCTCTATCTCTTTGACCTTCAGCCTATCAAAGACCTCTTTCAGCATAATATCGGCTATATCCTTCACCTCGAGCTTTGTGAGCTGCCTAAAGACGATCATCTCATCCAATCTGTTCAAAAATTCAGGCCTGAAATATTGCTTCAGCTCCTCAGTTACCAAGCTCTTAATTCGATTGTAACTGCTATCTTTCTCATCATAATCAAGATCAAATCCTATTCGGCGGCCTCCTTTCTCAATTACACTGCTTCCCACATTGGATGTCATTATCAGAAGAGTATTCTTGAAGTCCACCGTTCTGCCCTTGCTATCTGTCAACCTTCCATCCTCAAGAATTTGGAGCATCATGTTGAATACATCAGGATGGGCCTTCTCAATCTCATCAAAGAGTACCACAGTGTAAGGGCGGCGCCGAACAGCCTCGGTCAGCTGGCCCCTTCTGTATAACCAACATAACCAGGGGGTGAACCAATTAGCTTGGAAACCGTGTGTCTTTCCATAAATTCACTCATATCAAGCCTAATCATGGCTTCTTCAGAGCCAAAGTAGTAAGCAGCCAATGCTTTTGCAAGTTCGGACTTCCCTACACCAGTTGGACCTGAAAAGATGAAGCTGGCAATTGGACGGTTGGGATTCTTGAGCCCAACACGGGCTCGTCGAATAGCACGGCTTATGGCTTTGACTGCTTCATCCTGACCAATGACCCGCTTATGAAGTGTCTCTTCCATTTTGAGGAGGCGATCAGATTCGTCTGTGGACACTTTCTCAACAGGAATGCCAGTCCAAGAAGAGACAATATGTTGAATATCCACCTCAGTCACAATAGGACCTGCATCCCCAGCCTCACTCTCTGCCTTAGTCATTTCCTTACCCTTGTCCACAAGAGTTGATATCTGTGCTTTAAGGTCCATTTCTCTATCGCGTAACTCTCCAGCCTGTTCAAAATTTTATGTACTGTCAGCCAAGGTAATCCCATGAAACATGGCAGGCTTTTTGAATTAAATATCTCAAACATTCCTTAGTGTGACGATCACTTACAAGAAAATACAATTCCACCATTCAGAAACTGAGACATTCACTATGCTCACAATCCTGATATAATTTTGTTTCTCAACAAATAATTATGGTTACATTTTCAATATGGTTTACCACCTTCAGCAAAACCAGTTGCAATATGTGCAGTCCTCTAAACACTGAAGCACACAAAACAATGCGACCATACTAAACCACATAGATCACTTTGTACCTTCTCAAAGTCTTGACTGCGAACAGCTTCATTCTTCTCCTTCGTAATCTGCCTGAGCTCTTTCTCAAGCTCTCTAGCTTCTTCAGGTAGCTGTAAGGGCATATCAAATTCCCCATCAAAACAAAGAATGAAAGAAAGACGGGATGGATGGTGCCTGAACCGACATAGGGATAATACCTGTGCATGACGAAGACGAACCCGAGAACCAGCTTCATCAATCAAGTCAATTGCCTTATCAGGCAGAAAACGATCGCTGAAATGTACAGAATAATATGTTAAAACTAATAACTAAAATGGAAGAGAAAAGTAACCAGCAGCAATGTTAACGTTAGACAGGTACAACCCAAACTTTTGAGAAATTGCTGTCCTGAATTATGTAGAACACTTCCACATTAAAAAGAAAAAAAAAAAAAAAAAAAAAGAAAGAAAGAAAGAAAGAAAGAAAAAAAAAAACATATCAGCACCAATAAATATTTGGCGCGTGCTTCATATTTTAAAAATTAAGAAAAACACAGTAATAATATAAAACCTAAAAATTCATTAAAACTAAAAAAAAAACTAAAACTAAATTTAAACTTAAATTTTTTTTATAAGAAACTGTTAGAACACGGAGTAAGAAAAAGTTTCAATGTAAAATAAATAACTATGTTTTTCTTATGAGTTGTATTCTTGTTTAAAGAAAGTCATTTTCCGATACCTATGGAGTTTTTTTTATACTTTTTTTCTTAAATTTTTAAATTAACTAAATTCTAAAACTGATAAATGATTAAATTATTTTATTATTTTATTATTTTATTTTTGTATTTTTAAAATACAATAACTAATTTTATCAAAATTGAAAGTACAAGGAATATAGATTTTAAAATTAAAACTTGGGAACTAATCTGTCTAGAGGCAAACCACATGAACTATTTTAGTATTTAACGCTATAAAATAGAATTGAGTTTGCTCAATACCTTGTGACTACACCAAATCAATCATAAAGAAAGCATATTTTTTATAATTGTTTTAATTTCTGAAAACAAAAAAAAAAAAGTAGAATAAGGCAGGAGCAATTGCGGTTCAAATGCTAGAAGTATGAAGTCCAGCAGAAAAGCTGTCTACCAAGCACATTGGATGGAGAAATTCCAGAAATAAAATACTTTAATGCCAACCCAGATATGTACTGGTTTAAATAATTACTCTTCAATTTCTTTTGAAGACTCATCAACTGGTGTCCAAAATTAACATATGAAAATCTTTACATCAAATATCACAACAATATATATATATATATATATATATATATTTAGATAAGGTTCCCAGTGATAAGTATGAAAAAATGGAATCATTTAAAAAACCACAAACCTGATGTATTGGTACGACAGCTGTGCAGCAGAAACAAGAGCTTCATCCGTATAGCGGAGCTTGTGATGAATCTCATACCGCTCCCGAAGCCCCTTCAAAATCTGTATGGTTTCATCCACAGTTGGTTCGGGTACTTTTACTGGCTGGAATCGTCTTTCCAATGCTGGGTCCTTCTCAATGTGCTTTCTATATTCATCAAGTGTTGTGGCTCCAATACACTGCACCAAAAGAGATGAAACTGACAATTGAGACTTTCCACTGCATATCAAAGATATATGCATTCGTAAAAGCTAATCTGGACATACTAATAGACATTAAAGGAAGCACATTGTACCAATCCACTTTTTACTAAATCTTCTTAACAATCAAAGTTCGGTATACTTCAATTCCAACATTTGCAATCATTGATAATGGGCCAGAATGCAAAATCCTAACAAAGATAGAAACTCACGACAAAGGCAAAGCAAAGCTAGTTCAATCTGACTACAGTTAAATCTCCAGTGATATTTGAAGCATGTGACTTCATTTGCACCTTTTGCATAATCAAACAAACAAAAATAGATAATCTAGATAGAAAATCCCATTTAGCAGTGACGATCAGTCACTGGCCCCATCAAGAACGGTAGTATGGAAACAAATTATATTCCTCTACGAAATACAAAATCTGACAGTTCAGAAATTAAAACCAGTTAAGAAACGCAAATCTCATAAAGGTCAAATAAACAAACAAAACTAGTCATGTCAAACTCGAGGGTCAACACAAGGCAAAGGCTCTAGCACTACAGCAAGACAAATTCCTATAAGAATAACACCAAGAGAAATAGACACCAGATAGGCACCACCTATTAGATAGGATACAATCAATCTGAAGCTCAAACCTACAAACTGCTTGCACCTCCCAGTGACCACCAATTTATAGTTGTATTGGCAATAGATAATATGAAGGCACCAGAGAACTCTTCTTCATATAAAAATGCATTCATTAAATTCTCTTTTAGGTAAAAGATCACCTGCAGTTCACCTCTAGCCAAAGCTGGTTTCAATATGTTCGCCGCATCAATTGCTCCTTCCGCTGCTCCAGCTCCAATTAAAGTGTGTACCTCATCTATAAAGAGTATTATCTCATCACTTTGTTTGATTTCCTCCATGAGCTTCTTTAATCTTTCCTCAAACTCTCCACGATATTTTGTGCCAGCAACAAGAAGACCCATATCCAAGGTTATCACCTATGGTCAACAAAAGAGAACATATATAATTAGATTTTTTCACAATATAGAGCTAACAAAAAGCAAAGAAAGCTTCTTAAAATGTTCCACCCAATGTATCAAAAAATTTTGAAATGAATCTAGTGTCCATGTAAAAGTAAGGTCCAAGCCCATCGATTTCATGAAATGTTGTATGAAAACACTATACACAATCTACAATTTACATAGTTTCCTCCTTCACAAACTTATGCATCGCCGATTGGTCACCGGGTAAATCTATAAGCAGAGAAATGTACAAATTAGATGACAGACGGTTTTCCAGATAGGATTCTTCATGTACAGGATAACACTGATATTCTCTGTATGAACATGTTGCACTACTTTGCTAGTTGCACCAAACCATCTAAGAACCTAACAGGTATACTCACCTTCTTCCCCTCTATCGTTTCGGGAACATCACCGGTGGCTATCCTTTGCGCAAGCCCCTCTGCAATTGCTGTTTTACCAACTCCAGGTTCTCCAATAAGACACGGATTGTTTTTGGTACGCCGGCCCAAAATTTGGGTCACACGTTCTATTTGCTGCTGCCTTCCAACAACAGGATCCAATTTACCCTGTAAAACCAAGAAAAAGAGATTAGAAACAAGCCTTTAAATGAAACATATGTGTGTATATATATATATATATAGAACACATGTATACACAAAGGAGTTGAAAGAGTTGGGTAAACTACCTCCTCTGCAAGCTTAGTCAGATTGGTGCCATACTCCTCCAGTGTTGGCATCTTATTGCCACTGCTTCCTCCACCAACACCAGCACCAACAGCTTCAGTGCTTTCACCAACCATTCGAATGACCTGCCCATTGCAATTAAAATTTTCTCACAGTTAATTTCTCTTCAAGAAATAAAATCAAGGAATTCACAAATTAAAAAAATGTGTTTGATGAAGATGAACATGCAGTGCTTACCTGGGTGCGAATGTTGCTTGGGTCAGCACCTAAGTTTTCAAGAACACGAGCCGCTACACCCTCACCCTCACGAAGCAGCCCCAGAAGCAAGTGCTCGGATCCAATATAGTTATGGCCTAAGATCATGAAACTTGGGTTTTTCAGAAACGTTAAGATTATCTCTTTTTTGGATAAGTAGAAACCTTAAAATTATCCTTACGAAGCCAGTATTTACTAATCACAGAAATACATTTCAAACCCTGAAACCCATTGGAAAACTGATTCAAGAAAGTGGAAGTTGGTTCCAATCACATTCTAACTACAATCTAGCTATTAGTACCCAAAAATTGATAGACAACAACCAATCTATTTGGTATAACTCATGTTAATGAGACAAAAATTTGAACCATACTTCCTACAGCTAACACCTGTCAAGTCCAGCAGGAACATGAAGTGCAAATGAACGTGAGCTATGGTTTTACCCAAAAAACCTTCCCGCAAAAGTTTGGGCTTTTTCAAATTGAATAATAACACTTCACTCGCTGAGATTCATGTTGACACATAAAACCACATCAATTGCCAAAACTACCACATGTTATAGCTCAATGGGGAAATGAAAGCAGGGGGCAAAAGATAAAGGAAGATAACAACTTGAAAGTAACTGTTCTAAACAAAACATCCCACAGTTCGTCGTCACAAGGTCTAAAGCTGTTATAAAAGAAATAAAGGAATTAATTATTAAAAAAAAATAAAGGAATTAAGCACAAAATAAAAAGCTACCAAGTTGGCGTGCTTCCTCCAGCGAGAGTTCCAAAACACGCTTCGCACGAGGAGTGAATGGAATCTCCACAGCAACAAACCCACTACCCCTCCCAATTATCTTTTCCACTTCTACTCGTGCATCTTTAAGATTGATTCCCATAGATTTAAGAACCTTTGCAGCAATTCCCGTTCCTTCACCAATGAGACCCAACAAGATCTGCTCTGTGCCCACAAAGTTATGACCAAGCCGTCTAGCCTCCTCTTGAGCAAGCATAATTACTTTAATTGCTTTCTCCGTGAAGCGCTCAAACATTGCTCTAGCTACACATCTGCTACCCCTTCCATGCCTAGAATTGATTAAAAATTTAACCTCAGCGTTAAAATCTAGCCTTGGTCTCACCATAGTATCTAGAGCATTATGACTTCGCAATCCTGAGAAGCTTCTCAATCTCAATCCCGGAGCTTGTAAACTAGACATCATTCTGACACTCCTTTTTTCTTTTCCATTTCTAGATCCTTTAGATAGGCTAGATCTCGGGCTAGCAACTAAACCAGAAATATTAGCTGACTGAACCAAAACCCTTGCCATGATGCCAACCAATTACCCTGCATATCAGTTAATATGTCAGTCTAACACATGCAGTGGACAAAATAACAACATTTCAAAATTCCAAGCTTCAAAGGAAACGTTCAAGAAGAAATATAGAGCATCCTACCAGCATACACCAGAGTTCTCAAAATTATGAACCAACAGCCAATTTATTCACAAAACAAGATGGGAATAAATATACACTTCATAGTTCAGAATTACCAATGAAGGTGCTTTTTGACAAATTGCTGTGTCTGTAAACATAAGCATTTAAAACACATATGGAACAAACTATCTAAATCATGATTTTCAATCTAGCAATTATTCAGAAATGAACAGGGAAAATACCATAGTTGACGTTACACTGTGAGTAGCAGAAATTGTAGTGCTAAAAAAATTATAAAAAAAAAAAAAAAAAAAAGAGAACAACACTGTATAGAGAGATATAGATGGGACATTTTTTTTCTCAGAATATAGATGAACATATTAATTGTTTTTTGATGGGTATAGATGAACATATTAATTAAGGATCAATAAATAATATATGACTCTAACGGCTTTACAGACAAGTCAATCTCCAGCCAATTGAACCCAGTGAGGTAATTGGGTGACAATAACCACATATGGACTTGCATATTATGCGAGGTAGTTGGAGTCCCATTTCTAGCTCAAAAAAAAAATTCCAAATCGAACCTTTTATTCATGAGGTTCATGCATTCGTCGGATCATGTGTCTCAGAAACTAAGAAACAGCTCCCGATAACGATACTTGAGAAGACGCAAAAATAGATTCCAAGCAATGAATAGTCGATTTACAATCAAATTTTTGGTCACGAAGACACTCTAAACATATATAAATATACATAGGAACTTCGGAAACTCCAAACCAAGTTATAAATACAAGTAAATCAAAACCCAACAAAATAAGCATCCACCAAAACTAGGACAACCAACAAGAGAAGGAAGAAAACAAAGCTCAAATAATAACCGATAAAACGATAATTACACAGCTAACAAATTACGGATAAGCATAACCATGACACACAAAGATACACACAGATAGAGAGAGAGAGAGAGAGAGAGAGAGAGAGAGAGAGAGAGAGAGAGAGAGAGCTCGCATCAATCCACGAGTTATTACATATCAAACAGATGAGCCGAAATTCGGAAATTAGAGACCCGATGAATTAACCCCGAAAACCCTAATATCTAATGAAACAAGTACCAGATTGATAAGCGCTCACCACCTAAACCCTCAAAAGTGAAAACAAGGTTCTAGAAATGAAAGTTTAAGAGGAACAAAGAGAAAAATAGAGAGACACCTTGAAGGTTTTCGTTCAGGCAGAGAGGAAATGGTCGGCCAAAGTGAGAGATGAAAGATGGAGAGACGGATAGATGGATTGGACAGACGAATGATAGAGGAGTAATTTATAAACGAGGCTACACCATTTCTCATACACCCCTCTCCCACCCAATCATTAAATGAGCCACACCAATCTCACGGCTTCTCCCTTTAGGCGACGGTTCCGAATCGTCCGATCCAAATACAATTTGCGGTCAAAGCATTCTGCATAAAGTAGTGGGGCCGCCAGCCTTATCTGTAAGTCAATGCGAATCGTGTTCCAATCCTGTCCCTTCATATTCTTTGTGCTGACGATTTCACCCTTACCTTGTACGTCTCTATTGGCTCTCTACAAGTGGCTGTAGGATATCTATCTTGTTTCAATTATAACTTAAAATTAATACTAAATATTGTTTGAGAATGCCTAAATTTCACATAGTTTTTTCTTTAATTCATTCTAAAAGAGTTTTTTTATATATAAATTGCATGTGTGTTTCAGTTTTTAAAGGAGATTTTGCAAAATTGCATGTAAAAATTATTTTTTAATTTTTAAAAATCATTAAATATTTTAAGATTTATCTTTATTCTAATTATGAGGTGAAGTAGTGGCTAAGGGCTAGTTTGGATTTAAAGATGAGATGAGGTGATTTTAGATAAAAAAAAATAAAAGTTAAAAAAATATTATTAGAATAAGTTAAATTATTTATTATATTTTACGTAGAAATTTTAAAAAAATTATAATAATTAAATAAAATAAAATATTTTTTGAATCTAAAAGAATGCTTTGAATAATCTTCCTTTATAATATATTCTCCAATAATTAGAGAGAGAGAGAGAGAGAGAGAGAGAGGGGCAAAGATTATTAACGAAATGGATGTAAAGGAGAGAGGTGTAGACTTGTAGCTCGTAAGGCCTCTTAAGTTTTGGGGAAAAAATTCAAAGGATAAGGATTGTATGAGCAGAGACAAATATAAAATAAAAAAAAATATCAACTCAAGAGATGAATGGGTTCATCTTTTTGGCCTTCTTGTCAACTTCACCACCACATACATTATTTTCTTTTTTTAATTGTTTTTTGTGAGTGTGAGGTATTTTCTTTCCCTAGCTGCTGGGTTCATGCATGGGCTCCAGAACCTTAATGGACCTGAGAAAGGGTGAAATCATCAGGAAATCATGGATTCTTACTCACTTAAGGTAAGAAGACGTGGCACGAATTGAGACGACAACCTTATTTTTGCGTTGTTTGATACTTTGGCAAGGAAATTTGGAGGGATTAGCTTTGCGTGTAGTAGTTTATTTATAGATATGTTATTAATTAATGGAATAATATATGTTGGTGAGTGTGTCAAATCAAATCAAGTTATATCTGAAGAATCAATTGGTTTGCTCGATCAGATCAGATCATCATTGGTATTTTGAGGAAAAGAAAATACGCATATTTTAAGTCCAAGGAATAAAGCAACTTATGTTAAAGAGGTATAACTACTGGACAAGTAAACAACATTCCTTGAATTCTCATTGTGTCCAAAACATAGGCCCAATTAAACCCATAGGCGCAATCCAATCCAACCCAAGTCAAGTTCAGACCAGAAGAACTAACAAAAAAGCCAACCCAACCCAACCGACTATAGAGAAGTTTGGGCGGACCGAGCCAGACTTAGGCCAATTTTCAGGTTTCTTTGTATCTTTATCTATAATAAAACAATCAGTTTAGACCCTATCCTGTAGTAATTCATGTGATGTCTTAGCCCAGGTTACCTTTCTACAGGTCTCATCATGGACTGAAATATCCCTACTAAATATACTGATCCGACCAAAGTGCCCTTAATACAGTTTCGAAGTTGGGCTAAAATGCTTTTGCTATATATTGGAACGAATTAAATTTACCCATACAACAAAATCAAACCATCCAACTAGAAATCTTTAGAACCGTAGACAACCAAAAATCTTCACAACCATAAAGCAACCGATCATGGAAGAGACCCAAACCCATGGTGGTATCATCAGTATAAGAAAACCAGACCAATAACAACACCGTGGGTCTCAATTTACTTACTTGGCTCTTCAATCAACAATCTATAGACTTCCAAAATCTCTTCCATGTAGCTTGGCAAGGAAACTTGAGGATGCATAGACCAACGACAACGACAAGACCATGGGTCTCTATTGCGAAAGGCATTGTATGTGCGTAGAGAGAGAGAGAGAGAGAGAGAGAGAGATCCACCTTCTTGCTATTGGTGGAGAAAATTAGGGGCATTGGTGATGGATTGTTGTGATATCAATCGTCAACTTCCTTCATAAGTGAGCATTGCCGCACAATAGCTCCAAATCGAAGCTTGGTTGTGCATATATATATATATATATATAGAGAGAGAGAGAGAGAGTTCTGTAATACAGAGAAATATGAACAAAATAAGGAGAGATCTAGAAGAAGATATCTATGCAAAATGACAATAGCGCCAACAGAAATGATTTAATTACAAGACCAACTAAGTGCATAGAAGTATGAAAGTAAGGGTAATTTCGAAAATGCATTTTGCCACCCTATACTCGCCTGTTGCTGTTCATGGCACTAACCTCGAATGCGAGCCTTTTGTTTGTGTGAGGACCATACCTATTCAAAGGAAGGAACTCCTCGTAAATAGGCAACCCCAATTGAGGGAAGATTAGAATAGTGATACTTAAGCATAAAGCGAGCAAAGTTCCAGTCAGGCAAACAAGGAACAAATGAGTCGTAATACCGAGTGAGTAATCAAAGGGTGAGGAAAACATCGTGGTGAGCAAAGGCATGGGATGAGGAGTGCAAGTGAGCAACACAAGCATCACCTTGGGCGAGTAGCGAACAAGGCGACCAAAAGGATGGGCATTCCACACCGAGCAAGTAAAGGGCAAGTAACCGACAACTCAGCACAAGAGCTAGAGTGGCCAATGTAACAAGCTCGCAGAAATTCAATGGATAAATTTTTTTAGGCTTTAGGAACCTTGTGAAAACTAAAAAATTTTCACGAATCGACTCAATCCCATAAGTTTTAGTTTGTTAGCATAATTAGTGTAGTCACTTACTAGGGTGCCATAAGTGCGATTTTAATTATCTGAGAAACCTAAAAGTGTCAGAATGGGATATGGTTTATATCATTAGTTTTGTTGAAATATTTAGAATTTTATGGCGTGATAAAACCATTTCTAATTTTCGGACGAAACACCTATTCAAAAACGCGTTTTATTTATTTCGAGGACTTCAAAATCAAATTTTAATAAACGATTTGTACCCTAAATGTGAAGGAAATCAAGCGTTGAGATCATGCCACCTAAGCAAAATACTATTCCATCCAGCCATCCATTTTGTACCAAATCAAATAGAGTTTCAACTTTAGTAAAACTCTTAATATTTGGAATCCAATTGAAATCTCAAAAATCTAATTGAAACCGAAACCTCAAACTTGTTTCCAAATCCTAAATGGTCGGTATCTAGCTTAGTGTTTAATCATTTGTTTAAATCACTTTCACATGCTATCAACCAATCAAGTTCAGACAATAAAAATTAGATTTGGGCTTAATAGCAACCCAAATCCTAGCCAAAACTACTTTAAACCCTAAACCACTCAATTAAGGCCCACGGATTTGACCACTTTTGCAAGGCTTGTGGAGGAAGTTTTCCTCCATCCATGGCTGACCAGACTCTACCCAAAATAGTGCCAACTTGTACTTGATTTAAAGGTCAAAGCCACCTCACTCACCAAGTCTCACACGGTAATTCTAGGCAGCAATACCATGGGCTGGTTTTGCTCATTATTTTAGGCTGACACAACCATCACTCAAGGCCATTCACAGCCCTCTCATCACCCATCAATTGTGTAAGAAGGCCCCTGGTCTATTTTCCTTTCATGCCATCCATTTCCTAAATATTCTCTCAAACAGTTTTTCTGAGTCACAATATCTTCATTTTCTATAACTGACAACTCATTTAAATAATTGAAAAATGTAGTAAAAATTAAGAATGGGATGGTATTAAATTATTTTTATTTGGGTATACTGAAATTGTGGCTTTTTTTCTTCTTTTTTTTTCCTTCTTCTTATGGATATTTTAAAGGTTTTATTTTCCTTGATGAAACCTTTTTTTTCCAAAACTTTTTGAGTCTTTATGACTTCTTTATTGTAGAGCCCAAAATATATTTGATTTGTTAGCTTTTGAAGGCAAATAGTTGTCCTTCAAGTTTTAGAGTTCACTATTAAAATTCATTTAAAATATAAAGAACATAAGTTCTATTCTGATGGTTAATTGAGTTGAAAATTTAAACAAATCATTTCTTTTTGCTTTTTCTTTTATTTATGCTTTTTTAAATACTACACTACATAAACTTTAAGTTTATTTTTAATATAGTAATTTAATCATAAATTTTAGTATATTTTCACCTAAATAGGAAGAGCCTGTTTCGCTTCTTGGGTAACACTTAGCAGTAAGGCCAGACGTTAATGCCAGGCAAGCCAAAGGAGAGCAGTGCGTCCACGCTAAGGGCGGGAGAGGTGGCAAATACTTCTGGATGTTTCCAACTTTTAACGCGTTCAAATTCATGGTAAAGCATATTGATGTTTCCAATCCTCAAACGGAGCTGAGAAAATGAGCAAAGTAAGAAAAAGAAAGAAATATTTGGTGAAAATTTGATAATTGGGATAAAAATAGGGCAATTATTTCAACGACGATAAAAGGTTGACTACAGATTTTCAGTTAAATGCAGTTGTGATTGAGGACTAACTACCAGCCTCCTAATTCACTAATTCAAGAGTAATTGCTTAAACTTGAGTCGTAACTTTCGAACTACATCATTCCATGGACACCGGCAGAGTCCAAAAGTACTGCTTTGATTTGCTCAGGATGGACGTCCTGCCCTTCCTTGCATTGCTGCAAAATAGGGAGCAAGTTAGCCATTATCATCATCTTAAAGTTTCAATTTTCAAGTTGTTTTCAATGATGAATCCAGCAAGGATGGAATACAATTTGCAAGAGCCGGAGATTATATGAAAGATCCAGTTGAATGAATGGCATCAAATTTTTTTTTAGCATTTCAGGGATCTGGGTTTTAAATGCCAGCCGAAGAACAGAGAGGAACTCTACCTCAGCTCGGAATATATCCATAGCAAAGCCATTGAAACAGCTTATGACAGCTTGTTGGATGTCTAATCCAAGGTTATCCAGAGCCCTCATAGTGGAGAGCAAGAGACCAGGCCTGCGCCCACAAAACATGTGGATGTTTACAGCTCTTCCTTCTCGTAACCTAACTTCCACCTGTGTACCCAGAAAAGCTAGAACTGTATTACTGAAAGTAAGTACACCATAATACAAAAAGACATTAATGAATTCATCCCATCTGCGTTACTAACTAAAAGTAAAATCCATACTAGTAGATTTTTCATCACATATAGAGGCTTTTACCCTTGCAGCTTGGCTATTTGGGCTGGGCAACGAGCTGGGAATAAGCTCTTCCTTGATATGGCTGGGTAGGGCAGGTGGAGTGGGAGTCAAAGGGTGGAAGCTTGTGGTAGGTGTCAGTGAAGAGCCAGGAGTGGTCGACTCCAATTCGTTATGGAGGTCATTAATCCTTTGCAGTAGTTCTTTCAAGTAATCGATTGCGTCACCAAGGATTGAAGCCCGATCCATCTGTCAATGCAAATCATATCAGACAATGTAACGAGCAGTAACAGTCTGTCTTTCATTCAAGTTGGATCGAAATTTGATTAATTGCTTCATGAAGTTATGCCATCAAACCTTACAATTCAAATTAATCTTTATGGGAGCCTACTTACTTTCTCCATTCCAACCACTGGAATATCTGACTATAATTTCAACCATACTGGATGCAAGGTTCAATCCGGTAGTGCACTTGAGAAAGGACTGGAATTTAAATATACTTACAACTGTATCGATCTTTCTCTTTAAACATACAGTTGCTAATTATTACATGAACCATTTAGTATTATTGGCCAACATATTTTGTTTTCCATTATAAATGGTGAATTTTCAAATCCAGAAGCTAGATTCCTTCTATATAAGAATTTCTGAAATGGGGTCTATTCCTATAAGACTAAAGGCTAGGTTTGGATGTTGAGGTGATCTAAGATAATTTAATGAAAAAGTAGTAAAAAGGTAATGAATAGTAAGAAAAAAGTAATGAATAGTTTGTGAATAGTAGTGAGATTGTCTGAAGTGATCATCTCACTAACCAAAAAAATGGCTAACCCCGACTTTAAATTCACCTGGCTATAAAAAAACCTCCTAAGGATATAAATTCCATGACAATATTTCTAACATAAAATTCAAACAGATTGGAGAGAGGCAAGATAAAGAAAAATGCGACTCAAAAGGGAAGACAGAAGCAAGTGAACATCAAAGAGGAATATAATTATTTTTTATTCTACTTTTTCTGTTCATCAAATGAATAAAATTATTTTTAATAAAAAATAATATTTGTTACTGCCTATCACTCTTGGGCGCATTACGTGATAGAATAGATTGTGGTCCGACAAATTATTGGGAAGAAATGCAGAACAATGCAGGGTCCATGTTCAATTCAATGAACCTCGTAAAAAAGAAAAGGATGCTACATATTCAAACCTAAAAACAAAGGTCATTTTTACATCCAAACAAAGAGAAACTTTTTTTCTTTTTTTTTTTTTTGATAAATAAACAAAGAGAAACTGATGATTGCATTTGCATATAAGAAACTACAACATAAACAACTTACTTATTATACTTATAGTCACGAGAAAAACACAGCAAAAAAAAAAACGCTTACTTTGCTAATCTTGGGAACCACGGACCTCAGCAAGTATAATCTATCATTAAGCTTCTTCCGGCGGCGCCTCTCGGCCATCAAATTCTTAGCAGGGAGGCCCTTCTTCTTCCCCTTTTGCTCTCCTCCACCGGTAACCGTACTAGTGGCGTTGGAGCTATTCCCGCCAGTGTTCTTGGCATTGCCCTCCGCCTTATCGTTCTCCATGAACTCATCCGAATCGTAATTCAGACCAGAGCCATCAAAACTAGCATCTTCCACATCATCCCCATTGCTCAGTTTCCTCTTTCCCTCGCCCGGTTCATGGGTTTCTGTCTTCCCCTTATCTCCCTCAACCGAAGTCGAAATCGACAAATTGCCACTACTATCCGCTATGTTTTTCCTTAGAGCCGCTCTCTTTTGGAAAAGAGTGGGCTGCGCGCCCATTGAAGGGAAAGACTCGAGGGGTCTCAGAATCTTAGACCTGTTCATAAACAGGGCATTCCCAGAACCCCCATCGAAACCCTTAAACCCCACGAACCCAGCACCTGTTTCGGGAAAACTTGGCAGACGAAGTTGGGAGCCCGAGCATATACTGGGAGCATTAATCTGAGAATTGGTGCTCAAATCGGAGAAGTTGCTCAAAACCCCACCTCCCCTGTTCAGCAGAGTGGAAGCATTGGAAGTTTGGGCTTCAAGAAACCCAACCTCGCATCCCAAATCAAATCCATTCTCTAAAGGATTGCTCGAGAGGCCGTTAATTAGCGAGGACAAAGTGGGCTTGGGAGGCAAAAAGTAATTCACTTGAGAGGGGTCGAGATTGGTGAAAACAGAGGAAGATGGAGAGCAAGAAGAGGAGGAGTCCACTGGGTTTAGCAATAGATTGTCTGGGTGGTCAGCAAGGTTGGGAGAGAAAGTTAAATCTCTGATATCAGTGTGGCTTTGGAGAGTATTATTGGCCATATTATACCAGTCGTCTTCGATTTCAAGCATGGACTTGAAGGTGGAGAGCGAACCCAAGTCGTGCTCGTTCTTCTCTGCCACACCGCAACTGTTGGTGGTGTTAGCGTCGTTGGTGGTTCTGGCCCACGAAGCAGGATCATGGTCCTCTCTATCATCCATCCAGACGCCGTTTACTCTGGACAGCATCTTGAGGTCTTTCTTTCTTATGGAACGAGTGCTTCAGTGGGTTTCTCCGGAGGGATTTTTCTCCGTAAACTGAAGGAAAATGAGGTGGTGACGACTGGTGGGGTTGGGAGTTAGAGCAGCAGGGAAAGGCAGAGAAAAAGCGGAACGTTGTAGAAGGAAACTAGGAAGGGATTTGGCTTTTTTGTACCTATGATTTTGGTTTTTATAAAGAGGAAAGAGGTTCGAATTTGCGACACGCCGTTCTTCAAGTAACGTTTCACTATTTCCGATGAGATTTTTATTTTTATTAATATAATAAAAGTAATGTGAAACTGACAGGGTTCTGATAATACGAAAGAATTGTTTAGGTTCAGAAATAATTTATAGATAAATTCTAAATAATAAAATATAAATTAAATTATTTATTATATTTTATATAATAATTTAAAAAATTATTTGAAAATTTTAAATAATTAAATTATTTATTATATTTTGTGTAAGAATTTAAGAAAATTATAATAATAAAATGAGATAAATTAAGCTGAATTTTAAATTCAAACGAGACCTAAATAATCGAAAGATAATATAACAAAAAAATAAATTTTTATATATTATTTTTTAATAATTTGATTTCATAACAACATGGTATTTTATGAAAAATAGTGAATTAGAGATAGTGAAATGAATTTTATAGAGTTCATTTAAGATGAATTTAGATATGTTTAGATGTTAAGATGAATTTATATGTATTTATAAAAAATTAAAAAAACTTATGGGTCCCGTGTATAAAAAGTGTTGAGTTGAAAAAAATTATAGAATCATATGTAAAGATATTTGAGTTGAGTGATATTTAGTGATTTAAAAAATGAGCATTTAAATGTTAGATTTAAATTAAAATTAGACTGAACTGAGTTGATCTCAATACGTTCCAACATCAAAACGGATCCTTAAGCTTTCATCCTCTAGTTAAGTTTTATCATCTTTAATATGATAAAAAAAAAAAAAAAAATAGATGTTAATCGATTGGAAGTGGGATCTGGAGTTAGACTATGATAATAATTATAAATTTTTTTTATAAAAATAAATTGAAAAATTAATAGAATTTGATTTAATAGTACGAAGATATGTCAATTGATGAGATATTATTCCAAAACAGCAGTTTTATTTTGCTGGTCAGTTATTATCACCCAATTCCCAAAGTTAAAAGATTTCATACGATTCACATTATAAATTCGATCCATTATAGATCTTAAAAAACGATGAGCTACAGTATATTATTTTCATTTATTTTTATTGTTATTAACTTTTAATATGAAGGGTAAAAGCATGTGAAGTATTTAAACTACAAAAGCAAGTACACTATTTCTTCAGAATACCAAAAATAAAATAAAAAATCCTCATGATTGTATTTTTTTGAGTAAAAGCCAAAGCGAAATGTTTATACAGTACCAGAAATGAATGGTATTTAAGGTGTGTGGTCCCCAAGCAGCAGCTATCCAGTTTGCTGACCTGTTTTCTGCAAGCAATTAACATTTTTAACCTCCCCCACTGTCACGTTTCATGAATTGTCCAAGCCAGAATGAATGGGAATAACATTTTAAAGAGCTGGCTTTAAATGGGGTCTCAAGTCTCTCGTGAACCCCTTTTTTTGCTCACCGCACCTACTGCCCAATCAAGTCCCTTCTTACCTCTCTTTTTGTTATTTTCCTTTCATACCCTCCTTACCCTTTTTTCCCTTTCAGCCTCTGGTTGCTCAACGGTTACTCCTCTTCTTCTTCTACAACTAGTCTTCCACTGCCATCTCACTTTTCCGTTAAAGATAAAATGTATTAATAATTTTATGAACCAAGGAAGAAATCGTGATAACACCGTAACAGTTACAAGTCTAGTCTAAAATCCGGAAACCATCAAAATCTAAAGACGTCCAAGTAAAGTGTGTCAAAGCAAAAGATTGATTATTGAGCAATACTACGTACCAAACTTAAATATTCAAGTCTTGAGTATATACATGACGCTTTTTTACTTACACAAATCATTACTCTTCTTAGAATAAGGATAACTTTCATAAAATTATCAAATCTAGGTCTAACCTTCTAAGAGCATTTTCAATCACTTATTTATGTGCTTTTATATATAGTTGTAACTCGACTGATGAACTGATAAATCAAGAGCATTAATAATATTTAGTAATTTCATTTTGCCAACAAATGTAAAGTTGCTAGGACAAGAGCTGTTCATCCGGGTCAAGTTTTTTCCAGTCTAGTCCAAAACCCGGGAAATTGGATTCCAGTTGGCCAGAACCTGAGTTAGTTTACAACCTAGTACCCGAATTTTTTTTTTCTTTCCGCGTGAGGGAGGGAGGAAAAAGTATAATGCAAGCAAAAACCTTAAAACAACCCATAAATGATGTTAAACACTATCGACACAATAAATCTGAACAAACTATACGAACAGTACATAGGAAAAAAGTGAGAATTGAGCAAAAAGTTTCAGAAACAAGTCCAAAACAGAAAAGTGGGAACGCGTCAAAACTTGTACGCCATTGCAACTTTTCAATTTTACTTCACAACAACAAAGATCTGGATTTGATATGACTGGGAAGGAAGGAAATCTGAAACCCAAGGTCCTAGATCATCAAAAGGAGAAGAAAAAATGGAAAGTAAAAAAGCCGCTGATGTTCGGACGCAACATGCAAAGGGCAATGCAAATGTCTTTTGTCTGAGTGAAAATGAAAAGAAAAGAAGGTTGTAAATCTCGATTCATCCGTGTTCCAGCTTGGGTCTTATCCGGATTAACCCGCTCCGGGTTTCGGTCCAGATTTGAAACCCAAGTCCTGGATTCTTGAGCCAGAACCCGAATGAACAATCCTAGCTAGGACGACATCTACGATTAACTTAGGGTGCTTCAAGGACATTGCTCCTAATCGTTAATAATTCTTGCAAGTTGCTTTTACATATAGTTTTCACGAATCGTTCAATCGCGTAGGTTTTACGCTATCAGCATAATCAGTTTTACCACTCACTACGGTGCCAGAAATGCGATTTTATTTATTTGAGGTACTTAGGAGCATAAGAATGATAAACGGTTTGAGCCATTAGTCTCTGATGAATATTTAGGATTTTATGGCGCAATAAAAAGATTTTTCGTTTTCCAAATAATAGCTGTTCGAAAACACGTTTTGAATTGCTCGAGGCACTTAGGAGTTGAATTTCGTGAAATAAAGTACGCTCCTAGTTTCATATGAATATTTAGGATTTTACAATGTAAATTTTATTTTTCAATTTTTCAAAGTGAATAGTAGCTTCAATGTTAGTACTTAGATCAGTGTTTTCAATATCACAGTGAGTAATGTCCAAATTAGGTTAGAAAGGTTTTATTTGTACATTTGGCAAGATCTTAGATACACTTGGTGAATAGTATTAGACACTTGGCACCAAGAAGAACCATGAGATGGAAATATGAAGAAGATCAAGCTTTGTGATCATGCCACCAAAGCTTAGTGAAAACCGAAACTCCAAATGGTTTTCCCAAACCCTGAAAGTTTGACTCCAAACCCTAATTGAAACCAGTTATAGCTTAGTATTTAATCACTTGATTAAATCATTTACACATGCTATTAATCACTCAAATTGATGTTATTAGATCCTAATTTATTCTTTTAAATCTTGATAATTTTATTGCCCAAGAAAAATTGGATTTGGGCTTATTACAAACCCAAATCCCAAATGAAGGCTCATTCGGTTAAAGGCTATGAAATTACACCCCCAAGGCAATGCTTGTGGAGCAACTTTCCCCCCGCCATTGGGATCTTTTCACTGCCCAAGTCAGCCACAAATAATGTTTGATGGGAAGGCCAAAAGCCACCTCACCACCACCCTTCACATGGAAACTTTCTTGGCTAAAAATCATGGACTGTTGCCCACTATTTTTACCCACGGTTTTGGCTGACAACCCATCACCCAAAGTGTCATTCACACATCTCCTATCACCGCTAAAAATGTATAAGCTTCATCCTTGTCCATTTCACTAGCTTTTGATAACTATTGAAGCCTTTTCTTAGAAAGGAAACTAGAGGAACTCCCGAGTTTTTCTAGATTGCTTTACTCAAATTTTCGGAAGCTGTTGTAAGTGTTTTCTCACAAAGTACCCTTCACATAAGTTGTTTATTTTTTAGTCTAGTTTTTGTTGATATATATATATATATTTTTTTTTATAAACTTTCATAGTTGTTTGATGGGTGAAAAGTTTATTTAAGAATGAAGAGGCCATTCTGAGCAATAGTCTGGATATTGTATGATATTTTGATCTTTTGACTAAGTTATTGGAAAGATCTTAGTCTGATCTTTTTATGGTTAATAGTTAACATGATAATATTAAATTTTGATGAATATTTGTTGCACTTTATAAGTTTTAATGAGAGTTTTGCATAGATCTAAAAAGTTGAAAACTGAGAGTATGAAAACAAATTCTCATTTTGAATAAGCTTAGGTTTTTTGTTGTAAAAGCATGCTCCAATGACTTTGATATTCACATATGATGCTCTTAGGACTTTTATCTACATGTTAGAATGTTCTTTTGAAGATTTTTGGGGTTGATCTTGAATATATGAATTTTTATGCATGCAATGGTCCGATTAGGTCTTGTTTGTGAGGTTCACGAATGGATATATGCTTTTATGAAAGTATTACCATGTGATCTTAAGTTTAATGCTTAGATCTGTTTTAGTACTTGAATATGAATCATATGATGTTATTTCTGTAATGTGGCTTATAATTTGATAAGAACTATTTTTATGTAATTTTTATCACTCTTTTATTAATGAAAAGTGTCATTTTCTCTTCAATACTATTGATTTTATTTTATTTTTACATATTTTTATTTACTTTCTTGGATTTGAAGGAATGAAAAGATTTAGTACAAAAGAAGAGCATTTTGATACTAAAGAAGAGACTACGACAGACCGATGAGAGACACCGAAATCTAAAAGGAGCCGATGAGATTTGGGCAAGGAGCCTTGTACCGCTAGAAGCAAAGAGAATAAGTGTTCCTCTCGGTAGGCGAGGAGACCCAATGGCTATCAAAAAAGGGGAGAAGACTTGGCGACCAGTCTAACCGATCAAAGACCAACATCGTGTGCGATAACCAGTAAAGGCGAGCAGCTTTACCACTCGATAGGTTGGTGAGATGAGCTTCTATCTCGGTCAGGAACCTTACATCTTGGCGATTAGGCGAGGAGACCAGTTATATTCAACGCACACAGCATCTACCCGGTGGGACCCTTCCAAGTTCCACAATTAATCTATTCACAACCAAATTCTCCCGAACTCTGCAAATCAAGCCGCATATCACTAATTTTTCATTTTAGATAATTTTGATATTCTTGGGATAATTTCATTTTATGTTAACATCTATCTTTAGAAACTATTTTCCAGATTTTTAGGTTAGATTGTAACTGCATTAATTTTGTTTCCGGATTTTAGTTTTGACATTTATTTAATCCCGTTTTGTGGGATGAATAGGGGGTCTAGGTTTTTAATCTTAGTTTTAGTTTTAGTTTTGAGTTTTAGAGAGTTTAAGTTTAGGTTTCGATAATTCAGAGTTTATTATTAGAGTTTCTTTCAAGGAGGCAAATCTGAGGGAGCAGAGGCGAGAGTTGCATGTTTCATCAATTGACTCCAATGAAGAACACAAGTTTTATTCTTTTTCTTTTTAATTTCATTTTGAACTAATTTTATTTTCTAGATCTTTGATGTAACCTAGCATTGAACACACAGGTTATATTCCAAGTCATTTTATCTTCAATATTTTCATGATTGAGTGTTTATTCTTTGTTCTTAATGCTTACAATTTTCAAACTAATTATTGTTCGATCTTTTGGATTGCAATGAGACCGAGAGATGATTTGTGATTAAAGCTCTAGGATTAAACATCATTAGTTGAGCGAAAGCATAGATGCTTTACTACGACTAGTGTGATTTTCAAGAAAAATCTAAACAACTTAATGAGTCTCCAATTAGTTAAATTCACACAGAGATATGAAGTTATTAGTTAAAGATATTTTTGGTATTGTTCGAGAGAAAAAATTGAATAGTTAAGAGATTTTTATCATCAACTTTGGATAATCGGGACTCGATAACAAGGAAAAATAAATTGTGTGAGAATTGCTAGGTGAAGTCAAACGCTCTAGATTTACTCTCATTATTTTTTAAAATCTTAATTTTAATGTTCTTTCCTTTAGATTAATTTAGATAAACCATTCTTCAAATTTCGATTTTTAAAATAGTAATTAATTTAGTCAATTTCAATACTCAATAGCATAATTATTCCATGTGGGTTTAATAACCGTTTTCTTTAAAACATTTTACTACTTGTTATGATTCTGTGCACTTGCAGATTATATTTTTATACGAACATAATTCTGAGGACGACGTGTTCTACTACTTACCTCAGCATACTACTATGCCTATGCATATCGACTCACCCCCGCCCGCATCGACTAGCAACGATATGTCCAATGATGGACAACAGGCTTGTGAGCAACATCTTCTCCTTTGTTTTGTAGTAGTTGTTTCTAGTACATGCGTAGATTTTGAGTACGAAATCTTAACCAGGCTTGGTGAGCAATGATGTGATGCCAGAAATGTGATTTTATTTAATTGAGGTATTTAAGAGTGTGAGAATGAGAAACGGTCTATTGTGAATGGAGGAAGGTAACAATTTCAGATCACTCATGAGAGTTAGAGTTTTAGAATTTGAGACTCTAAGGAAGGATTCCTATTAGGATCTAAAGTTCGATAGGATTAATATATAAGTTTACTCATATATGAAGTTTTGGGTCTACAGCCTTAGGAAAGAGGAGCTTAGATGAAATCTGCATTTTGAATGGAAGACATTAGGGGACAAAGTTTTACAAGATTTGAAAGGTATCGAATCTGCAAGCCTTAAATACTAGGTGATATCTTATTTGTTGTGCTTGTTAGGAAGATGAATCTAATTCAATTCAAGGCTATAGATTGTGTGAACCTTTGAGGATTATTTTGTCAGATCAAGGAATATGAGTACAAATAGTTTTAAGGAAAGACTTATCAATTTGGTAGTGTAGAATGGGATTAAGCTAAACTGAGAGTATGCTTGGATGGACGTGTATAGATATTCATTATCTATTGGTCGAGGTGGTTTTGGACCTTTTGAGTGTGACTCAATTTAGACGAGACTGCATGAACCATTTGTTAGATGTGAATACTAGTGTTTTGTATCAGCTTGAATGGTGGAATTGCTAAATTGAATTCTTAGTCTGATACACGTGACCTTGTGTGTCCCAGGAAGGAGCACATGGCTCATAATAGCCCGATAGGGAATCCAGTCAAATGGGATAATTAGGAGGGACAACACCTTTCCATGGTTATAGGGTATGACATGACAAAGGTTGTCCATCAATTGTCAGAAATGATAAAACTGCATCAAGAGCTAATCCAGTGTCAACAACAGCATCTGTTGACAAGAGAACTATGAAACATCGATGTTCGGATAGGGGAAGAATCCAAAGCAGGGTTAGGAAGTCGATTCTCCCCAAAATCAATTATATGACAGAAGACACTAGAACTCGAGACTCTGGTGCAAGGAAACATGACGGTGGAACAATACGCTATCCGATTCATGGATCTTGAAAGATTTGCACCTTATTTGACTGCCACAAAGAATATGCATGCACTAAAGTTTCAAGGTGATTTATAGCCAAGGATCCGCTGCATGGTGACTTGTCTTCAAATCAAAGATTTTCTGGCAGAAGTTCGAGAAGTCCCCGCTTGGGATTTGACAGAAGTTCGAGAAGTCGGGATGCACACCTCACGAGCAACACCCCTTGCATTCCGTGGAACATTGTGTGTATGCCCATCATATGTGCACAAGATAATCGCAGTGGAAGGGTTTTAAGTTAGTTGTCATAACTAGAAACATAAGTACTACAGAAATGCATTTAATTCACTAAATAATATCCATAAGTCACATCAATACCATTGTTAAAGTGCTATAGATAGTAATTAGTCATCAAAGAAATTCCACCGAGATAATGACCTATCTTGGCTTGAGGTCGTGATCCACTCACACACCCATATACTCCTCTTAAAACTAGGAAGTAGGTACCTTTACATAATAACATCAATCATTTAACAAAGACAACCAGTAAATCATAGTGAGGTATTATGTATGCGGAACAATATCAAAAGAATGGTGATGAAGACTAGTAGATCGTAACACGGCATACTCATAGTCATTAACAAACATTGCTAATATTGTCATCAAGAAGAACCTACCTTACCTATGAGCTTTCACTGAAATGCTTGTTGATGATCTGGCCTCCCTTGGTTTGATGAAGACTTTGGCGTCTGGAAGCATGAGAGTTTGAGCTTAGCCTACGGAGTTAGGGTTTTCACTTTCTCTGTGGCGGTCAGAACACACACACAGAGACAGAGACAGAGAGACAGAGAGTTTTGGGTTTTTTGTGATCTCAATGTGTGAGAATGGAGATTGTTGATAGATGTTAGTTATGCGAAGAGTTCTGCCTTTCATGGGCCTCAGAATTCTCGACATAGGTTGGCTGATAAATTGGGGATCCTCCACTATTTAGGGGTACGTTGGATGGAAGGGATAACAAAGGCAGAAATGATGTGTTCTACACATCTCAGAAGGTTGGCCAAGGAGATGAGGAGTTTAGTGTGCCACTTGTGAATGTCGCCTACGTCGTGGAAAGCTCCTTTCCTACGCGTACTCCATACTCCTTGAAGAAATGTCGTCATTTAGTCTTGTTTCTCGTGAGGGCACTTGCTACTCTTTGAGCACTCCTAAACTCCTTCCAATCACGCCTTATTTACTTTTGTACCTTGCATCTTAGCCCAGATTTTAAGGTGAAGAACGTATCTCGATATTTGCTTCATGTCCATGGTATTTGTTTCAAACTTCCCACTCATTTTCCATTTGCTCACTCTGATGTCTTTACTTGCTCGAATTTGCTTGCCTTGCATATCTCCCGTCTTAACTTTGCTCGCCCTGTGCTAATCTCGCATGCCCTTTGCTAGCATGAAATGACACCTAATGCATTTGTCTGCTACTCTTTTCCTAAATCTTTCCCCACCTAGGGCAGTGCTTGCCTGGGTCTTTATTTGCCTAGGCTTTTGCTCTGCTTGCCTGCTGGACAAGATGATGAGTCGTTCACCAAATTTCTTTTGCTAGTACATGGGAAGTTCCTACCTTCGAAGGATGTGATTCTCACACTTTTCCTAATTCATTTAAATAACAAATAACACAACATTAAACTATATTTATAATTTCCTCACTTTTAACAATTTTACTAGACTTTTTTCAAAACCTTAAACCAACCATAAATTTTATATAATTGCATGTTCACCCCTAATTAAAGTTATCAACAAAATTAAATTAACCTCAAATCCCATTTTATTAACCACATAATTACATGATTTAATCATCAAAAATTCAAAATCCCAAAATTCATGCCCTAACCAAAACCATAATGTGGTAAACCTCTTTTATGGCTCTGATGAGGTCCTCTCTCTCCAAGCAATCTAGCCTTTCCTCATGGGGTAAGCTTGGTCTAGTAATTGCTACACCATCTACCACATTCGCCACTTCACGACAATGTTTGTCAAATCGGGGGCATCATTCGGGTAACGACCCCTTCCTTGAGATGGAATTAGCTGCTATATTTTGTCCTACTTACCCTTTATACCCTTCACATAAATAATATAAAACCTAACACTTAATAAAAAGGACTTTCTCATTTTTCTCATAACCTCAAAACTCAAAATGTGATGTTTATCAAAATATAGATTGTAGCATTAGTTACACATGAAAAACCATTACCATTTACATAGTATGAATATCTATCCTATTTACAAATAAATGGTTTCTCAAATTATATGCGTCTTGGGTCTAGCTCTTCAAATGTCCATGATTTTTTACAAATAATCATCCTATATACGTGCTTGGTCCAACACGTGTGTAATCATGCATCATGGTGCCATTAAACTTAACCCTAGCATGTACATACTCTAGCCCTACATAAAATCTTAATTTTCTTTAATTCCATATGGGAAACATGTCTCACATAGGGTGTATTTATAAAGGTTGAGGGTGTCATCTTAAGGTGGGGTGGCAGCCCTTGTATAGAGAGTCTAATGAGGTCTTTTGAGTAGGGTTTAGAATCATAGTTGTCGTGGGAGTTGGGGGTTTCTTGGATGGAGAAAGACTCATGGTACTTGAATGTGTTTTGAAGTTATAGTTTTCTTAGGGATTGAGGTAGAGTTTAGCTTAGGTTGTATTTGACTTGTCATGCGTTTGGGTCTTCTTGGGCGTCTCATACGCGTGTAAGAGGACTTGCTCAAGTTCACTTTAAAGACTCCTATGGTGGTAGTATACTTGTATTAGGGTTGCTCAATTGTGCATAGGATATTGCTTGCCTGAGTGAAGTTGCTTGGCCGGCCTAGTGAGAATCATTTGAGGGAATTAGGACTTTGTGTTTGGATAGGTTTGTGTATGACTTGGACTGTCTCCTGTACTGGGTTTCGGCTAGAGCTCTTATGGGTTAAGGTTTCATAGGCTCTCTTGGGCCTTAGCTAGGAATGTAATTGGGCTTGTCGATCCATACATGTGTCGGGCCTCCTATTGGGCCTAGTGGGCCGATCCTAGTCCTCTTTGAATCTAAATCGCTCATCAACATAACTCCTATTTTCTAAATCCTCAAAATATTATACATGGTGTAAAAGCCTAATTTCATCCTCTTGCTAACTACAGCCTAAAATAGAAACCCTAATTTGAAGGAACCCTAAGTTTTCAAAAAGAGAAACTTTCAAAATGTTCGGGTGTTATAGAAGCATAGGCATCAATCATGACAAACCATATCGTCAAACTCCTATGGGAGTCTGTGGTAAGTAGGTTCGGCATTACCCACGCCATCATCTTCGACAACATAAAGCAGTTCGACAACGGTGCATACGGAGCATGGTGCTTTAAACTGGGAATCAAAAACTTCTCGCCTAGGCACCACAAGCAAACGAACAAGAGGATATTACCAACAAAACTCCATTCCAAATGATCAAAAGGCGCTTGGGGCAACATAAATGCCAGTGGGCCGAGGAGCTACATGGGGTGCACTGGGCATACCGGGCCATTGTCTAGATCACCCCAAACAAAGAAACTCCTTTTGCACTAGTCTTCAGTACGGCAGTAATAGCCATAGAAGTCATGATCCCAAGACGTAGAATGGAGCGTATGAACCGGCAGCAAATTAGATGACAACATAGATATGCTAGATGAGCGAAGGGAAAGAGTGAAAATACTGTCGGTGGAATATTAAAGGAAGGTGGCGTCGTATTTCAACAAGAAATATGGTTGGCCACAGAGTATTCAAATGGGCAACTTGGTGCTTAGAGAGGCCAGTACGGCAACCTATCAGGCAAAAGATAGAAAGCTCGAGGCGACTTGGGAGGGACCATATGTGGTGGTGGCAAGTAAGCGACCCGGGACTTTACCATCTGGAGGATATGGAAAGAATGCGAATGAAATATCTGAAGAAATATTTTGTGTAGCAAAGACTATGTAACAAGAATTTGCCTTACGAATGAAATAGTGAATTACTTGCTTCAATTTTATCATAGCAGAACATTAAGGAAAAGATACCAGGCGACGGGTGATGTTCGACCTCGCCAAACTCATGATCAGCAAGGTGACCTTCGAGCAACACTCTGGCACTTGCAAACACGTCAAATGGCAGAGTAACTTCAAGACATACTTAGGCACCACCGAACTTGTCGAATGGTAGGGTGACCTTCGAGCCACGGTCAAGCACCCCCGAACTTTCCAGGCTACAAGATGATTTTTGTGCCATGCTCATGCACGCCCAAACTCGTCAAACCAACTCCAGCAACTTTGCACTCATTAAGTTCAATTAAATGATAAGTAACAGACGTGATGGGAAAAAACCGGAGGAAAACTCCCGCCAAAAATGATATAGCTTACTCTTATAAATATCCAATTATAGGCTAAGGTAAAAGGGAACTCTTTTTGTAAAAAACAAAAAAGATCCATCTAACTTAAGCGTTGGAGTTATCCCCACTGGGATACCTCAACATAGTGAATCTAACTTCAGAGAAACTGTTCTAACAATGAACATGTTTTAAATTGGTGACATGAGTGAAATTGACGCACGTATTTTCTATTTTTTAATGGCTGTCTTGATTTAATAATGAAATTCTTGACTCGAAACTATAACTAGGATATGACCTAACAGGATTGAGATTCCTTACGGGGAAAAGTAGGTTATTGAAGGAAGAGAAAGAAATAGGGCTGCAAGACAAAGTGGAGAGTTGTTGGTGAAAGAGGAGAGAAAAATATGAGTCGTAGGACTCGATAGTCTACCAAAAGTAATGCTAGATCTAATCATAGATTGTATAAGCATTTTGCACTCATTTTGAAAAGTGTGAAATCCACTATTAAAAAATTAATTTTTTCATACGGTGCTTTTCACACAAACGAAACATTCGGATTCCTTCCTCCATTTCCCTCCTCCATCTCCCTCATCTCCGGCCTCCTCCATCTCCGAAGCTTCCCTAGACCCGATATGGGTTTTTGAATCCTAACCTCCACATCTCCCTCCTCCATTCTCACTATCCTCCACCTCCAAAGCGTAACCAAGACCCGAGATGGGTTTTAACCCAGAAACCCTAACCTCCACCATCTCCCTCCCTCCTCCGTGTCGCGACCCAAGGTACTCTCTCTCTCTCTCTCTCTCTCTCTCTCTCTCTGTAGATTTGATTCTGTTTTGTTCTCTTCTTTTGACTGCTTTCATACTTGTATTGGTGTTTTCCAATTCGTTCTTGGATTGTTGAATTGTATCTGTAAGGATATGAATCTCATGTTTTGCATGATCAAGCATGCTTTCATACTTCTCACTCGTTGCTTTCAAGGCCAACTTCAGATCTTTTATCTAGGTCTCAAAATTTTCATGTTCACCTTGACTGGATAACAGAGACCTTGTGCAAGGCTAAAGCTAAGCTTTCCATTACCTTCTTGCTCTTCTCTTCTTCATCCCTGGAATTTCCCAATTAATTAAAAGTTTATTTTTCTCCTCTAACAAGGTCTAAGCACTAGAAGCTGCAAGCTTCTTATTGTTCAAAGCTTGGGCCTTCTCCTCCTTCACAATGTCAAGCTCCAGATTTAGAGACTCGACCTTTTTGGCCATCTCAGAAGTTTCTTCCTTGGTCATGTCAAGACAGCTTTCTAACTCCTCGAGATCCCCTATTTGTCTTCCGATTGTAATCTCCAGCAACCCCACCTTCTCTTATAGAGCAGCAATTTCAAATTCTGTATCATGCAATAAATCCTTATTTCCCTCTAGTTGTTTCATGACCAAATTCAGATTCTAGTGGAGAAGGTGAAGTGTTCACTGTTTTGGAAATGGGTTGCAAAAAGAAAGCTCACTATTTCAAAAATGAGGGAGACAAACATGAATGGCAGGGAACGATGATGTCGACGAATGCCTCTCAATTTTTTTCTTTTCTTTTTTTTATTTCTTTAATTATAGTTGACGTGGCAATGAGACCTCATTTGCAATACCTGCACCAAGTTCCCTGCCCATAGAAGAACTATTTTTCAAAAAAAATGTATTGCTTTTGCATACTCTATGACTGCAAATATCATTTCTCTAAGTTAAAAGGATGACATGATACATAAATTATATTGGCTATGCTTCTCCCATAAACGTGATCATTTCCAATTATTTTTAATTGCGAAGAAGAGGGAGGGCCAATAGAGAGTATGACTGAAGATATGAAAATTGCATGATGATATTAGTATGCCGGTCTTCCTATTCCTTGTTTATTTTGGGCCTAAACAGGCCTGCTTAGACCTTAAGGCCTCGTTTGGTTACGCAGTTCAGATGAAATGTTTTATTAAAAGTTGAATAAAATATTTTTATAATATTATTTTTGTTTTGGAATTTGAAAAAAGTTGAATTGTTTATTATATTTTGTATCAACGTTTAAAAAAATTGTAATGATTATATGAGATGAGATAAATAGTTTGATTTTGTGTAACTAAACCAAACCTAAGCATCATACCAAAAGTGAAAGGGAACAAATAACATTAACCGACATAACTCATAGCATTAGGACCTAACATCACTTGCGATGAATGAAGTGGCAAACCCAACCAAAACATGAAACCCCGTGGCAATATGGGAATTGTCAATTAAAGCCATAAATAAAAGTTAAAAGATAGAGAAACTCTTTATACAACTGTAGCATGCAACTGTGGGGTAGTCGCCACATCATTTAAAATGAAACTCACCGTTTTATTTAAAGTTTTTAATGGGTTGGGAGGTGAAAATCACAGATTCACACGTATGGGAATTTCATCTGTTTGATTTAAAGTCATCTGATTTGGGACTTCTCCTTCCATGTGTCCCTTCTAGCGTGGGACTAGGTCAGTAGCCGTTGTGATCCGTTAGAGAGTTTCTAGCTCTACATTTACTTTTTTGTTGCATGTTTACTTTTGTGTTGCATGATTTTCGTTTCTGTAGTAAGTGTGTTTATGCTTTTTGTTGCTACTCTTGTATTTCGACATTATTTACGTGGGTTTTGTTTATTTAAGCAGCAAGTGATATTATGAATGGGATATAGAAACTTTATTCAAATTGTGGTTCATTCTCGCGCTAAGAGAATTATTCCTTAGCATTCATTTTACCTCTTTGATTGGGACCTATCATCTCCCAAACTCTAACCATCGACGTTCCACCTCCTTCCCTAACCCAAAGACCTATGTTAATGCATAGAGCAGTTGTTGAAAATTTGTTTGCCTAGAATTATTGTTGAACCAGAATTCCACTTACAGAGGATAACAGGCCTGTGAATCAAACCAATGAATCAAATTAGTGAAGAAGAAAAATTAAAAATCAATAGCTACCACATTAACCTAAAAATCTATTTCCTCCTCTTTCTGTTTTGAGTTAACAAAGTAAATTGGTAAAGTAGGTAAAAGAGTAAAGAAGGAAGACATACCAAGCAAGAACATCAAAATTCTTGAGAAGAACTCATAGGTCCCAACAAATATTACTGATGCGAACATAAATTGCTTTCTCTTCGGGTGAGAAAAGTACCACAAGTTGAATGAATATTTTTTTATGATGTATTGATAAATTCTGGGCTTCTTAAATAAGCAAAGCCACATACAAGAATGCCAAAAATAAAGGGAAACAACTGGAACTCAAACACGTAAGAACAGAGCATGCAAAACATGTAAAAAACAAAGCATAACGAATGGAAATAACATGCAATAGAAAAACACGTAAAACTCTCAACTGCAAAAGTCCCAGTCCGATCCAGCGATCTTCTCGTCCTCTACTTGCCCATGACTGCAACGGTCTTGATTCACGTCCACTTCAACCCAGATATTTGGGATTCGACTTTAAGTCTCTCTTCGAACGACGTGGCTTAATAATACTTCCCCCCTCCAGTGGACGATTGTCCTCAAGGTCCACAGATGGAAACTGCTCCAGCAATGATTGGGTTGGCTCCCAAGTGGCCTCCTCCGGTGGTAGACGCTTCCACTGGACTAAACTCTCTGCTTCAAATTTATTGCCTTTTTTGACCCAGCGAGTGTCCATTATTTGTTGAGGTTCCAATATAACTGCACCTTCATCGTTCACTAGCGGCAATTCGGTAGACGTCACCACCATGTCGCCCACGAATTTTTTTAACAAGGAGACGTAGAAAACAGGATGAATGCGAGCTCCTTCCGGCAGCTGAAGTTTATATGCACCCACTCCAATTTTTTGTAGCACTGGGTATGGACCGTAAAATCGACTAGCGAGCTTCTAGTGGGCACGTTTGAAAACGGAATGCTGCCGATAGGGATGTAACTTAAGAAACACCAAATCGCCTACTTCAAAAGTCACATCCCATCTCTTGTGATCCGTTGTCTGCTTCATGCGATAGCAGGAAGTCTCTAGATTAGCTTTAAGTTGGCATAACAACTCTGCTCTAGTCATGAGACTCTGATCCACTTCATGCACAGAAGAGAAGACGCTATGGCAAATGGGAAGTGGAGGAGGCAAACGACCATATAATGCCTGAAATGGGGTCATTCCCGTAGATGCATGGTATGTCGTATTGTACCACAGCTCTGCCCATGGGATGTAGGTGTTCCATTTGTGTGGCCATTGGTGAACAAAGCAGCGGAGATACTGCTCTACACATCAATTGGCCACTTTCGTCTGTCCATCAGTTTACGGATGATAGGCGGAGCTGAGTTTCAACTTAGTACCTGACATTTGGAAGAATTCTTGCCAAAATCGGCTAATAAAGACAGGGTCTCAATCACTAATGATCGATCTGGGAAGACCATGTAATTTGACAACCCCTTCAACAAGTTTTTCAACCGCGCCTTTAGTAGTAAAAGGATGAGTTAAAATTAAGAAATGTGCGAATTTACTTAACCTGTCGACAACTACCAAAATTGTATCATTGCCATGGGATGCCAGCAAGCCTTCAACGAAGTCGAGAGTGATATCATCCCAAACTTGGCAAGAAATGGGCAAAGGTTGCAGGAGTCCTGCAGGGGGAAGTGTTTTGGACTTCATTTTCTGGTAGACTTCACATCGCTTGACATATTCGTGGACTGTGTGGTACATTTTAGGCCAATAAAATTGTTGAGCTAGCCGCTTGAACATCCGCAATACTCCTGAGTGTCCCCAGATTTTTGTGTCGTGAGCCTCATATATAAGCTTGGTTTGCAGCACCTCATGGGAAGGAATAACTACTCTTCCTTTGAATAAAAAAGTCCTTGAGGTTGGGAGTAGTGCCCTCGGGTTGTGCCCTGGCCCTCTGCTCTACAGATTGCATATAAGAGTCCCCTTCATAAGCTCCTTTGATCTCATCCCATATGGTGACAGAGGGCACTTGTAGAGAATGAAGAACTGGGCTGTGAGGCTTGCGTGAAAGGGCATCTGCAACTGAATTTTCACGGCCTGGACGGTAAGTAATTTCATAGTCGTAGCCCATTAATTTGGCTTCCCACTTCTGTTGCTTAGGTGTTACCACACGTTGCTCCAAAAAATACATCAGACTGCACTGGTCAATTAGGATGAAAAATTTTCTTCCCAGTAAATAAGGACGCCATAAGTGTATGGCCTCCACAATTGCAAGCATTTCATTGGCATAAGTTGACCAAGATTTTTTTGTAACCCCAAGTGCTCGGCTCATAAACGCAATGGACTTTCCTTGCTGCGATAAAACTGTGCCAATCCCGTCTCTTGAGGCATCGGTTTCAATGGTGAAGGAATCATTGAAATTAGGCATAGCCAAAATGAGAGTGGTGGTCATTGCTTGCTTAAGAGCCGAGAAGGTTGCTTCGGCATCGTCATTCCATTCGAACTTTCCCTTCTTGAGTAAGTGGGTAAGAGGTCGTGTGATGATGCCATAACTCTAAACGAACTTCCTGTAATACCCTGTCAATCCTAAAAAACCATGCAGTTCAGAAATATTGGCTACAATTTTTTTTTCATCGACTTTCACTCTTTGAGGCATGATGATATGCCCCAAATACTCCAATTCTTGCCCGACCAAAAACACACTTGCTTGCCTTAGCAAAAAATTTATACTGCCGCAAAATCTCCAAGGTTTGTTCAACGTGCATCACATGCTTATCCCAAGTTGAACTATATACGAGGATATCATCGAAGAAAACCAAGATGAATTTTCGAAGATAGGATCGAAATATAGAGTTCATAATGGCTTGAAATGTAGAGGGTGCATTACAAAGGCCAAAAGGCATTACGAAATATTCGTAATGGCCATTATGAGTACGAAAAGCAGTCTTAGAAATATTGGAAGAGTTTACTCTTACTTCATGGAATCCAACCCGTAGATCCAACTTTGTAAAATAAGAGGCGCCATATGATTCATCGAGCATGTCGTCCACCATTGGGATAGGGAAACGGTCTTTGATGGTGGCGATATTAAGCGCGCGGTAGTCCATGCAAAATTGCCAACTTCCATCTTTTTTCTTCACTAGCAAAACTGGCGAGGAAAATGGACTGGTGCTAGGACGAATGAGCCCGGAGTTCGGCATCTCTTGAACTTGCTTTTTGATTTCTTCCTTTTGAAAATAGGCGTATCGGTAGGGTCGTACATTGATCGGCTTGGTGCCTTCTTTAAGTATAATGCAGTGATCTACCTCGCGCACAGGTGGTACACACGAAGGTTCCTAGAACACGTCCCCGTATTCATGCAATACTCGCAACAAGTCTTGTTGTTTCACGTTCTACGTTCCCCCCTGTGATGCAGCTTCTGTGGTTGGAGGAAAGCTTACGACAAACAACGCCTGGTCTCTTCGATAGTCTTTTGTTATTTCCTTCAATGTAGCCTCTTGAATGGTTTGCTCGCCTATCCCCTGCAACTTTTGGACTTAATTATCCTAAATGAATTCCATGGTTGATTGCTTCCAATTACAAATCACGGAACCCAGCATTTCCAGCCATTGAATGCCATGCACTAGATCAAGATCTGATAACGGCAGTGAGAAAAGGGTGAGATAAAACTCAGTTCCTTGTAAATTCACCATTACCTTATCAAAACGTCCTTGACACTTCAAACGTTCGACATTTGCAACCCGAACAGTAAATGTTTCCGTTGGTACCACTGGTAATCACAACATGCTTGCTAGACGATCACTAATGAAGTTGTGTGTTGACCCACTATCGATCAACACCACTACTTCGAGAGAACCCATCGTTGCTGTCATACGCATTGTTCTCGAAGCAGTCCATCCCGTCAATGGGTGTAACGTGATTTCAGGTTCAAGTTCAGGTTCCTGCACCTCTGCTGCATCTCCTCCATGGTTATCTTCCAGCGTTTGTTGATTAGTAATGTCCTCACATATCATGTTGATCGCATGCCCCTCCAACAGTACTAGCTGTGGTTTTTTACATCTATGGCCTGCTATAAAACGTTCATTGCAGTTGAAACAAAGACCTTGTGCTCTCTTCCTCTGCATTTCCTCCCAAGACAAATGCTTAATGGGTCCCGCAGATGTAGTAGGAGCTACACTAGTGGCTTGTGGAAGAGCTAACGGAGCTCTCGCAAGTGGTAACCGCATTTCATGCAGTGTGAGTTGATCGTCCCTCATCCGTGCCAAGTTAATGGCCTCTTTGAGCGATTGTGGCTTAAACATCTGAATCCCATCCATTATTTCAGCCTTCAAGCTACCCATGAATGTCCCCACCAATGCTTTCTAAGTCCATCATTGGACCTTATTGCCGAGCTTTTCAAACTCATGTTGGTATTCCCTCAAAGTCCCTAGATGTCTGACTCAGGATAGAGCTTCGTCGAAGTCCTCACACTCCGATGGTCCGAAGCGAGCCCAGAGTTCTTCCTCAAATTTCTCCCATGAAATCGCATGTCCTTCGTCCAGAAATGTTCTGCAAATCCACTACCACCATTGGTTAGCCTCACCTTCCAAGTGGTATGCTACCATGGAAACCTTCTGGGCTTCCGCCGTGCCCTAGTATTCGAAGAACTAATGCACACGGTTGAACCATTCAGTTCGGTCATCCCCTGAAAGCGTGGAAATTCCAGCTTCGCCATTTTGGAGGAGATGATCTGCCGACCCCCATCGTTGCCTTCTCGGTGAGGGTTGTCGCGGTTGGAGTTCTCCTGATTTGCGATCAACACACTCGAAATTCGATTGAGAGCTTCCTCCATCCGCTGTAATCCTTCCTGAATTGTACCAAGTCCAAACTCCAAGTGCTCAATATGCTCCTTGTTAGTTCCCATAAGTAACCTGGTTGTGATGCCAATGATAGGTCCCAACAAATATTACTGATGCGAACGTAAATTGCTTTCTCTTCAGGTGAGAAAAGTATAAAAAGTTGAATGAATATTTTCTGATAATGCATTGATAAATTCTAGGCAGCTTAAATGAGCAAAATCACGTACAAGAATGCCGAAAATAAAGGGAAACAACTGGAACTCAAACACGTGAAAGCAGAGCATGCAAAACACATAAAAAAACAGAGCATAACAAATGGAAATAACATGCAACAGAAAAACATGTAAAACTCTCAACTACAAAAGACCTAGTCCGATCCAGCGATCTTCTCGTCCTCTACTTGCCCATGACTACAACAGTCTTGATTCACATCCACTTCAACCCAGATATTTAGAATTCGGCTTTAAAGCTCTCTCCAAACGACGTGGCTTAACAAGAACCTTGAAAAATTTAGCAAACCCAGATCTCATTTCGCTCTTAGATCCCTCAACGCGTAATCTATATTTTGTTCCCTAGTTTTGGTCTCAAATCACTCTCAAAAGCAGCCTAGCCTAGTGAGGATTGCTTCTATCTACTTTAATAGGTGTGAGTATGAGAGAGAGAGAGCAGTGTCTGAAGTGTCAGAAATAGGAGCAAACAAATGCATAAAAAACAGTCACATGCGCTTCTCTTGATTTTCATTTCATTTTTTTATTTTTTTAAACTTTATGTCAAATGCTGTCAGCTGATTACAATTCGGCTCCGCATAGCCGGTTTTTACCTAACAAAATTCTAAAAGATATTTGTTGTACTTGATACGCACACCCTCACTTAATACAGTGAAGACTTTTGAAATGATGGGTAGACCAAATAGTTGCACCGATAGGTGCATTTTTATTTTTTGTTTTTTTGTTTTTTTTTCTTAAATGTTAAGAAATGTATTGAATTGATTTTTTTTTTTAATTTTTTTAAACATTTCTTAATGTTTAGGAAAAAAAAACACAATCAGTCCTTCGTCGGTAGACCATGTCTCCGTAGAACGACCCTTTTTCCTGATCACATGGCGCCTCAAAAACCCCAATTAATCAAAAGCAGCAACAGTCATGTCCTCCCAACTTTCTAATAAAATTTTCTAGAAAAAAAAAAAGGTTGAGAAGACAACAGCAATGATAATAGAAAGAGTGGATAAAGGTCAAAGGGTAAATGTGTGCCTCAGATTTTAGAGGACCCAAATCCCACGTCTTGTTAAACAATGATGGGTCAAAACAAATGAGATGGTGGATGGCTACCCACAAACACCCTTTTTGTAAAAGTGGGCACAGATTCCCCCGAAGAATGTGACACTCCCAAAAACATGCCCAGCAAACCCACATGCAAAAGACACCCAGCACCTCTGCTTTACCAAAATAACCCAGAAGTGGGTCGACTCTCACCATCACCACTACACTACACAACACAACGAAGCCCTCATAATTACAATTCATACGGGAAGATCGTACAAAATAATTACCCCACCCCCACACTTAAATCGAACAAAATCTTCGACAGAAAATCACCTAATAAATATAGTTTTCACGGCAAGATTGAACATGAAAATTTTGAAGAAACATAAAACTGAAAACATTAGATTAAGCAAATTCTTACCCAAACGACAAAAGAAGCTGTATTTTTTTACTTGCAGTAAAAAGATCAAAACCAACGGTAATACAACTATATATACAAGCGGGGGTGGTCCGAAATCGCCAAGCCGGAGTCACCTTGCCCCCACAGCACTGAATACATATATTATGTATATAACTGGACGGCATAAAATACTCAGCAACATGTCAAAAACTGGAAATATCATATCTGCCATCTACATCTTCTTTCTGATAGACAAAGGACGGACCTAACTAAACGAGGTTGAGACACATCCATCTCAATTGGTACCTACTTCTCAATTGGAGTGACTGGAGCACTCTCTTCTGAAGCCTGCAGAATAAAAATCAGAACTTTTGAGTAACAAAATCAAGTTCAGAGAAAAACATGTTAAACATCATTAAAAGATATTCCATTGTGTTAAATACCACCTCAGGCATATATTTATTTACAAACTATATATTAGACGCTCGAGGTGCGCATTACCTAGAACCCATGAGAACCGGGCCTAACATTTCTCAGGAGTCGTGACAACAAATGACTTGAGATTCAATTCTTTTGCATCCTCAGCTTCGCCAGCCAATTGATTTTCTCCAGCCTTCAAATTAAGGGTCCCTGGGTTCATCTTCTGGACCTCCTCCCTGGTATAGATGAAAATCTTCCGAACCATGCCACAGAATTCCCTGATATACAGACAAGACACCACTAGTTATACAAAGACCTCAGTGAAGAAGGCAAACATGAATGACTTGAAAACGATCAGATATGCATATTCATGAAAATGTAAGGAAGTCCTTACGCCAGGGATCATCCCCAACAAGCATCATATCACCCTCATCATCAGTGTACACAATCAACCAATTCTTTTGAGAAGCCATCAATTCACCACCAAATTCAAATAACTGGTCTAATTCAGCAATCAGTTCTTCATAACTGTTGAATTTAGTTAGGTCCACCGACCTACCAAGAGCAATCCCCTGCTTGTGAACCTGATATCAACAGGATTTAGTTGGGCAAGTTCAATACAAATTCAGAGAGAAACTAAATATTACAATTAAGAAAAGAAAAATACCTTGGTACAACTTCTAGTTGAACTGTTTAGTACCTTTCCTTGCACCTCTCTTGAACGTTGCTCCCGTCTTTGTACTAACATCTTCTCAATAACAGGAAGTGGATTATCTGCTGATTTTGAACCCCGGGAATGTTCTGACTTTTGATCGGAGTCAAGAGTATGAGCCACATGAGAAGTATCAAGTATATGACCAGCTGGCTCATTCATCATGCCCCTCCGTGGTGCTGCTTGCTCTGGTGTAGCCGGATTACAGATGAGGGGTATGCCAAAGAGCTTATAGTTCCCGTCTTTGGGCTTCACAGCCTCACATTGTTGTACTGATACAGGTTTCAGCATTGGCTCTTTCGAATGAGCAGAATTTTCAAATTGACATGAGGCTGGTGAAGGCATCAACCAGTTTCCTCGTGGGTGCTCAACTCTATGAGAATGAATCATGGAATACTCAGTAATAGCATCATGTCTGGCATTGCCTGGTGCTTGATAAGCTACATCACCACCTTGTACAGGATCCTTAAGATTAGTATCTGACAAGTTAAGTGAGAGATTGGAGGGCATCAAGGACCATGGACTCGCAAGCAAGTTAAACTTTCCTTCCTGGTCAAGTGATTGTTCTCTTGGAAAATTAACAGCTGCTGCAGCTTGATCAACCAACGGTGCACATGTAACATGGGAGGAACCAGCACTAGCACCAAATCCCGACAGCAAATCCGTGTAAGTTGGCTCCTGCCTCCCCCTTGACATCCAATTCTCTGACACATGTCTTCTTGATGCAGAAACATCAATCTTTTCATCTTCTACCAAAGGTGGCCAAACAACAGACCTTTCAGCAGTGTCAGACTCATTGCTCTCCAAAAAATTGCCTCTCAAGGTCGAGAACTCTTGACCCGGCACAACCCTTAAAAATACACTGGCTGGAGAAGGGTCTAGAGTCGCTTTAGATGAACCTGATCATATTTCAAGTGTTAAAAAGTGTACATATAAGCCTCATAAAACCACAAAACTACAAATGAGAAGTAACTATTAGGTTCTCATAGCAAATAAGATTATACCTTCCCTAGTAAGAACAGAGGAGTCGGGGGATGAGGAAACCATGTTTGACCGGGGCCTCTTTGCCCTGGGCATTGGAAGAGGATTTAGTGTAGGAGCAAGAGCAGGCTCTACTTTCCAAGGTGAAACTCTCTCTGGGCGAGGCATAGTACTCGTCTCATCCCATCTCACCTAGAAGAACATGAAAAAGTTAATCTACCATGCTAAATGGCCATAAAATGCACTGCCCTAAAGACTTAAAATACTACCTTGAGGCATCTCCATTTCGAATTTGGCCACCTTTTGGTGTCAGCATCTTCAATTCCAACTATAGTGCCAGTAAATCTACAAAATGAGAGCAACATATGTCAAGAAACTTCATTGAGATCCTATGAAAAGAAGAAATAGTCTTTTTATAAGTTGAAAAGAAGAAGAAATAGTTATTGAAAATAAAAATTAAAAGCTGAAAAGGTTGCCATCAAAGCTAAAGGAACTTCAGTAAATAAACAAGCAACAGTCGGACCTTTGCTCAGGAGCTTCTTCACCTTCAAATCTCATTTTGAACCTCATCCCTATGGAGTAGTTTTTCTTGATAGACTCCATATACTGATCGTATGGAACGATAAATTCAGTGGGGCTTGTCCTGTCAGAAGATTTTAATAGAAAACCATGTAGCGTGAAATTTAGAATCACTCCCAATTTCATGCACAATAACAAGAGCAGTGAAATTCATACATCACACAAATTATAAAATCAAATACTAAGCTTTCGAATCTCAGAATAGCTAATTAAGTTCATAGCAGAGTACATAGATTTAACCACACACCTAGGCTTGTAGTACACAGTAAACATGGTTTTGGTTGAGATGGCATGCCATGCAGTGGCAAGGACACCAAGATGCATGCTGTGACTGGATATGACTGATGATGGAACATTATCCTGCTGTCTCATTGCCCGTCTCACACCAACACGAAGTTCTCCATTCTCTCCCCTAGAGGTAAATTACTTTGCCAAGGTTAGATAAAGCCAAAACACGTAAAAAAAAAAATGGAATCTCATTTGTATTAATAAACAGCATACCTTAGAAATATAAATGCATCCCCAGCAACAAGCCTTTTAGAGCTAACAAACACACTCCAACCACTTTGAAGTAAATGCCTTCGTGGTTGACCTGGCAGTCCAATTTCTCAGGTAAACTTAATCAAGAAAAAACTACAGTACACCTATAGAGACTCATTGATGAATAACCAAAAATCAAACTAGAACAATTATATCTTGCGTGCATGATGCACAACATGCTCAGGGTTCAAACACTAAATCCAAAAATCCTCTGGCCCACATTCCCAAGGCAAGTTGGGGTGACAAATAGCCATAAACATGGTAGTAATGCCACACAAATTAAACATATTAAACTGAACTTATATCCATTACCACGAAATATATGCCGGAACCGCCACTCATTTCCATGCAAGTCCTTGGCAGCCAACTCCTGAGTCGGAGGCTGCCTTGACATGTCCTGTCAAAAATCAAGCATTATATCACTTAGAATTAGTTCCAGTGTAGAAAATTAATACTAATTAAATAGCTAAAAGAGAACTGAACCCAACCAGTGGAGGGAGACATTCATCTGCATGCCGTCTCAACACTGAGAACCCCCCATGAGTGCTAGTATCTGAGGCAGTTAGTGTCTTACAGAAAGAGTGCACATGGAATTTTGGCAGTGGAGGCGGTGGAGGTATCTTCTCCACAGCGTTCTCATCTTGCTGCATCAAACAGAACATGAAACTATTACAATCTCAAGCCAAATTCGCTTGCTCTTAAATCTATTATAGGTAGAAGCCAAAGAAACTTACGTTTGCCTCGGGAATCAAAGTTACTTGAGCAAATACCTCATCAGTATCTGCTTCAGCCTACAGTTTTTGATGCCATCCCCAGCCCCCAAAAAAAAAAAAATTGGAGAGAGAGAGAGAAAGAGCTAGAAGTTAGAAAAGTAAAACTACGCACAACACAGAACCCTCTATGGCAGGTCAAATAGAACGAAGCAAAAGCGAACTTAAAACCATCAATGAAAATCGGTTACCTTCAATTGAACATTTATGACCCGGCATAGGATCTTAGCTGGAAGATCATATAAAGGCATCTGCTGGTCCGCCAGTTGATTAGTAGACGCCTCTACCTAATTCAACAAACGCGAACAAGCCATAGATATTTAGCAACTTCGAACAAAATCCAGAAACGGAAACAGTGGAAAAAAAAAACCCTTCAATTCAATCAAACCCATTTCCAGAAAGTACATAGTTCACAGCTGTCTCGCCCGAAATAGAGCAGACGCTTACGAACAATTAAAAAAACTGAAACTACCATAAGCAGAATCCGGAAATTTAAACCGAAACACAACTAGAGAGCAAAGAAAAGAAAGTAATTTAATAAATAACAAGATGAAAACAAAAATTACAACTCCATCGAATTAAATCGAGGTATGCCTAAAAACTGGTACCTCAAAGCTAGAAACTGACCTGCTCGATATGACCCTGAGGGAAATAGAACACGCGTTCGCCTTCACGAGGCACGGTCACCAGAGGACCCGCACACGCGTGCCATAGCTCCGTGTAAAGCGCAGTCTCGGCATCTACAAAAACACAAACCGCAAGGCAGAATCCGAAAATCACAGCCAGATCTTTCATTGGTTAAGCCGAAACGAAACCAACTTCACCGAAATTTTACCTTTGCTAGTGCCGGAAAATTTGGAATGACCTTTTTGCCCTTCGGTGCTGTTTCTAACATCGGTTTGGTCGCTATAACCGGAACTTCCCTTCGTAGAAACCTCTGAAGCCGTCATTTCTCTGAGCTCTCCTAGCACAGATCTGTCATCCGAACAATTTTTAACGCTCACAGAATCGACGACCCAATTATCAAAACCTCAATTCCTCAATCAGCGTCGAAATTGCTGGAGGCCCACCGTGTCCCGGATTCAAAAGTCTCAAAGCTTAATCAGAAGCCTGTCCTTCAAAAACAAAGATATCCTAGACCAAAGACCACAACTATAGCTCAATCAAATACCCAAAGGCGCTAAGCCCAGTCAATTCCTAACCAATTCTTCCGATTGAAGCGACACGCCCTCGCTCTCCGTCTCTGCTGCCTTCCTCTTGCGTCTGCCAACGATCTTGTCCGCTAAGACGCGCTTGCATGCGACCAGAACCAACTCTCTGTGCCTCTCTCTATCTCTCTCTCTGTGACTCTGTTTGTCTGAGCAGAAGGACTTAACCAGAGTGGTCAAAATTGAGGGCAATAATTTCAAACCGAGGTCAATTTCTAACCAGTCTATGCGACCGGCACTTAGCGGTGAAAGAAGCTTTTGGAAACCGGGTACAGCCGGTCGAGACAAAAAGCGACAGAAGACATTACCGGGGGAGTAAATTTAATTAAAGGCGGCTCAGACAGAGGAAAGGGTCACACAGAACACGGCGTTGGAGAAATGTCGGGTTGTGGTTGGTTGGTTTATTGGGGGCAAAGTAACGCCGTCTGTCACCGTCGTCGGCTTTAGCGGGGGAACCGACGACTTGTTCTCACGGTGTAACGATCCAGTACGGACTTTTGTACATATTTTATAGTCGAATTAGTGTATATCACATTCAAAATTTGAAAAATTGATATTCTACTGATTAAACTTTTAAATTAATATTTTCAATTTTATCGATTCCAATCTAGTTTAATCTTATTTTTTCGATATATTATATAGTATATAATATAGTATATTATTAGGTGCTACCATAGCAACCACTCTTCCTTCCCGCTTTTTGTTCCTACTTGACGTGGAATGCCATGTTATTTTCTTTTTCTTTTTTTTTTTTTGTTTTTTGGTTGAAGGGAGGGGAATTAAGAGAGAGAGTTAATTAATTAATTAATTATAATTAGACGAACCCAGCACCTATATCACTCGGCCTTAACTCCTTTCCCTCAGCACCTGCATCGACAAATTCACCCACAGCAGTAGCTTCCACCTCACCGTTCAGGCTTTGAGTATCCTCGCTCTAAATGCCAAGCAAAAATTCTGGCTCAAACCCACCTCCGGGATGTTGTTATTGTATGGGAACCACGTTTTGGAAGGTGGGTTGGGAGGATTACCGAGAATATTGCTCCCGGTGACGACATTGTGGTGTTCTCCATGTCGAATGTGCCTCTAGGTTTTGGGATTGCTGCCTAGAGTATCCAAGATTGTAGAAAGTTGGACCTAAATGGGATTGTGGTACTGCACCAGGCGGAAATTAGGGAGTATTTGAGGATGGAGGATGAGCTTTGAGTTTTTGGGTAAGGACTTGTAGCTGATTTGGAGTTTTTGGTGAATGGTTCAGTGGTATGTTGTGATATCTAAGGGTTCATGTAAGTGGATTTTAACTGATTTTGGTTAATACGAGATCGAGTTATGTGGAGTTTTGATTATCAAAAAACAAAAAAGATGAACCCAGCACTACACGAAATGCAGGGAGAGGGGAGAGGATTTTCGAGAGGGAGGGATGGTTTGAAGAAGGTAGCATTTTCGTTTTTGTGTGGGAGAAGTAGGTAGGGGTTTTGGGAACAAGAAGGTGGGGCTTTCGAGATGCAGGGAGAGGAGAGGGAGAAGAAGGTCGCGTGTTTTCCAGAAGGAGAAGCAGTCGTATTTGAGATGCAAGCATGGCATTTTTTAATCTATTAAGTTATGCCACATGGATGCCACATCGAGTAGGATGCTCAAGTGGGAAGGAAGAGTGGTGGAAGTAGCATTTTCCTTCCCTCTCCCTTTTCTTCTATCCATTTTATTTTCTATGTAGTGTTTTTTTATTTTATTTTTGTGTTTTTCAGGACAAATAAGGAAGGATTGCCGTCCAGGTCTTTCCAACCATCGTCTTTCTACACGCACCTCACCGGGATGACTCCTAGCCGCCGATCTTCAAGACTACCGAATCCAGCGTCCATTGGAATGGAGCGTAGCCTGCACGCGCGGGACAAAGTTTCTGGATCCGTCGGTGCGTGGCCATCACGTGCCTCTAAGGAGACCTCTGCCGACACCGCGCTTGGCTTCTATAGACTCCATGACACTGGGGCTTCCAAGATTGACAGTCGGCTTTCCTCCCCAAGTGACCAGTGCACTGCACGCTCCACTGCAGACGTATCGTGCACTGTTCATCCATTTTGTTTTTCTGTTTCTCTATTTGTTTCATTTTTAGTGTTTTGCTGGTGTTTATTTTTCTGTTCTTTCATTGACCTGAGTGAGGTGTTGAGCCTTTGGATCGGACGCAATCTAGGACAAGAGCGAGTCGAGAGTGGTGGGCGATGTCATGGCTAGGGATCGTACGGCCAGTGCTCGTGCGTAGGTGCTGCCTGCAAAGTGGAGGTTGTTTTCTCCATGCATGAGTTGGGTGCTCGTATCTTCAGGGCCCGAGATGCCGATGCTTGCGGTAGGCGTCACATCCGGGGTCACACCAGTGCTTGTGGTTCTATAGTTTAGTTGTTAGTTAGTAGTTGTTTAGTTGTTAATGGGTTTTATTTGTAGTTTTATTTGTTTATTTTAGTATTTAAGAAAATAGAAATAGACTATTGGATTTAGTGTCCATAGCTATGTCATATACTTTTCCTCCCTGGGAGGACAGAGGGGGCCTTCAAGTTGTGTTTTACAGAACGCTTTCTCTATTAGGAGAGAGTTTGTTGAGAAGTTAAGACAAAATCTACCACAAAGAAATTTGTGTGTGGGGAAGCCCCAGAGCTGATGCATAATTTGGCTTATAATTTAGATTTTTCTATGTATTAATAAGTCACAATTTTAACTTCGATTCATTAATGAAACGGGTCTGTTTTCTTTAAAAAAACTATTAATATAATAGACTATAGTGATAATATATAGTTATTTATATGAGATTTTAAAAAATTTAATATTATATTAATTAGTAATTTATCATATAATATAAAATTGTATATATAATATAAAAAATCATATAAAAATATTTTATATAATACAAAAATTAAAATATATATATATATATAAACTGGTCTGGTCTGGTTCAGTCTGGTGTTAGAAAAAGAAAAATCGCGGACCGATTTTAGTTGGTTTTGAGAAAAATAAAATTGGTACCGCATCAAACTAAGCCAGGTACCGGACCAAACACACTGATTCGGTTTGATCTAGTCTGGTTTACAGGTTCACCAATTTTTTTTCACCCCTAGTTCTATTCTTTTTTATATGAAATAGTTTTGTCGTGCCTTTAGTAGGCAGTGCGGGCAGAGTTGGGATCGGGAAAGAATCTACCAAAATTATTTGGGTATTTGGCAATTTATTTTTTCATATGAGATGAATTGAGATAAAAATTAAAAATTAAACAAATATTATTAGAATATAATTTTTTAATATTATTTTTATTTTGAAATTTAAAAAAGTTAAATAGTTTATTTTATTTTGTGCAAAAATTTAAAAAAGTTATAATGATTGGATGAATGCCCTATTTGGATACAGAAACTGTCTCATCTCATCCCATCTCATCCCATTCCATCTCATCTCATTATTACAATTTTCTTTAAATTTTATACAAAATATAATAAATAATACAATTTTTTAAATTTTAAAATAATAATAATATTAAAAATTAATATTCTAATAATAATTTTTTCAACTTTCGACTAAAAGCAGGTTAGGTAATTTGAGTAAAATGAAAGTCACCGGAAATTATTACTCGCTCAAACTATTCATGTGAGATAGTGTATGTGAACTCTATAAAATCCCCCGCCTATGTATCATAACCCTAATTTATTGGGGTTAATTATGGCGTATCTTTGAATTATATTTAGATATTGTTATTTATTTTAAATTTTATCATTTTTAATTATATTTCTTTTTATAATATTTTAAATAATTGATATATCAAATTATTTATAATATATCAAATTAGTAATTAAATAAAAACAATTTGATCATTAGATAAAATAACAAAATAACACCACTAGATCCTAAAATTTTAAGTATTTAAAATAGAATAATAAATAATAAATAAATAATAAAAAATAATATTTTATATTATAGAGAGATAAACAGTTGATACAAGGATTGGTTAAGTATTGAGTGGGATAATCAAAATATAAATAGTGATATATTAATTAACAATTGCCTAAAATTTTGCCTAAGCACAAAAATTAACAAGACAGTGTGAAATTTGAAGCATTAGTAAATTGATTAGGTATGCTGAAACTTGTTTAGTAAATAAAAGAGTTTTTCTATAAATCAACAACTGTTTATATCACACACATCACACATGATATGGAAATTTATTTTTTTATAGGGTGTGAGACTGTTTTTCATAGAATGTAAGAATCTTTTTTATAGGGTGTAGGGTGTGAAATTACCCACGTACCCCTGTATTGTAACGTAGCAAAAATATCTACTAATTCACTTTAACAAATTTGTTAGATTTCAATCTTGCAATTATTTAATCAAATGAACATGTAAAATAAATAAATAAATTGCATGACATAATGATTAGTGATGAAGGGAAACCTTTAAAGAACTATTTAAAGGTAAAATCCTACAAGGTAGCCAAATTCAGAAAAGTCAATTTTATTATTTGAAAATCAAATTACAAGTAAGTTCTCAATTACAAAACTTTTCTCAATTAACTCTCTTACTTGACCAGACAAACGACTTGTTTGTCTTCTACCATAGTAGCAGCTAGAACCTCTAACGATCTTCAAATATTATCTTTTCTCCTGGAACTCTAGTGACTGAAATCCAATCAACGATCCTCCAACTTGAAGCACGATCACACTCAAGCACTTGGATCTCTCTCAAATCTCCAAGCTCTCAACATAAACACTGATCCAAAGGATGCATGAAACCTTCAGCCGAAGTCTCTTTAAATAATCTGCTTAGTGGTTATCCATTTCTGCTGACGATTACATTCAGTTATAATTCTGTTACGCTGTTGACGGACTGCTAACGGCCAGCACTGAACCTTCATCAGATAATTGCTTGGGATAACTTTTTGATAGTTCGAAATTCTTTCTACTTGATATATTCTTAATTTTTGAATCTTCTATCTAAATCACTTGATATCTCCTATCTTTTTGAACTTTTAATCTTGATCAATAGTGTTTTGAACATTTATCTATTCAACCACTTATCTTATAATTCAAATATTCATAGATAAAGATAAAGATAAAGCTTTATATGTTAATCTACTTATCTTTGAATCTAAATATTCATAGATAAAGATAAAAACAAATTACATTTATCCAATAATTCAAATAGATCCTAATCATATTTCTTTGTTTTTTGGCAAGTTAATAGAGATATATATTATACCATAAACCATAAGTACAATGTTCAGCATAGCTAAAAGAGATTATACAGATAGAAGAGGTAAATCTTTTCCACTATGAAACTGTAGGAGGCATGGAGGGATTTGAATTAGGTGAATGTTTCCAAAGGCTTACATTGCCACTGCCCATTGCGCTAAATTATGCCCACATCGATTTTGGGATCGATGCATTTTCCTCACATTCCAATCTTTGAAGGAGAATAAGTGATATTTGATATCATTGATGATGGGGCTCATAATCCAATCTTGAGGAAGAGCTGAATGTGTGATGGTGTGAATGGTCACCTTAGAGTCTCCTTCAAGAATAATATGTTCCAGTCTTTGACTTTTAGCTTCCTTGATTCCCATTAAAGCTACATAGGTTTCTCCTATATTTGGATTTACATTGAGAATAAAATCTATTTTTGCAAATGAAATATCCTTATTGTCTTTCCAACATATAGTTGCCAAGATACTTCCATGATGTCTAACCGCAACATCGAATGTGATAAGATAATATCGTTTTGGATGTTTGACTTCGTTTGAGATGAATTGGATGCCTTCCCTTGCCATGCTAATAAATGTTGTTTGAAAGAATTATGGCCTGACTCAACATACCCATTTGGAGTAGGGACAAATTGGTTGTGCTCCGATTTATTCCTGATATACCAAAGATTGTCCATGGCAATAGCAGCAAAAATTTGAAAGGAATGATGCTCTATCTTGGGAATGTTGAGTATTTCCAAATGGTTGGTTATATTTTTTATCCAGCTGGATATATTTTGATTTGCAAAGAGGGAAATATATCAATTGGCCAATTGGATTGTCTCCACAAGATTCTTGAGTAAGTGCAGTTGAGGAATAAATGAGTGAGATCTCCAGGCTCTGTTTTACAACAAGGACAAAGTAGATGGTTTTTCTCAAGTGGGATGACATTGTTGATTAGAGATTTTGTTGGGAGAATATTATGGGTAATTTTCCAGTGGAGGAGCGTTAGTCGATCTCGCATTTTCAATTTCCATAGCCATTTCCAGTTGAAGGGTAGAGCATTGTGAGTAGAGGAATAATTCACCCTTGCAATTTCTGCATAAGCAGATTTTACAGAAAAAAATACTTGAAGAATGATGGATCCACTTTATTTTGTCAGTTGTATGATGGAAATTGTGGTTGGCCAAGGGGAGTTTCTGAATTTCCCTAGAGGGAATTTCCGAGAATAGAGTGTCTAGGAGAAGGGTATTCCAGCGCCTTGGTTCTTCAAGGGTAAGTTCATAAACCTTAAGGTTATGCATGGGGACAGAAAAATTAGGATTTGATATTGGCATGAAGGATGGGATGGTAGGGATCCATGGGTCCACCCAGACTCTAACAAAAGTTCCATTATTGATTTGGTAACAAACACTAGATTTCATAAACTTACTTTACTTAAGGATGCTCTTCCAGAAACTAGAATATGTGGACCTAGGAGAAATTTCAAAGGGATTTTTGGAACCTAGTTATTTTTTTGAGATCACTTCTTTCCAAAAGCTGGTGGACTTATTGAGAAAAAACTATACATATTTATAGATAAGAGCAGAATTGAAGGCAATCATCTATTTGAGGCCCAGTCCTCCCATTGACTTTGGAAGGCAAATGGTTTTTCATGACTTTGGAGTGAATTTTCTTTTTTCATCATTCTCGAAACCCCACCAAAATCTTCTGAAAAGAGTATCTAGGTAATGAGTGAAATGTTTATGAATTAGAGTGGTATGCATAACATAGGAAGAGATTGTACTAGCTACCGCTCTAATCAAAACAGTTTTTGCAGCTTGGGAAATGATGTTTGTTCCGGACCTAGTCCATTAAATCAGAGAGGAATGTTTTCATGCTAGCCCCCTTCGAAAGATGCAATCCCAGATATTTAGAGTTTGAGGGAGAAACTCTAAAATTAAAGTAGTTTTTTACTACATTAATTGAGTTCAAATTGGTATTCCGACTAAAGTGAATGGAAGATTTCCTCTGATTAATGCATTGACCCGAACAAGGATTATAAAGATCCTAGCAATCAGCAAAGGCTTGAGCAGTTTGAGTAGTGGCTGAACCAAAAAGAAACAGATCATCCGCAAAGAGGAGGTGAGAGATAGAGGGGCCTCCTCTTGACAATATGATGCCCTTGATGTAATTGTTGTCTTTCTTTTTGAATGATGAGTCTAGAGAGGACTTCAGTACCCTGAATAAAAAGGAAGGGAGATAATGGGTCTCATTGCCCGAGACCTCTTGAAGGTTGAAAGAAACCATGTGAAACTCCATTAACAATGATTGAATAAGACATAGTGGATATACATTCTTTGATCCAATTGATTCATTGTTGTCTAAAACCTGCTTGATGAAGGATGAAAAGAAGGAATGACCATTCCATAGAATCAAAATCCTTTGCCATATCAATCTTGATAGCCATGTGCCCCATTCTTCCTATCCTTTTTTTCATGCAATGGAAAATTTCTTGGGCCAAGATGGTGTTTTCTTAGATCAAACGGTCAGGGACAAATGTTGATTGGCAAAGTGAAATAATGTTGGGAATGATGGATTTAAACCTATTAGTAATGATTTTCGCAATTATTTTGTAGCAAACGTTTGAGAAGCTAATAGGCCTAAATTGACTGATTTCGATTGGGCTGTCAATTTTAAGAATTAGGATTAGATTGGTATGATTGAGTTCTTTGAGGAGCTTACCATGAATGAAAAAGTTTTTAACAGCAGCTATCAGATCAATTTTGATGACTTCCCAAAAGGATTTGTAGAAAATGTCAGTAAAACCATCCGGGCCAGGAGCTTTTGAGGGGGGAAGATTCCTCACTATGAGAGTGATTTCTTCATTGTTGATAATTTTGCACAGGAAGTCATTTTCATTGTCGGTAATCTTCTTAGGAGATTAGAGATATCATTTTCATTTTTAGCAAGAAAATATTCTTGAAATAATCCTAAATATTAGAAATGATAGTGGGATGATCTGTTGTCCATTGGTTCCTTCCTGTTTTGAGACATGCAATGCTATTTTGCCTACGCCTAATGGAAGTGGAAGCGTAGAAGAACTTGGTGTTTAGATAAGTGGTGGTGAGCCAAGTGACTCTTGATTTTTGTTTCTAAAGAGATTCCTCCCTCAAGAGTAATTCATTGATGCTATTCTTTATGTCATTTTTCAAAGAGCTGCAAGGGGAAGAAGAGTCCTGTCCTTCGACAGAGGAGAGAGCTTCAGTGAGATGCTTGATTTGAGTTTGAAATGTGACCGAAACATTTTTTATTCCAAACACGAAGTGCTTTCTTGGTGACTTTGAACCTTTTTGAGAAAATAAAAGAAGGGGTTCCAAGCAAGGAAGTGTTCTAAGCATCCTTAATGATTTTAAAAATGGAAGGGTGCCGAAGCCAGAATTCTTCAAATTTAAAATATTTTAGAAGATTTGTCCTAATTGAAGTGTTCAAGAGGATCGAAGAGTGAGCTGAGGTGACTCGGGTGAGAGTAGTTGTGGAGGCTTGAGGAAAGAGATCTAGCCAAATGATTGGTGAAATTACCCACGTACCCCTGTATTATAACGCAGTGGAAATATTTATCAATTCACTTGAACAAATTTGTTAGATCTCAATCTTGTAATTATTTAATCAATGAACATGTAAAGTAAATAAATAAATTGCATGACACAATGATTGGTGACAAAGGGAAACCCTTTAAAGAATTCTTTAAAAGAAAACCCAACGGGGTAGCCAAATCCAGAAAAGTCAATTTTATTATTTAAAAATAGAATTACAAGTAAATTCTCAATTACAAAATCTTTGTCAATTGACTCTCTTACTTGACCAGACAAACGACTCGTTTGTCTTCTACCGCAGTAGCAACCAGAACCTTTGGCGATCTTCAAATATTATCTTTTCTCCTATAACTCCAGTGGCTGAAATCCAATCAACGATCCTCCAACTTATAGCACGATCACACTCAAGGAGAGACAGAACAAAACAATAGAAAATCCTTCACAAAAATTCTCACACACTCAAGCACTTGGATTTCTCTCAAATCTCCAAGCTCGCATAATAAACACTGATCCAAATGATGCATGAAACCATCAACCGAAGTCTCTTTAAATAAGCTACTTAGTGGTTATCCATTTTTGTAGACAGTTACATTCAATTATAATTCTTTTACGCTGCTAACGGACTGCTAATGGCTAGCATTGAAGTTTCATTAGATAACTGCTTTGGATAACTTCTTGATAGTTCAAAATTCTTTATGCTTGATATATTCTTTTTTAATCTTCTATCCAAATGACTTGATATCTCCTATCTTTTCAAATCTTCTATTTTGATCAAAAGTCTTTTGAACATTTATCTATTCAACCACTTATCTTAGAATTCAAATATATAGGTAAAGATAAAGATAAACATTTATCTATTAGTCTACTTATCTTTGAATTTAAATATTCATAGATAAAGATAAAAACAAATTACATTCATCCAACAATTCAAATAGATCCTAGTAATTTAATCCTAACCAACAAATTTTTACATCAACAGGATGTGAGATGATGAACAGGATGTGAGATGATGAATAATGACTGATCAGAAAAATTTTTTTAAATAAAATAATTAGCATGCGTTGTCAAAATTTTAGGAGCGCGTGTTTAGTTGCTGTACGTTGGGAAGAACCATACACTAATTACCTTCTTATCTTGATTATGGTATAATTATGTATGTCATATACCATAATATTATCTTATTGATATAATAACTTCCTGCGCCCTGCATTTATAGCTAGTTTGCATGGGTTGTTATTTGTATGAATCAACCTGTGCATTTCTAATTGGCTAGCTAATAAGGAATTTAATGCAACGAGCTCTATATATTGTGTCTGTTTTTTAAAAATTATAAAAATTATTTGAGTGAAAAAATTATAAGAAATCCTAATTCAATAATAAGAAAGTATAATTGCTTTTAGATGAAATTTATAGAAAAATTGTATAACGTGCTTCCTTTTTTTATTTAATAAGAATGATCTATTTTTTTAGATCCTGTTTGGATTTAGAGATGAATTGGGATGAATTTAGATAAATTGAATAAAATAATGTTAGAATATTATTTTTTAATATTATTATTGTTTTAGAATTTGAAAAGGTTGAGTTGTTTATTATATTTTGTGTGAGAATTTGAAAAAGTTGTAATGATGAGATGAGTTGAGGTGGTTTTTAATCCAAACCAAGGTAATGAACACTAGTCATATTTTAGGACACAAAAAATACCTCATGTTCTATGATTAGGATTCTAGGGAGAATCATGTTTTGGGCTAGTTTGGACATTTGAAATATTTTAAAATATCTGTAAATAGTGGTGAAATGATTTGAGTTAGAATAATTTATTAAGTTTTGGAAAAAAAGAAATAAGAAGTTGAATAAAAATATTATAAAGTTAAAAAAAATCGAAATAATTTTTTAATATTAATTTTTTTTTTAAATTTGAAAAAGTTGTATTATTTTTTATGTTTTGTTTGGAAGTTTGGAAAAGTTGTATTGGATTTTGTCTCTGGATTAGATGAAATTGTTAAAAAATTAAAATTGAAAAGTGTTTTGTATTTGAGTAATATTTAGAAAGAAAATATATAAGAATATCTAACAAATGAGAAATGACTGGAAGGTTCTCGTGTGTTTCTCATTAAAAAATAAACTCTACAAAGATGGAGAGTAAATAGAATGAACCCTCATCTTGGTGATTAATTGTTGAAATTGTTGATGTCCAAGGGCTTTAGTGAGCACATCAACTAGTTGGTGTTGTGATGCCACATGAAAAGTCTTGATTTTTCCATTTTGTGTATTCTCTCGTATGAAATGACAATCTAGCTCAATATATTTGGTGCATTCGTGAAACACCGGATTGGTAGTAATGTGCAAGGCAGTTTGACTGTCACAAAACAATTGAGCACTTTGAGTTTGGGATATATGAAAATCAGAAAAAAGAATAAGAAGCCAAACAATTTCTCAAGTAGCGGATGCCATTGATTTGTATTCAGCTTCAGCAGAGGAGTGAGAAATAGTTGGTTGTTTTTCATATTTCCAATAAACCAAATAATCACCAAGAAATACACAAAAACCAGTTGTTGGTCGACGACTGTCAAGACAAGAAGCTCAATCTGAATTTGCAAAAGCTTTAATAGTTAATGAGTTGTCAATTGGAAAGAAAAGACCATAAACTAGAGTATTTTTAATGTATTATAAAATATGATAAGCTGCTACCAAATGAGGCTTTTTGGGCTTGTGCATGTACTGGCTGAGGCGATGAACTAAATTGGAAAGGCCTTGTAATAGTGATATACAAGAGCCTACCAATCAACCTTAGAGAAACTATTGGATTTGTCGATAACTCCCCATCATTTCTAGTAAGTCTAAGATTATGCTCCATAGGAAATAGGCTAGTTTGGCACAAAGAAAGCTAGCATATTGAAGAATTTCAAAAGCATATTTTGTTTGACACAAGGAGATCTAGCTACCTCCAAACCAAAGAAATATTTAAACTGCTCGAGATCCTTGAATTTAAATTTTTTATCAAGCAAGATTTTCAAACACTCCACAAATTTGATATCATTACTTCTTATCACAATATCATCAACATAAATAAGAAGAGCAGTAAAAGAAAAGCTTTGGGATTTGGTAAAGAGTGAGTAATCAACTTTGGATTGCACAAAACCTATGTCAATATGAGTATTAGAAAATTTTGGGAACCATTAGCATGAAGTTTGTTTTAGACCATAGAGAGATTTGGTTAGTTTGCAAACTTTGGACTCCCCCTTAATATGGAAACCAGGTAGCATTTTCATATAAACTTCTTCCAACAAACCACCATGCAAAAAAGCATTGTTCACATCAAGTTGAACTAAATGTCACTTTTGGACATCAGTTATAGCAAGTAAAGTTCTAACAGTAACCATTTTAGCCATTTGGAAAAAGGTTTCAGAATAATCCAATCCTTCATTCTCAGTGTAACTCTTAATAACAAGCTAGACTTTATATCATTCTATGAAACTATCAGTACAATATTTGATTTTATAAACCCATTTACATTTTATGGGTTGTTTTCCAAGGGGTAGAGTGGTAACAGTCCATGTATGCTTCCAAAGCTGCAATCTCATCAATCATAGCATATCTCCAATAAAAGTGCTAGACTGTTTGATGATAAAATTCAGGTTCAATATTAGCAGTAATGGCTAATGCAAAGGATTTATGACTAGAAGACAAATGATGATAAGAGAGATAGAGAGATCATGCTGTTAGATCTCCAAGGATGAACAAATGGAGAAACATGATTTTGAATAGTAGGATTGTGAGAAAAATCTAGTATGGGATAAGTAATGATAGGATTAGGAGAGGGTTCCCCAAGTGAAACATGACTTGGAGAAGATGTTGTTGAAGGCACAGTTAAAGAGTCTATTGTTGAAGATGCAACAGTTAGAGGTAAAGAAATTGTTGATTTGGAAGATGATATGTCAGGAGAAAGAGAAAAGAAATTGATAGGTTTATAAGGAAAGACATGTTCATAGAAAACAACATGTCGAGAGATAAAAATATGGTTATTGGCAATGTTTAAGAGCTTATAGCCGTCGATACTGAAAGGGTAGCCAAGAAATATACATTTGCAAGCTTTAGAGTCAAATTTGGTTCGAGATCTATGTAATGTGGAATCAAAACATAAACATCCAAAAGTCCTTAAATGAGTTTAGGAAGGAGAGGTTCGAAATACTAATTTAAAAGGAGACTTGTGTTTCAGAACAAGGGCTGGAAGTCTATTTATGATTTGAATGGCTGTGAGGATAGCATCACCCCAAAAATGAAGAGGTAAATGATACTGAAACATTAGGGTTCGAGCTATATTTAAATTGTGTTGATGCTTTCTCTCCACAATAGAATCTTGTTGTGGAGTTTCAACACAGTTTTTTTTTATGGATGACCCTTTTAGAGGTGAGAAAAGAGGACATAAAAAATAGTACAAATTTTTTTATTCTAGTATGAAATTGTGTTTTCATCATTCGAAAAAAAAAATTGTATAAGAAATGCAACTTTAGATTTGATCTTAAAGAGATAAGCCCAAGTAGCACATGTGCAACCATCAACAATAGTTAAAAAAATATTGTAACGTTCAACAGTGGGAATAGAGAATGGTCCCCAAACATCACAATGGATAAGATCAAAAGGTAATTCAGAGAAATGATTCTTATTAGGGAATTGAAGCTTTTTTTGTTTAGCTAATGACAAGTTGAACATGGTAAATCAGATACAACAAAACTAAGAACAAAGTTATGCAGAAAATGCATCTTTGAAACAGAAGCATGTCCCAACCTATTATAACAAAATTTAAACTAAGAACATTTTGAATACACATAACAAGTATATGGCAGCAGTGTTTTATTATAACTAGAAGTACATGATAAATTTAATGAAGGAGAAAAAGAAGAGCGTGATTATTGCAGTATATAAAGGCCTCCTCTTTATCTACCCACTTTAATCAGCTTCCAATGGATCAGGCACCACATCAGAAGAAAAAAAAAAAAAACATGTGAGAGATTTAGTTAACTTGCTAATAGAAATTAACTTGAATGTAAATGAATGAACATATAAAACATCTTGAAGAATAAGATGTTCAAAAACTTGAACTATATCAACTTGTGTCACTAAAACACAATGGCCATTAGGAAGTTGGAGATCTATCTAGGTCTCACATGCAGTAGTTATATAAAGAACACTAGCAGAGATTTTGTTGGAAACAAAGTTGAGAATCCAATAAATCACCATGTTGTTGCAATGTATTCAAGAACAAAATAGAGTATCAGTAGGATTAACTAGTTTAAGAATCGTACTGTCGACAAACCCTAACTTATTCTTCCTAGACAAGGCCATGGTTATAGATCTAGCCCAGGTATGTAGTTTCACCGATCAAGGGCTGTAACAAGGATAACGTCAAGATTGTCACTCGGATGAAAGAAAAATTGAATAGTAGCATCATCAGATGGAGAAGATGGAATCGGCACCATGGAAGTCGAGGTGCAGACTTGAGAGAATTCAAAAAAATTTGATACCATAACAAATGAGAAAGGATTGGAAGGTTCTCGTGTATTTCGGAAGGTTCTCGTGTGTTTCTCATTAAGGAATAAACTAAACTATACAACGAGTATATATATGTGTTGTTGTTGTCTAGCTCAGCCAAGTAACCAACTTAAGTATAAATTAATTAACAAGCTAAGTAAGATACATAAAAATATGTAACACATGCTGTGATAATATCCACGAATACATTATTATACAATCAAGGCCTTACTCTCCATATATATATATATATATATATATATATATATATATTGCTTTCTTGTACTTGAAACATAAAAGAAATTTATTTATATTCTTATTTTGTGTATAGGATAGAATATATCATATTATATATAGGAAATATATTGGAAATAAAAAAAAATATGAGGATATTAAAAATTCACTAGTAGTTAGAGGAAAGAGCTATTCTATTATTAAATCCATTCATAGAACATATCATCTACGTCATTTAAATCATTTAAATGATAAAATTTTATTTGTAATATTTAAATTTTAAAAGTTATCTTCCAAATCAAATTATACCATATAAGCACTTAATTAGGTATATTATCCACTCCAACTTATAAATAAAATTCTTCTAGAGGAAATATTTGAAATGAATTAAAAAATTAAAGAAATATTATTTAATAACATATAGGAAAATAGATAAATTAATATATTCTATTCTGTAAAATTCATTAGGTAAAATAGAAAAAATAAATCTTGATGCTGTATAATAGGTAACAAGATACACACATGAGAATGCTCTAGGATTTTAATGATTGAATTTTAATGGAGGTATAAGTTGTAGTTTTACGATGAAATTACAAATATGAATGACATTTTTAGGGGATAAAACATACAATTATCCTTGAGTTTAATTACTATTTTGAATGAACTCTTTAAACTATCAGTACTATAACTTTTGAAGAGGCTATGGAACTATGGTAGCACAGTAATAAAAAAAATCCTACTTATCATTGTTTGTATCATACATCAACATGTATTTTTTCATTTTTATCTTTCTATTTAAATACATATATTGATATGTAAATATACATATTTAAATAAAATGACAAAAATAACAAATAATATATTAATGTATAATATAGAATTGATAAATAACATTTCTCTATTAACAAAATAAAAATATTGACAGATGTAAATATAGATAGGTTGATGATTCTATGTCGTGATGCCACTTTCTACCAGGGCCAATAAATGCCACACAACACGCAATGCTACGGAAAGAAGGAAACTCCCTACCTTTTCATTTTGTATGCAGAAGGGCTACGTGCACGACTTAATACTTCAGATATGGTTGGGAATACAAGAGGAGTTATTGTGTGTAGAGGAGGAACCAAAATTAATCACGTACTTTTTACTGCTAACTGTGTTTTGTTTGGAAGATTGAGAATTGATGAGTGGTATAAGCTATTGGGTATTCTTAATAAATATGAAAATGCATCTGGGCAGTTTCTAAATAAGAATAAAATCTCTATATTCTTTAGTTCTAATGCATGAGAGGAGGCAAAGCAAACTATTATGGAAGTGGCAAGAGCAACATTGAGTGATAGATATGAAAAATACCTAGGCCTCCTAGCTGTGGTAGAGAGATCAAAATATCATACTTTCAGAAGTATAAAAGAAAGAGTGTAGATCAAGATTAACAACTGGAAGAATTCTTTTTTTTTTTTTATCTCAAGCAAGTAAGCTATACCTACTTACATAATGAGTGTGTTTAAGCTACCAAGAGGTTTATGCAAAGACATAAATATTATACTATCAAATTTCTGGTGGGGTAATCAACAGAAAATAAAAATAGTGTAGTGGAGAAGTTGGAAAAGAATGGGATGGGAAAGAATGGGGATGCATAAGTCAAGGGGTGGAATTAGGTTCAGAGACTTAGATACTTTTAATTCAGCCATGTTAGCAAAACAAGGATGGAGGTTTCTTCAATTTCCTGATTCAATGGCATCAAAGATCTTCAAATAAAAGTACTTTAAAAAATCATCTTTTTTAGAATCTATTTTGGGTCAGTAGCCATCAATGATATGGAGGAGTATATGGGAATCAGTTGGACTGCTCAAAGAGGGACTTAAATGGAGGGTAGGAAATGGAAATAGCATAAAGATATGGAGGAGTAGATGGATACCTTCTCCATCAACTTTTTCCATCCAATCTCCTGTTAAAATTATTGATGCAGATGCAAGAGTTAAGGAATTAATTAATTGTCACAATGGAGAGTGGAAATCAAAACTGGTACAAGCTATTTTCTATGAAGAAGAGGCAGACATAATGTGCAGCATTCCACTTAGCAGAGTAGTTTCTGAAGACAAGTTAATATGGGGGTATACTCCAAAGGGAGTTTTTCAAGTTAAAAATACTTATTATGTTGAAACTGAGAGGAAAAAGAGACTGCTTGGAGAATTTTCTAGGGAGAATGAAAAGGATAACATATGGAAGAATATTTGGGAGCTGAATATACCTGGAAAGGTTAAGATGTTTATGTAGAAGAGAATTGTAGATAACCTATATTGTACTATATGCCAAAGTGAGGAAGAAAATGTGGTTCATGTATTGTGGAATTGTCCTGCTACTAGTGATATCTGGGCTGATGTAGCTAGTCCAGTTCAGAAATGGAGTATTGAAGAGACTGATTTTCTGAAGCTATGGGGAATGTTGATGAAGAGATTAGCTACTACAGAATTGGAATGGATAACTACAACAATGAGGAGGATATAGTTAGAAGAAATGAATTTGTTTTTGAAAACAAATTCAGTAGCCCTACAAATGTTATTCAGTCAGCAAAATATATGATGGCAAAGTTCAGGCTAGCTCAAAAATGTATGCGGTTGTAGAAAACAATACTAGTGTAGCAGAATGTGAGGTAGTATGGAAGAAGCCACTTGAAGACTATGTAAAAGTTAATTGGGATGCATCTATAGATAAAGGAGGCAAAAAAGTGAGAGTAGAGATTGTTATCAGAAATGGGGAGAGAGAGGTGTTGGCAGCAATATGTGATCAAAAGGCTAGTGTTATCCAGCCAAACTTGGCAGAATATTTAGGTTTATGGAGAGCTATGGAATATTGCTATGATTTGGGATTTAACCATGTCATTCTGGAAGGAGATGCACTATCAATTGTGCAAGCTGTTCACTGCAAAAAGGAAAATATGGCTTGGTTTGGACACATCATTGAAGCTATCAAAAGAGCATTGTCATGCAGAGAATGCTAGAAAGTTCAATTCACTTGTAGGAAAGGTAATTATGTGGCACATGCCTTAGCAAAAGCTGCTCTGAAGATGGAAGCTGAGCAAGTATGGATTGAAAGTGATCCAGAATTTATTTCCAGTCTATTGTTAAAAGATAAGTCATGTAATGTCTGAGTTTGATTAATGAAAGTGAAGTTTATTTTCAAAAAAAAAAAAATTATTGATATCAAATATATGTGTGTGTGTGCACGCATGTGTGTGTATGGAAAACTCTTGTTGAACGTGACTTCGTGCACCGATGCGCACCCAAAGTCGACGTGGAAGCTGGTTTAAAATTTGTAAAATGAAGATAAAACGGTGTGTGTTGATGGAAGGCGGGAGATGAGGCCATTCTTTGTAAAAAATCCCTAGGCTTAGCTATCACCAATAGCGGCACCAGGGTGTCCATCGGTCTCCCTGCGGTGGAAGTTACGGTGGCACATTTGAGGGCATCAAGGTTTCCTTCCACTTCGGCTGGCATAAATTCGCCACAGCCGTCGAGAGCATGCCCTCCGATGTCGACAACATGATTCTTCAGGCACTCCCGGTACCTCGGCCTCCCCTTTTGCTGCTGTGCAAGGGCTAATTCGAGTCCGCCAACTCCATCCCACTAAAATTCTCTCCAAAATAATATATGTGTTATTTATATAACAGGAAAAAACAAGAAGAAAACAGAATCACCTCCACCGCCACCAAAGACGATAACTTTTTTTTTCTTTCCAGATTTTGACTATATTCTTAAACCCCTAAAGGCGAAGCTTAAGAGAGAAGATAAGAGGAGGTGAGAGATTGTGGCCATGAATTTTCTACTATGCAAAAAAAGTCATCTCCCTTCAAAGTCGCACATATACTTTTCCGGTTTCTGAAAGTTCTATGGACTATGGATTGGAAACTTTAGAATAGATTATGTCTGTCATGGACAGTGGAAAATTTGTTGTCATATTTGTTGGGTATAGTGAACCAATGAAGCGTGTGATTGCTTCTAATGAAGGCTTTTGCAGACAGGTGATCGTGTTTTTCAATTTTAATGACTTCAGTTTAGAAGAACTTGCCATAAAGTTTGCACCGATCGACTTTATAGACATCGATGAACTTTGCACCCTTACCATGAAGGATTTAGATGCTCGTTTGTGGCTATTATCACAAGAAGACGAAAATCAGAAATGGTGAAAATGGGCAGTGGAGGGGAGATGAAGATGATACAGTCCTTCTTCGTTTTCATCTTCTGCTTTTTCTTTCTTTCTTTCTTTTTTTAATAAAAAAATTAAACATTTCCACATCATCTTCGTTACGCGTTGGTACGACAAAACGCTTGAATGTAGCAGAATTGTGTATATATATATATATATATATATATATATATATATATATATTACTCTCTTGTACTTGAAACATAAAATAAATTTGTTTATATTTTTATTTTGTGTGTATAGGATAGAATATATCATATTATATATAGGAAAGATATTGGAAATAAAAAATATATATATACGAGGATATTATAAATTCACTAGTAGTTAGAGGAAATAGCTATTCTATTTTCAAATCTGTTTGTAGATAATATCATCTAAGTCACTTAAATGATAAAATTTGATTTGTAAGATTTAAATTTTAAAATTTATCTTCCAAATCAAATTAAGTCATATAAGCACTTAATTAGATATATTATCCACACCAGCTTATAAATAGAATTCTTCTAGAGGAAATATTTGAAATGAATTAAAAAATTAAAGAAATATTATTTAATAACATATAGGAAAATAGATAAATTAATATATTATATACTGTAAAAGTTATTAGGTAAAATAGAAAAAACAAATCTTGATGATGTATAATAGGTAACAAGATTCACACATGTGAGTGCTATAGAATTTTAATGATTGAATTTTAAAGGAGGTATAAGTTGTAGTTCAACCAGGGCCACTAAATGCCACACAAAGCAATGCTACGGAGAGAAGGAAACTCCCATCGCCTAATACCTCCTAGACTTGTATGTGTATGTGAAAGTTGCAGACATTACCCAACTTTTGATTATATAAAACATATACAAACCATCTTTTTCACAACTCTTTCCGTAATCATGTTTTAAACTATAAGTATTTTTATAAAATAATTTATAAAAACTAATATTGTTTTACAAAAAAGAAAAATGATAAACATATAATCATTTTTAAACATTTTTTATACAATTATATTTTAAATAGGACTTAGGAGGTATTTTATAAAATAGCTTATAAAAGTAACATCATTTTACATAATACCCCCATTTCAAAAAATGGTTGTATAAAGAATTGTAAAAAAGATTGTACATATATCATTATTCTTACAAAAATACCTTCATTTTAAAATATGGTTGTATATTAAATTATTGTATTTATAATATTATTTTAAAAAAATATTCTCATTTTAAAATATGATTGTAAAAAAAAAAAAAAAAATTGTTAGTGTATCATTCCTCTTTGATTATGGATTTAGCTTTAGGTGCTTGAAATTTTAAACCTTGAAAGGGGTTGTAGCGAGTATCACTGCCACGTTTGAGATCATGGAGGCTGGTGCTGTTAAGCTATGAGGACAGTTTGAACAGTCTACTTTGAGTTGCTTATTGGTTGGTTTTGCACAAGAACTAACTAGTTTTCTTTCTTATACTCTCTCTCTCTCTCTCTCTCTCTAAAGCGCATTGGCTGTGTTTGTTATTTTTCTAACTTTATATTTTTCTTTTCGTTGGATGCATTTTTTCACTCCTAATGACATAACAATTAGTGATTCGAGTTTTTCTATGAAGTGCTCTCTCACCGTTTTAACCTTTCCTGCTTTAGGAATATGTCATTGTGGAATTTTCAATTGATTGTTGTACACGCCGTTAGGTTGCGTTTGAATGTTAAGGTAATCTGTGAATAATAATATTTTGTAGATCTTATTAAGATGTGTTTGAATATAAATAGACTGAGATATATGTTTGAATGTATAAAGTATGTTAAGATAGGTTTAAACTTTTTATTAAAAGTTGAGAAAGTAGTGAGTCCTATCAATAATTAGTTTGAGATGGACTGAGATAATATTGACATCCAAACATAACTCTTCTGAGTTGTTTATGATTAAATAGGGTTGTTTGACACTAAATATAAATAAACATGTATTTTCAATTGGTAGTGATCAAATTCTTTGTTGTTGAGCTTTAAAATCTCCTTTTTTTCAGTTGATTGTTGCAATTCTATGCGTTTTACAAAATTTTGTGTGTTGAATTGTCTGCTTGGTTGTAAGAAAATAGAGCTACGCTAAGTTCAATGGAAGATTATGTTGTATTGAAGTTGAATCTATGTGTAACAGATTTATGACTACTTTGCTCTAAGATGGTTTAGCGAATGAGATGAGATGAAAATTTTATGAATAGGAAATGTTTGAAAAATTTGCATTATCAAATTGTTATGATGCGAAGTTTACTTTTTTTTTTTTTTTTTTTTAGCGCATTAACATAAATAACTTCTTTCGGATACAAGAAGATTGTTTTATTCTTGATTGGTATGTTTTATATTAAAAAGTATGTTTTCGGATGTGTTGTCAATATTTTATTTTATTCCCATGGATTAAGGCAGTACGTGAGCTGGCTTTATAACAATAATGCTTGAATATTTTTGAAATGAATCTTTACAGAGTTTGTAAACTCAAGACTCTTCTTGATCATTACAACCTGATTACTTTAATATTCAATAAAGCTTGATATTCAATGGAAACAAAGTCCTTCAAAGACGATTTTTAAATTATAAAATAAAATTAATATTAAAAAGTAATATTATAATAATATTTTATTTAATTTTTAAAAAATATTTCATTCCATCTTATATAAACGATAAGTGAAGTGAAAATAAATAAAATTAATCAATATCCTTATTTGGCAACGAAAATCAATTTTAGTTAACATCGTTCCCAATTGCACTAAAAGTTCCACGTGGAAAGTGAACTAAGAAAGTGCCTTTAATATAAAATAAAATAAAAAGAAATTATCGGACTGGATGGTTTCGGATGAATTTGTTTGGTCGGATCAATGCTTGACCATGGTTGGATTTGGTTGGGTTAGGTAGGGGATATAACGCATCAAGGGTTGGCTTAGATTAGGGTTAGGGTGCAAGACTGAGGATAGTCTTCTCGGCTGGGAAAGACCCAACACCACTCGGTCAATGCGTCCTATAAAAGCTTTGTGAGCAGTGCCTAGTCAATTTTTATTTTAAAATGGTTTGTATTAGAGTAGTCAAAATTTTAAAATTTTACTTTTGAGTTACAATAATTTATCTATTTTTTTTAAATTTGGTCTGTCACTATTTATCTTTAAAATAATATTTTCTTCTAAAAATATTTCTAATGACTATTATTGGATAATTAAGTTGAGAAAAAAATAATTATAAAATAATAGTTTTAATTAAAAATTAAATTATTAATTAATATATGGAGTGTGTCTGCAAAATAGAAAAAAAATATTATTAAAATATCTAATATTATATTATTATTTTGATTTTTGGATAAATAGTCTAATGTGAATTAACCACTCCAATAGTTTTGATTTTAGTTAAAATCTCAACTTTTAATCAAATTTTAGACTTGATAATAGTTAGACCATAATGTGACGTAGTCATAATTGACACATGTATTTTATTGTATTAAATAGAACATAATGTGATTCGCATATCTCTTTAAAGAGAAATTCTACATGGAAACTTTACACAATATAGATCTCCATCTAATCACAGGGATGTCTCAATACAAATTGAGATCTAAGACGAAATTTAAGTGAGTCCAATTATAATACAATAAAATATAAATTATTATATAGAATATTTTCAAAATTTTAAAAATCTTTAAATATTTTTTTTGAATTTATATTTATTACAACTTAAAATGAGTTCTTAATGCAAATTTTGTGCCTCAATTTAACAAGATCTTAAAAAATTTATTTAAAAGTATAAATAATTTATTGTATTAAATATTAAATTTAGTATTATAGGGCCTTGAACACATTGAAAAATATAAAAATTATTTAAAATTTTATTTAATGGTTTTTATTTTTTATTTTGAAAAAAATTAAAAAAAAACACCTCACTTTTATTTTTGGGAGCCTTGCATAGGGTGGGGCTTTTAGGGAATGACCTAAATGGTATTATCATTGAGCTGATCTTGTCTAATTAATATATGATTTATCATTTTTGTCATTCTATATTAATGTTTAAAAGAAAATATTAGTATCACTCCCAAATGTGCCTACTCATATATTTAAATTTTTTATTTTTTTTATTGATTAAAGATGTTTAAAAAATACTTAAAAGAAAAAACCATTTGAATTGATATGCATGTTTGATGTGCACCTTAGCATTGACCATGCTTAAATATGTGTCTGTTAAATAGAAGGATGAAAATAATAAATCAAATATTAATTAGATGGATGTGTATTTTTATAAAATATTTTCTCTTTAAATTATAGAATACATTTAAAATAAAAATAAAAAATTATAAAAAACCTCAAACTACGTTGAATCTCAGACTATGCGTACTGATTCACTGAACGTATAGGTTTCTCTGCGTTAATGGCTACTCAGTCTAATCAGTGCATAGGAGGTTGGGTTTATATTGAGAGGACCTTAAGCCATCCATCCCCTACAGAGTCAAGCCGAACTAAGGCACCATTGGTTACGTTAGGAAGAATCGTTCAAAGCGACATCTAAATAAATTAAAAAAAAAAAAGGCTCACGCGTGTCCTCTCGAGGAAACCAATTCCACATCAAACTCATACATACACACACTTTTATATATATATATATATATATATATATTAAGGTACACGTACGCTCTAACCCGACAACAACGTGTGTCACATTTTCCATGTTTTTCTAACTTTCACTTGATTTATAAGGGCCCAGTGGTTGAGGACCTCCACCTGTATTCTTCAGCACTACATAAGAATTCTCCTGCTCTATCATTCCTAAACCATATATTCTGCGCAAATGTTGAATGAACAGTATTTTTTGTCTAATATTTTATTTTCCAATTTTGTCCCTGCTTGTATATCACACTGCCGTTCTATTGCTTTTTTCTCTTCTTTTGCCGACTACCTTTTTTATCTTTTTACATTCTCAACATCTGCTGTACTCATTTCTTTTCAATTTTGTCCCTGATTTTATAAGCAAATTCAACCATTTTTGTTTTCTCTTTTTCATTTGTCGCCCAACTATTATTATATTTTTACATTTATGAAGTTATTGCTTCCACCAGTTGAAACCATCGACCTTAATATTTTTATTCGCCTTCTGTTCTTCTTTGTTCCTAACTTTTCTACATAAAATTGTCTATGCCTTTCGAATTGTTCTTTATGCTTCTTAATCTGCACATTCCCTAGGTATGTTTTCCATTATTTCTTTATTCAGTCTAACATTTGTGAATTTTTACACTATCATTAGATACATCATATGCATATAGACGAGAGGAAAGAAAATTTACCTAAACAGTGTTTAATACATGTGGGTTGCCGTGGTTTAATCGGTAGGGTAGATCTTCAGTTATATTAAACATTGTTTGGGTAAATTTTATTTCCTCTTGTCTATATGTTCTGTTCAGTGAACAAAATCTTCCGATTTTCATAACTTCAATAAGGAAATCGCACTCATATACATAAATCATGTGTATATATGTAAAAAAAAAATTCCTCAATAGACAAAGAACAAAGAAGAGATTAGAACTTTTTGGAGTTAGATTTACATTAATAGATCCAAACATTCTATTAAACCTCAAATTATATGGAAAAAGTTGAAAAAAAAATCTCACATTTTGGAAGATCCGTCACTATTCTTGTTTTGGAGGTACAACTATTTGTCGTTCTGGTGGAGGATGGAGGCTTTTCGACATTCGTCTTCTTGGTCTTTGTTAGGCTGAGACCAAAGGCAGGCGGGGCTGAGAGTAAAGGGTTTTAATCCTTTTTGTACAAAATGAAGACAAACCGAGAAACAAAAAATGGAGAGAAACTAGTTGGGGAGAGCAAAGGAGGTGTGTGGGGATCTCTTGCTCGTGGTGTGTTCGTTTGACTATTTGGGGAGAGAAATGGAGACAAAAATGGAGAGAAACCGAGATAAATCTCGAAGATAAAGTGTGGGAGAGAGAGAGTTTTCTGATAAAATGAAGATGATGATGTAGGCGCAAGACTAAGAAGGAGATACAAGAAATTGGAAAAAATAGTAGGGTTTCAAACATTATTTAAACAGCGTTGCAAAGAGAAATACAGAAAGAAATTTGTGGGTTGACTTTGTGTGCTTCTTTTGGGTTCTATAGACCAATATACTTTAGGAAGTAGTCTAATTTTTTTTAACAAAAAATTAAATCTAATATAAAAAAATCTTAAAAGAAGAAAATAATGTTGTACAACATTTTATTTGCTTTTATTTTCTTTTATTGTATGTTTTACTAAAAACAATATTAATAACAACTTTCGTTTATTGCATTATTTCTTTCCTTCCAAATTTTTTCCTTATAAATACCAAATTTATTTATTTCATCTGTTATTATTGTTAATATATTAATATAGTCCTATTTAACAAATATAACTATACAATATTTCTATTTATTTTTTCTAATATATATATTTACAGATTTGCTGCTTTTGTTTTTATTTTACTGTTCTTCAATCCGTTTGTTATCAATTTCTTCTATTTCCACTGTTGTTTTACTTGTCGTCTACTTTCTGATACGTTCCCTTCTATATCATCTGAGAAAATGTTACTCAATTTTAATAGATTGGTTTTGTTCTAAGATGTACTATCTCATTTGGTTCATTTAATATAATTTGTATGAAATTATTTGGAATTAATTGTTTTCTTCTTTTCCTTTATCTATAAATGCTTATAATATTTGTTATGTATCATATCTCCCTATATATACATATTTACTCACATCTTTGATATGTTTTCAAATGTTTTTTATATTTCATTCTGAAATCGACGCAGAATTTATAACCTTCCAAAACTTTATGTCGATTGGTAAAACGACATTATTAAAGGCAGAAATACATTTAAACATTATTAACACCAATTCTTTTCATTTATAGCTAACTTCTTCTACAAATAAATCTTGAAGAGCGTGAAAAATATGAAATAAGAAGAAATTGGTATGCTGCTCAATCAGAGGAGAAAAAAGAAGAGATCCACTGAAAAAAGAGAGAGATATGGTGAGTTTAAATTTACTTTACTGCTACATTCATATTATACATTTATTTCTCCATTCTTAATGCAGAAACCAACATTCTCAGTTAAAGGAAAAAATTTCATTAATTGATTTACATCTGTCGTTCTACTATATGTCCTGTGCAAATTGTAATAAAATAACTGGATATGACTACAATGAAAAATTTATGTGCTATAATTGCAAAAACATGAACATCGCACAACCACGGTAAGTATTTTATCTCATCATTTTAAATGATCATTTTTTACATGATAAATATAGCATAATAATTTTTAAAATTAGGCAATATTAATATTCTCATTAATTTTAGTTGTTGAGTCAATCTGAAGGTAGAGGACAATACTGGATGCATAAAGGTTGTTGTTTTCGGATTGATGGCAAAAAAAAAATATTAAATTCTACAACTGTTGATCTATTTGAATACATAGACGTGGTAAAATGCATATTCATAAATTTATTCGAAAAAATTTAATGCATTATGCTTTTATATTTTTTCATTATTATAGGAGCACCTACCATATCTAACAAATATTGTAAGTATAGTTTTAGAAAAATAATAGATTATGTACTTGAGTGCAAAAATGAATCAACATGGACAACTGCGCTAGAATAAGCTCAACGTGCTCTCCACCCATCCTATAAATCAAGCTACATCATAAGCACTTAAAATCTCTTCTTGTTAAACTTCTTAATGTTATAATTATATACTTAAATAGGACGTTGACTTGTATGTAATAATGTTTTGAATACCGTACCGAATGTCGTACTGGTCAAGGCACTGGAACGAAATATTTCGGTACTGGTACTGTTTCAGGATGGTCGATATATGAATAAATTATATATATAAATTATATTCTAAAATAATAGTCTATATATGAATAAATTATATATAAATACATATATATATATATAAATTATAAATAGCCTAGTCTGAATTGAATGTCAAAAAATAAGTTTGTAATTTGAAAAAATGAAAAAAAAATTAAAGATTGAAATATAGGCCGGTACAGGCCGAAATATAGGCCTATACGACCTGTACAAAACACATATGATACTTGTACCGGCCACTGGGTCGGTACGAAAAATTTCGATCGTACCGACTAGTACGATACGAAATTAAAAATATTGGTATGTAAAGTCTATGTTTATTTCTTCACTTTTTATTATATTTTGTTCAAATTTTCTTTAAATTTCTTTTCTTACCTTTCCATTTACTATTTTCTATTATTTTTATTTTTTTTCCTTATTTTTATTATCTACGTTGCCCTTACTAGTATATTATACATACATACATATATATGTATACTAATAAAAGTAACATGCGCTCAGTGTAAAATAAATAATTTAATTTTTTTAAATTTTAAAATAAAAATAATATTAAAAATATATATTTTAATAATATTTTATTTAATTTTTAATTTTAATTTCAACTCATATCATTTCATCTATAAAAACAAATAAATTTAACTAATTGAAAGTTACAACAGTGTTTGTCAGCAGAAACGGTGACATATACGCTGTACTCGTACTCCACTTTAGACATGATTTTTTCTTTTTTAAATAAATATTCCACCGCCCTGTGATGTAACGCAATTCATAGATATTTAACACGCTTGGTAGGAGCCGCCTCGACCTGATCTTCCCCTTTTCTTTCACATTGGTCAGGTCATTGACAAATTGTAACCGACTATAAGGTTTTTGTAAACACGAGCGGTCAAAGTCTTACTGTATAACAACTTTTAATTTCAACCTGAAGTAAGTTCGAGCTTATCGTCTAAGGGAACACCTTTACTCAAAGCTGATGTTACATCCTCCGACTACGTGTTGACACCTTATAATTTTGTAGGCTTACGTCATTGACCGACATCCCATCACGAATGTAATTAATTAGGTGAAAAATGATTTACATGAATCCTTTTTATACGCCTCGTTTGTTATAAATGAGATAAAAGTTATAATTCAATAAATCCATATTTAAATAGTTAAAATATTTTATTTCATCTGATGGTATAATTATAATTTTTTAAAATTTTTATATAAAATATAATAAATAATTCAATTTTTTCATTTAAACTCACTATTCAAACGACACATAAAGTATTATTTAAATATAATTTTTTAATATAATTTTTATTTTAAAATTTAAAAAAATTAAATTATTTATTATATTTTATATAAAGTTTTAAAAAATAATAATAATTAGATAAAATTAAATTAGATAAGATGAAATTAAATGAAATAATTTATATAACCAAACGAATTCATAATCTTTTGTTTTGAAAAAGAAACATTTTTATAAAATAATTTATAAAAATAACGTTATTTTATATAAATGCTTTATTTAAAAATATAGTCATATAAAATATTATAAAAATGATTGTTCGTGAATCGTGATACATTTGATCAAAATGACAGTGCCGAAATTCCGTTAGTAACATTGTATTCGGTCATTCCGACGAAACCAGTGCCGTATGCATTCCGATTTGGTGCTGTTTGGTTGCCGGCCGCGGTCAAAGGTGCGGACAGCCACCACTTTTTTCTTTTTCTAAAATTTAAATTTAATTAACTTAAACTTTAGTGAATATAATCTAGCGCGAGTGTGTTTATCTTATTATTTGTCGCAAGGCTTAGGTGTCAGGCTTTTATAGGATGCTGTAAAAGTGGGTTGTACACCAACTCCTATTTTTGGAGTTAAATTATATCATCTGACGATGTTTTTGTGTTCACGAAAAATTTATTTATTATTTAAAAGAATTTTAACTTGTTTAAGAAATATTTTATTTTGAAAAACAAATGATATATATAATAATCTTATTTACAGATTTTGACAATATTCTTGACATTTTGTTAATATTTTTTGTATACTTTCTATATACATATAATGATATTTATCAAGTATCCAAGCAACATAATTAATATATTTATAAAGTTATTCGAGTTGATATAAGTTTTTATTTTGACAAAGATAATGACAGAATGGGAATGGAGATTATCATTAGGGACTCTGAATGAGATTTGCAAGCTTGTTTGACAGCTTATAAGGAATATGTTTCCTCAATTTTTCAAACAGAAAGTTCTAGCCATGAAACTTTGCATCGAGTTAGGATTGAACTAAGTGAGGTTTGAAAGAGATGCTAAAGTTGTTGTAGATGCTGCCAACTCTAGAAATGAAGATAATTCTTGACTTGGTCTAATGATAGAGGATTTGTAGTAGCTGATGGACTACAACCCAGCATGACGACTATCTTTTGTACACGACTCTACTAATAAAGTTCTCACCTAGTAGCTAAGTTGGCAATCAGTAATGTTAGTGAAAAATTTTGGGTAGAGAATGGTCCTGTTGAGGTTATAAATTATGATATGGATGATTTAGCTTGTATGGGTTAAGTTTATCTCATTAATGAAATTGTTTCCTTTCAACAACAAAAAAAAAAAAAAAAAAAAAAATGTTATTTCGTTTGAGAATAGGTCATACTTTGGTGGTACGTTTATTAACAACCCAATTAACAAACAAAGCACGTCAAATTCAAAATTCAACTAAAACCCAAACAACTACACGATGATATCAAACAATTAGCGTTTACTTCAAGATTTTGAAGTCGTGGAGGTGGGCCCACTGAAGTTTTCAATGGTAGATAAAATACCACTAATCCAGAATAATCTGTACTGTACGTGAATGGCGGGAGAGATACATTAATAAATTATGTCTCATGATCTTCATATACAGGTGGCTGCAGGAAGAGGCATCGTACGTGGGGTTTAATGTTCCTTTGTCAACGAACATGAATAAATTATTGAGTGGTGAGAGGATTAATGCAAGTGGATGACGTACCAGCTCTGCCTCCTACTGTTGGATGGATGCCTGTCCATTGAAATTATGAACCATGTGCAATGCCTGTACCTATTTAAGATAATTATAACGTTAAGTCACGTAATACTTTTCACAACATATTTTATAATAATATATTAAATAAGAGATAATTTTATAAAATATTTTATAAAAATACTATTTTTTTTACAATATTATTATGAAAATATATTATATGTGTATCAATACTCTAACATTAAAAGGCTACGTTTGAAGGTTCGGGTTGTCTTTGATTATTGAACCAAATTTACTTTATCTTAAATCAATCATTGATAAGATTCACTCTCTTTTCAATTTCTTATAAAAAATTTAATTCATCTTAAATAAATTTAGGATCCGTTTGGATTTAGAATTAATCTCAATTCATATTATCTTATCTCATCTAATTATTATAATTTTTTTAAATTTTTACATGATAAAATATAATAAATAAATCAATAAATTTTAAAATAATAATAATATTAAAAATAATATTTTAATAATATTTTATTCAACTTTTAATTTTTATCTCAATTCACTATTCAAATTTAACTTTAATTTTTTTTTAATTTTATTATAAAAAATTAAAAAATAATAGATTCTATTAATAAATAATTTGAGATGGATTGAATTTGATTCAACAATAAAAGACAACTGTTGAACCAAACTCAACTTAATTCTACATGTTCTTTGCTGATGTTTACTATTTCGCAGATTCGTAGATCGTAAAGATATATTTTTAGCAGTGTTCTGATTACATAACATTCGCAAAATTTGACATGCTGGTGTGCGTATATAAATGCCGGAATAGAAACCAGTTCAGCAACTACTTTTACTTAAATTACTCTCTCTCTCTCTAGTTGAACCCCAAAAGACAAACCCGATGCACCCTTTCTCATTTTTTCTCATCAGAATAGAGGTGCAAATTTGTATTATATTATTATAACTTATATGTTATATTAAAAATTATAAGATTAATTTTATGTTATATTAATTTTATGTTATAAGATTAATAGACTTGAATAATAAGATTAGAATTTCATGTTATGTTAATTAACAATTTATCATATATATCGGTTCAGTTTGATTTTAACCGGTTTTTAAAATATAAAAACTGGTTTAGGACCGGCTTCGATTCTTAAGAACGGGAATTGCACCAAACCGTTTATAGACTAGACCAAACACACTAGTTTGGTTCGGTCCAGTTCAACCGATTTTTTGGTCTTTTTTTACAACCCTGCACCAGACATTTCCTCTTCTCACTCCTCTATGTTTACAATTGCAAGTTCATTTTTTTCTTGATTTTTCTCTCTCTAGCTCAACCCTGATCTGATCTGGGGGTAAATGAACCATACCCAAGATGCACCAGGTTCAATCCACCATAAAACAATCATTGGGAAGCAAAAAGAAGGAAGGGACAAGACAAGGCAAAAGCTGAGGGAGGAAGGCAAGTTAGACATGTAAAAGGGAGATGGTGAAGTAACATAAAGCTGACATTTCTCACTATTACCTCAATAAATGGGGACTTTTGGGCAACTCCTGCTAGAGGATGGAGGATCTTCTTCAACCTCACCATGAGAAACTCTAGAAATATAATCTTCTCTAGGCTAAAGGGATCACCGACCCCACTGTATTGTGAGATAAGAGAAACTATGAGAGGCTGTAAAATACTCTCATCATAGTGAATTTTTCCTCCAAATGATCCGTGGATGTAGGCTTTGTATTGAATTACATAAATCCATATCTCATTTTCTATTTACATTTCCTATATTCTTTTACTATTTACTACTATGGACGTATGTACAGACACTGTACTAACGCCCCAAATTGCTTTCATGGGCTTTGGACGGAATCATCAAAGCCCGAATCTCCTAAGTGGGTCAGTGATGACTCTTTCTTCCGTTTCATTATGTTGTGCAAATTTATGCATTAACAGTTGGTGCCGTTTGTGAGATCAACTTATTCTTGACACCGAAAGTGGGAGGAGGATTTCTTGGCTTTTGAAATCATCTTCGAATGAGCAGATAAAATCCTCATATTTTCATCTATCATTATTTTTATCTTATTACTTTGGATAACACTGTTACAAAAAAAGAATGGGTGAGAGAATTGTTCCTTGCCCATACAGCTCAGTGCACTTAAATGCATTGTGCCTATAGCACATGCACAATGCCATGCACCCAACGTTCCACTCTCGAAAGGACCTTCATTGCCCATGCACTTAACTGCACAGTGTGAGCTGATGGAGCCAGTGCTAGTAGCTACTGCTTGACTCGTCGGCACTTTCTACTGCCGGCATATGGTTCCCGACTACAAGCTATACATGCTGGTTCCTTGCTATCAAAAGCTCAGAAGAGGACCCTGCCAGTGGTAGCCACTTAGCTCACTGGCTTCTCTGTCGTCATCATGGTGGACCCCAACAAAGGAAGCTTTGTCGCCTCTGGGTTCCTTGTTACACACAGGGTGCCATCACGTTCAACCTAAGCATACTACACACAATTGCATGTCCTATGCAACGTTCTAGATCTTTAGTTGCGCACCGAATGTTCCAGATCGTTACACCATGATTATGGGGTCTTGCCACTCGACCTTAAACTTTTACTTGCCCACAGTGATGGTCAACCACCAAAGGAGTTGCTTGCCCACAGGGAGTTGCTTGACCATAGTGAGCTGCTGGACAATGGTTGTTGGCCATAGTTGCTCGGCACAGTATCTCATGCAACGCGTAACCAGATCACCAAGTTGGCAGACATTGACACACCAACCCAAAACCTAAAGGCACGAACGAGTATGGCCCCAGTGCAAATATCACCTAACTTGACCAACAATCATGGACCATGGGCCCATTGGTCCCATCTCAAAAGCGAACATAAACCTCGTCATTTGTATTCAGAAAATCACCAAGGAAATTAATCTGAAGGATATGTGAGCAGTGAATTTCGCTGGGTGATACAGCTCAATAGTCAGATATGTGAACAATCTTAGTCAAGGAAGAGTTGAAATCAATAGCTAACTTAGCCCTGGTTTGCTTTTCTCGAACCTACTATTTAAATCTCATTTTTACTAACAAATTTGAGTTTTAGAGTTTCTCTCCAAAGAACTCCTGATATTTCGTGAGAATTCAAGTGGCTACATGCCTTAGGAACATATTTCGTTGGAAATCACCCACATGGCGTGAAACACCGACTATAAAGCCCTTCTTGGGGATCTTAATCTATTTTCATCGTAATAGACCGTTCAGCATCGCAGGCACCCAGATCTTCATCATTGCTAAAGCCTGACTGCCCGTGGGCCTCAAGCCTTCACCACCCTCTAGGGAAATGACTTAGGTTTGTAAATCTCAAACTTGTGATTTGAATTATTTAAACTACCCTGTTTGGTTTTTTGACACTGTTGAGCTCCGTCTCTCGCCAAAACAACGCGGTCAAGATTTGTCATCCGCCACAGCCATGCGGTCAAGACTCTTCTTCCGCCCAAGTAGTACAATCGAGAGACCCTTCTCCCGCCACAGTAGTTAGGTTGAGCTTCGTCTCCCGCCAAAGCAACGTAATTGAGCACATCTCCCACCGGGTTCGACCACACTCGAGTAGTCGGGTTAGCCTCCCTCAACGTGGTCAAGCACATCTCTTGCTGGGTCTAACCCCAATAGAGCACACGGGTTGCCCCTCAATACAGTCAGACATCTCCTTCAACAAAGTTGAGCTTCGCGCTCACCCTTAATGCGGTTGAGCCATCTCTTGCCAAGCTCTCCAAGCCAAGCTCCATGCTTGCACCTAGCATGGTATGGCCATCTCCTGCATAGCTCTCCAAGCTGAGCTCCACGCTCACACCTAGTGCGGTTGGGCCAACTCCTGTCTAGCTCTACAAGACGAGGTCCAAGCTCTCACCTAGTGCAGTTGGGCCATCTCCCTCTTAGCTCTCCAAGCTGAGCTCCGCGCTCACACCTAGCGCGGTCTAGCCATCTCCCACCTCGCATCAAGGTCGAGTATTCTCACACTCGCGCTCGAGCATCAACGCCAGCACTGCATATTCTCCAACAAATACTGAGTGTTGACACTTACACCACAACCACCGCCAATGGGTTACCTTAGGGAAAAAGCCTTCGGACTCGACAAACTGCCTAAGATGGACCTAGAGGGTCGACATAAACAAAATTCTAACATCAATACCAAATTGGGAAGGTCCACATAATATCACCTCAATGGACGAAGAATCCGCTAACGCCATCAGAAACAAAAACATTACTATCAATGGAAAGACGCACTCTTTGCTAAACGATAAACAGTCGCATGCCATCATTAGTACACTGGATGATTCTTCCTTCTGTTCATACAAACAAGTGTCTCAAGCTTGAATTCTGCAAACAAACAAATCACCTCAAGGCCCTTACTATAAACTTTGCAAGTCTTCTATCTGTGCTCGGAGACCTTCATTGCTTTGCACAAACAACATAAAACTAGGGACCAGTTCTCGAAATTTATTTCTCTACGGGTTTCTATAGACTATCTTTGTCACAACTTAACTTGAAGATTCTCGAAACTTTTTGATTGAGCAAATTAACCTTAAGAATCGCGAGCATTCTATTGGGGGTAAATGTACCAGGCCTAGTCCACCATAAAACAATCATCAGGAAGCAAAATGAAGGAAGGGACAAGACAAGGCAAAAGCTGGGTGAGGAAGGCAAGTTAGACACACAAAAGGGAGATGATGAAGTGATATAAATGTGACATTTCTTACCAACTACCCCCAAGGCCTCAATAAATGGGGACTTCTAGGCGACTTCTGCTAAAGAACAAAGGGATCTTCTTCAACCTAACCACCAGAAAATCTAGACATATTATATTCTCCAGCCTAAAGGGGTCACCAATCCCCACTGTACTTGAGATACGAGAGATCATGAGAGACTGTAAAATACTCTCATTATAGTAGATTTACCCTCCAAACGACTTGTGGATGTAGGCTTTGTGCCAATCTATGTAATACGTATCTCATTCTCTATTTACATTTCCTGTACTCTTTTACTATTTACTACTATGGACGTACGTATAGGGTTGTATCGATGCCCCAAACCGCTCTCGTGGGCTTTAGATTGAATCATCGAGGCCCTAATCTCTTCCATAGCTCGGGGATGACTCTTTCCTCCGTTTCAGTCTGTTGTGTGAATTTATGCATTAACAACTCCATTTAACCCTCTAGTTGACAATCTCGTGGTTCATCTAAGGAATGCTGCAAAATGACTAATGCATGAGACTTACATATAGCTTAGGCTGTTCGTGTGCCATGCTTTCATGTCTCTTTCAGACTTCAATGGCATGCACATCATAATTAGGTTGCGTTTGGGTCGTGAGATGATCTCAAATATTCTGTGAATAGTAGTGAAAAAGTAATGATAAAATATTGAATAATAATGAATAATAGAAAAAAGTAGATACAAAGTAATAATAAAATAATAAATAATAGTAAATTCTCACTACTCAAACTAACCTTAAAACGATGACCTTAGACCCAATCGACCGCATCACCCTCAACGGGTCGTTCCCACGCATAAGGAGTCAAGACATCCGTAGAGGAGTATTTTAGGCCACTTGCGACTTGGGCCGACCAATACTAGTTATTATATATGCTACTATTTTCCCTGGCCGAAGATTATAAAGAAAAGGAATTGGGTCTCAACCATCGGTCAGTCCAGAACAATGAACTTCACTATTTAAGAACTTGCCACAATTATTTATAATGAGAATGATTATTTATAAAGAGAATAAATTTATTGAAGAGAATTATCTCTTGGCTAGCCAAAGAATCATGGGGATGGGTGAAAATGAATTTATATTTTTATTGTGCTGCACTAGTTGTAACAAGTGATTGTTGGAGATCCCCATCCCCTCATACATATAGTTAACTTCTTTCTGTAGATGTAATGCTTGCTCAGATAAAAAAATAAAATGCCTAAATAGAAACGTAAATCATAATAAGAAAGGCATATTTTTGCTAACTCTAGTGCTAGCTTATGGTTTCAAAGTTTGAAGATTGTGGTCAATAATAAGAAAGCAATTTGACGGGGGGGCGTGTTCAACTAGCGTTGTCAATGCAAAAACTTCATGGCAGCTTCTGTAGGCAACAATTATATATAGTTTTTTTTTTTTTTTAATAAAATCCTATAGTATTAAATTTTTTTCAGGAAAAAAATAATGCTGAAAAGTTTTTTTTTTTTAAATCTAAAAGCCTATATTCTATTATAATTGTTTTAAGAAAAAAAATGTTTGAAAAGCATATTTTTATATTTAAAACAATTATTGCCTTTTTAACTAAATGCATCTTAAAAAAAAAAATTAATATTTATCATGTAAAATGCATGCAATAATGCAATTCAATACATATTAAATTACATTACATTACAAAACAAAAAATTATAATATATGAAAATTACAAAATGCTTCAATTGAAAGTTTGAAACTGCCATCTATTCAGCTGTCTTTGTGCCCTTGAAGTGTTTACTAATTGCATTTGCACGTCATGAGAAACTGGGGAACCTGAAAAAATAAAATGATTTCTAAGAAATATCTTACTTTTAAAACCAACAAAATAAGCTCGTTAGTTTCTACCTTCAATCTCTTCAAATCTCTTAGCTTTCCACTACCTTTTCCCTTCATGAATAATGGTGACCTCACAAAACTTTGGTGCATTATTCTTTACAAATTCTCATTTCGCCATTTTTTCCCCAATCTCCTAAAAAGAATGATAATTTAATTAACTAGTCAAATGCCAAAGCCATTGGTATGCAGTTCCTCCTAATTAAATTCATCTAAAAGTTCCAGAGATATATGCAAGAGAACAATTCTGCACCTTGGCATCATTACACTAAACTAAGAAAATCCTATTCTAGAACTCGTCGTCATCCAAATCAGAATAATGTATCTAAAAGAAAAGAGAAATAATAAGGAACAATCGTTAGCTACACAATACATGTGACTAAGTTTTTCATCATCCCATAAAAGAATGCTAACATATTCATCAATTGCACTTATTATCATTCAAGTTTGTTATGCTTGCCATTATTTCATAGTTAACTTCAGATATACATAATAAAAGAATTATCAACAAGCAGAAATGCAAAGTAGAAATACTACCAAGCATTCTTTATAGTTCACATTTTTATAATGCAGCATTTTTTGTAAGTCTGTCAAAACAGATTAGTTATCCAAAATGGACCACTTACTCAAAATAAACATACCCAATTCCATATTTCATATTGTTCATGGCTTCTTAAACAAGGATGAACGAGTTATATACAAGATTTGTATAACCTGAACAAAGAAACAAACTTTAAAATAGCAGCCCACATATATCTTTTAATGCACACACATATATGTTGATCATACAAATAAAAGAGTTGGTTGATTATGCAAGAAGAAATCACTTACTCTAGATTTGTTTTCAGTATGAATGGGAAGAGAGACTCACATCAGCCTCTGTTGAAGATGAAGCTAGATGATCATCTAAAAAAAATTAAAAATTGAGTTAGATAGATAATAAACCGAGATAGATAGATATTAAAAAATATTTCAAGTTTCAAACTTCCCTTCAAGGTTCATCGACTGTATGTATTCTTCCAACTCCCAGATGTCGACAGGTTTGGTCCTTAACTAATTTTGGGTGCAAATGAGGGTTTCGACAGCTTCTGGAGATAATGAACTCCTAAAAGGATCTAATATGCGTCCTCCAGTACTGAATTCGGACTCTAAGGCAACAATGGAAATGAGGGTGGCTAATACATCATGTGCTACCTCAGAAAGGACAGGATTATCGGTGGCATTAACTCTCCACCAATCTAAGATATCAAAACTGAGTGAGTCATTTACACATGCCTTAGAAAAATACCTCTCTAGCTCTAATCTAAACTCCATAACACCCTGCTCCTCAAGGTATTTGTTGAACATGATCCGAAATTTAGTCGGAGGCAGTGTCGGCTCATTAGAACTCCCCCTACTAGTAGTGTTTGGCCTCCCTTGAGCCACATTAGAAATCTCTCTCCTAGCCACATGAAATGTGTTATACTGCTCGATTAGGCAGCCTAAAAAGGAGTTTAACCATGTCCTCTATCTTATCTGCCAACTCATACCCTTTGTACTTTTGCAACCAAAACTTCATTGCCATCATTTTGTATCGTGGGTCAAACACAAAAACAACATATATCATCAAGTTGAACCTATTTGTGCTACCCTTATACTTATCATATTTATGCCCATACTACTAGTGATAATATCATTACTCAAGCACATATCATTTGATGCATCTTCAATTGTGCAAAGTTGCTTAAAATATACATTAGCCGTCACATACAAAGAACCAGAGATGTTTAATGTAACAACATAAAAAAATTTTCAGCAATTCTACAAAAATCCGTGCATTTTTTCAATCATTACTAGTGGGGTTCACGAATTGTTCATCCATAAAAACATATTGTTCAAAGGCTTGTATATGTTTTTCAGTGATACTCAACATCAAATATGTAGACTTCCATCTAGTAGGAACATCCAAGCAAATCATTCTCCCATTGATCTTTTCCTTTGCCGCATAAGCCTTGAACTTGGAAAATCTTGATAGCGAAGATTTCACATACCTGACGGCATCCCTAATCTTTGTTACAAATTCATAAACATCCTTCAAGCCGTCCATAACAATCAAATTCAATAGATGACCAAAATTCCTTAGGCAAGTGAAATTGGAAGTCTGATGTATGTTGTGTTGTGTACACAACTTGACATCTGCTCTGCAGTTGGATTGGTTCGCCATTATTAGAGTAACCCAGGGCCTATTCATTGGTAAGCAATTAAGAGGACTTCTTGATACCTTTGTGGGACAACATATCTCATTTTCTGTTATCAGGGTGGAGACATGAGACTAAAGGGTTATAGCGATTCTGATTGAGTTAGCGATGAAGATAAATGTAAATGTATGATAGGTTATGCATTTATGCTTAGTAGGGAGCTGTTTTTTGTTGTAACAAGAAACAATCATGCATTTCTTTGTCCATGATGGAGTCAGAGTATCTTTCTTGTTTAGAAATTGTACAAGAGGCTGTTTGGTTGATGTGATTTTTTTCAGCGGCTAGAGATTACGACACATGCAGATGAAGTCGTTAAGATTTACAGTGATAGTATGACAATTTTGGCATATGCCAAGGATCCCAAATACCATGACAGATCTATACACATAGATATTCTATTTCACTACATTCAAGATGTCGTTGTGCGTGGTGAGGTGATCCTATAACATATCTTTACTAGCAAGATGATATCTGATCCTCTTATTAAGACAATTAGTAGAAATTTTTTTCAAACTCATGTTAGAAGTTTGGAATTTCATCGAATTTGATATATGTTGCATTAAGGATACTGTATTGACTTTATTTTACATTTGACACTGTAAGTATCTCTTATATAAGTGAGATATTGTTTTTATCTCATATTATAAACTAATTGATACTAAGTGAGAAGCACACATTATAAATACATCACAAACAAAGAATAGTCCACTCACATAGATGATCACTTTGACACTTGAATAGAAAGCAAGCTGATATAAACTGATTACTTTGGCACTTGGAAAGCAAGCAAGTAAACATCTTGATGCTTTGGGAGCATTATGATAAAGGTCTAGAATTTGCCTTAGCTTGGTTAAGATGAGACTTATAATAGTCGTATATGAATTATTTGCACAACTTCATAAATCTTTTTCTAAGAAGGGGAGGATGTGACGACCAATATTTTTGCTAAGTTTTCTATGCATTTTATTATATATTGTTAATGTGGGCCAATAAATGAGGAGTAATCCATTGAGAAATTAGGTTGGAATAAAAGGCATATGAGATCTTGAGGAAGGCCCAAGCCCATGAGGAATTCGGCCTTGTAGTGGAATTAGGGTTTTGGAGCCCATTGGAATTAGGGTACACGCCTACCCTAGGGAATGGATTCCTTCTTGCCATGTGTCATACATGCAAGAAGGTTTTGTTGTGAGGTGATAGTATGGTGATACTTGTCACTATGGGGAGAGTTTCTAGAAGGAAGATGAAGAGACATGAAAGATTGAAACTTGAGGGAAGCCCAAAGGGCATGCATGACAACCATAGAGAACGGTGATTTACTTTTTGCCATGTGTCATGCATGCAAAAGGGAAGGAGAAGATGTTTTGTCTTGGTAAAAGGCAAGATCTTGTTGGAAAAAGGAGGCTACACACCTACTAGGGTTTCTAGAAGGAATTTTTGTAAGAAATCCTTTGAGATGGATGGCTAGAGCAAGGGAGTTTGTGTACCTTTGCCACCTTTGTGACCAATCACACAATGTCAAAAATATTGGTGAAAGAAAATCTTCTTGGGAGGAGGTGGATATTTTGGCCACCATGCACAAATACACATACTCCTCACATGCCACTTGGCACACATGCACACTTGTAGGAGATTGAAGAAGATTCTAATTAGATGAAAGACCATTTTGCCATGAGGTTCATTGAATCAAGACAAAAGATGAAGGGCAAATAAGGGATAGATGTTTCGATTTTGAGAGGGAGGCACCACTTGTCCAAAAGGTCTCCTTGTGTTCCCAACACAATCCAATGATGGAGAAAGGGACGAGGCTGAAGGGTTAGGTGCCAAATGGCATCCATGCGATAAAGTTTAGCTTGTTCAAGAAGCCTCTTATGTTTATAAAAGGGAGAGGACCCGAAAACTCTAAAAGTTTTAGTCACTTGGAGAATTTCCCTTGAAGCTTTATGCCACATCATTTCTCTCTACTTTCCATCACTTTCTCTCCATCCAAACACCATTCACACTACACTCACTTCTTTCAAACACCATTTTATGTGCAAGCAACGCTAGAGGGTACTTTCTAAGAAGGGAGTCACGCAGGGTAAGAAGGAAGAACACTATTTTTCGTTACACTACACACACGGCCAAATGAAGCAAGTTTCGGACTTGACTAAGTTCACCGTGAACGCATACTCAAACACACACACCCACGGCTAAGAAGAATATAGTTTCGGTTCTTGTGAAGTTCTCACATGAGCATACCCATGCACACACTCGACTAGATTAGGGTTTTTGTTTTCTTCTAAAGGGATATAGATTCAACACCATTTGGTTTAGTTCGTAAGCATGATGTTTTCTGGAAAGAAGGCCACGATTTTAGTGTTTTTATGGACTAGGGTTTTGTTTTATGCAAGATTCGGACTTGAGGAAGGGAGGTCTGAACCTTGGGAGATTATTTCTTGGAAATATGTCGAGAGCACAACCCTTACACACATAGATTACGGTTTTGGATAACCGGTCCTAATATTTGTTATATATATATATATATTTTAAGCTTGCTCACTTATCGATTGTGGACTTTTGTAAGTAAATTTCTAAGTTGTATTTGGATATTTGTATGTATTTGTCATGTGAACTCGTTTGTTGTTTGGTTGTATGTTGGTACATGAAATGATGATATTCTTCCATGTGATATAATCGGTTCCTTGTATGATTGTCCAATATATGGTTGAAATGGTTTATTATTGTTAGTTCATGTCATGGAAATGGAATGAGAGGCCACATTTAGGGTTCGGATTGCATGATTCTTAACATGTTCATGGATATTTGTTATATGACTGAATCTTCTATAGGATTAAGCCCATAAATTACTTGCCTTACATAAGTATGTTCACTAGTATGTTTTGGCTACACATGCATGTTCATTGATAAAGTTTTACTAAATGCATTAGAAGATTCTAAGTTTATCAAATGTTGGTGTAATGTGTATTACAAAATTGTTAGGTCTCACCCATGACCATGGATGAAGTATTAACATTATGTGATTGAAGTTCTAAACACATAAAACCAATTCTTGGGCATGCTAGGGTATATATGTTTCACCTATTGCATAATAGATGTGAAGTTTTGAATGTTTGTTTCTTGCTTGTTATTCAAATGCCTCAGAATATATGAAAAAGAACATGGTCGCATGTCCTAATATTTGCAAGCTGTAACGCGAAATGTACATGGATATGCATGATTGTTTGTTATATGGTCATGATTAAGCTTTGGCATTGCATGTTTCCCATGAAAGTTCTAAGTTTCATAGTTCATCTCACATGCATTGGGATTGTAAAAATCTTTCAAAAAGAAAAGGAGTCTTTTAAAAGTTTTGTCACCACCCCAAAGGCTAGGACGGAAAAATGTTATAGTGGAACTCCCTTGTCCACTCAGGAGTGTCTAAAATGGAGTGGTAACCCCTGGGTCAATGAAGTACAGTCGATGGACCTCAAATGGATCCTAAAAGAAAAGGTAACCGGAGCGGGGTTTCACCTAAAGCTATTGGGTGCTTTACGGTGAAGGCCAAAAGCGAACTGTTGTAATATGAATGATTAAAAGTAAGACATAGTCACCTTGGTCAAAGTGGCCAATGGTTGGTGTGGTAACTAGCGGGGAACAAACAGTGCATAGGGGAGCCATGAGGTATCCATTTATAAGTTAAAATTCAAAGAAAGGCCTTGTGCTCCAAGTTATGTTATGATATGTGAATAAGAATCTGAGCTCACAAGTATGTTAAATGAATAAGTATGAAATGACGAAAAGATGTTTTATGAAAGAAAAGGGTTATGAAAGCCATGGCATACACGGAATTTACCAAAAAGGCAAATGTATAAGTAAAGTTTTATGTCCATGCATTCATTTCAAGTTTGCATACAAATGCTTATGATATCTATTACATGTTATTTGTTTACTTACTGAGATTTCTCGAAATCTCACTGTTGTAATTTCCATTACCATTCCCCTACTTGAAATGGTAGAAGTTGTGACAGGAACCCAAGATGATTGTAATTGGAAAACGCAAGAGACCAGCTCCCTAGATGCCTAAGGAGTCTCCGGAGGGACGTGAGGTCTCTCAGGAGTCGTCTATTTTGGAAAGGTTGGAACTTGCCGATCAATTCATCACTAAGGTGTTGCTGCTTTTTGAGCAACTGAGGAGAATTCTAAATCAGGACAAGGCCAAGTAAGATTGGCCTCACTAAAGGACTTATGTTATGGGACCCCTTTTGATGAATGACTTATTTTGATGACATCTGATGTAATAGTCCCATGTTTTGGGAGTCTCTTTTGGAACAATTAAGTCTTTTGATGACTCTTTTAAAATTTCTGCTTTGGGATTTATGTACTTCGGTACCATGATATCTATCTTATTTATTTGACCTAAGTAGACTTTTTGCTGCAATATATTGCATACTGCTAGTTATCATTAGGTGCATTGCATCTTAACTGTTATGTACGAGGAGTATGTAGTCTTGTGTTACATGTCCCGACGCTTCAGTCTCCTTTCAATTCCAAGCAAGGGCTGGGGGCATCACAAAAGCGGTGGTATCAGAGCAATTACGTCTCTAGATAAACCACAAGTTGTCCTAGGATTACATGGTACTTGATGCTAGGATTGAAATCTAATAGTTATAGGCTTGAACTTCATAGCTATAGGTTTGAATCCTTAAGGAGGCACATTTGGAGGATAATTATGCGGTTGAACTCAAATTGTGAAGTGAAGGAGTAAATCTCTGCTTTTAGGAGAAGCTGATAAGCATTGGTCTTGTGCATTTCAGGAGGAAAGGACACAATGGAAGGAGGTTACAAGATCGGGAGCTTAGGAACCCTCCATTGGAAGGAGGTTAGGCAATCGCGGAAGCCATATGGAAAATCTCTGAGGTAGTGGGATACCAAATGGAGTAAGGAAAAAATGTGAGACAAGAGCTGCCTATAGGTGAGAATCGAGGATGCCCATTTGAGAGATTTCTGGTATATCAGTATCTGAACTTTATGGGTACAGAAGGAGCTTTAAGAGCCAATAAGTGGCTTATCGACTTAGATAAGACTTTTTATATCAGTGGATGCACAGAGAATAAAAAGGTCCCATATGCTGGACACTTACTCCAGAGAGAAGTTGGCATATGGTGGAACACGAAAAGGCAACTTTTGGAGCAAGAATTGTCAGATATCACCGCTCTCACTTGGGAGAGTTTTAAGAAGGAATTCGATAGTTGTTTCTTTCCAGAAACAACTAAGTAGCAAAAGGCACTAGAGTATGGACTTGACTCAAGGAAGTATGACAGTAGAGCAATATGCAGCTCGATTTATGGAATTAGGGAGTTTTGCCCCTAATTTGATTAGTACGGAGAAAATGCAAGCTAGGAAGTTTCAAGATGGACTACAACCGAGGATAGAAAACCAAGTTGTTTGCTTATAGATCAAGAATTTCCAAGAGTTAGTGAACATTGCTTCGATAGCAGAGGAGGAGTGGTGGAATTTGATTTCTCAAGTTCAGAATGATCATATGAGAGGGGTGCCTTACTCTTCAGGGAAGAATTTGTGGAAAAGAAAGATCCCCTATACTTCGGATAAAGGAAAAAGGAAGGTAGTCAGTAATGTGACGCCTATTATGCCACCACAATGTCATAGTTGCAGATGAAGACACAATGGTGAATGTCGTTTTGCCACTGGAGCATGCTTTAGATGTGGTCAAACTGGCCATATGATTCGAGATTGTCCATGTAATACGACAGGAGGAGCATCAACGCCCAGAAGCAAAGGAAAGACCCATGTGAAGGCTAAAGTTTATGCAATCACTCTAGGAGAAGCTGAGGAAGCTACGTATGCCAGAGTAATCACTGGTAACATTCCAACCCTACTGTAGTTGGTAGCTTGTGTTTGCTAAGAATTCCTAAGTAACCTTAGTTACTCTTGTAGGTAAGATTAAGTTGATGCAACAGTTGGTTTGTGCATTGTTTGATTCTGGAGCTTCGCATTCCTTTATGTCATACAATTGTGTGAGAAGATGTAAGTTGAGTGTGGAATCCTTGTCCCAGAGAGTTTTAGTAGCTATTCTGGACGGGAAGGTAGTTGGATGCACTCGAATAGTTAGGAATTGTCCGTTGGAAGTCTCAGGATTGACCCTAATCGCGGATTTGATTGTTTTCCATTTAATGGAATTCGACTTGATCTTAGGAATGGATTGGCTGTCTCGGCACTATGCTAAAATAGATTGCTGAAGAAGGAAGTTGATCTTCGAGTTACCCTCGAAGGACATAATTTGTTGCATGGGGGTAGTAGTGAAGTCATTTCCATCAACCTTAATGGTAGGACAAGCGAAGAAAGCCTTGAAAGAAGGAGCCGATGCATATCCTATGGTTATGACTAGTGCAACAGAGGAACCTAAAGGAGTCGAAGGGATTCCTGTGATAGAAGAGTTTCCTGAAGTTTTTATCGATGATCTGCTTGGATTAATGCCAAATTGGGAGACAGAGTTTGTAATTGAGTTGGAGCCAGCTGCAACCCCAATATACAGGGTACCTTATTGAATGGCCCCGGCCCAGTTGAAGAAGTTAAAGGTTCAGATTGAGTAACTCCTCAAAAAGATTTTTGTTCGCCTGAGTTCATCCCCATGGGGTGCAGTAGTCCTATTTGTAAAAAAAAAGGATGGGACTATAAGGATGTGCATTGACTATCGGGATTTGAATAAAGTAACCATTTTATTATATATTGTTAATTTGGCCAAAAGAAAGGAGGAGTAACTCGTTGAAAAATTAGGTTGGAATAAAAGGCATATGAGATCTTGAGGAAGGCCCAAGCCCATAAGGAATTCGGCCTTGTAGTGGAATTATGGTTTTGAAGCCCATTGGAATTAGGGTACATGCCTACCCTAGGAAATGGATTCCCTCTTGTCTTGTGTCATATATGCAAGAAGGCTTTCTTGTGAGGTGATAGTATGGTGACACTTGCCACTATGGGGGAGAGTTTCTAGAAAGAAGATGAAGAGACATGAAAAGTTAGAACTTGAGGGAAGCCCAAAGGGCATGCACGACAACCATAGAGAAAGGTGATTTGCTTTTTGCCATGTGTCATGCATGCAAAAAGGAAGGAGAAGATGCCTTGTCTTGGGAAAGGGTAAGATCTTGTTGGAAAAAGGAGGCAACACGCCTACTAGGGTTTCTAGAAGGAATTTTTGCAAGAAATCCCTTGAGATGGACGGCTAGAGCAAGGGGGTTTGTGTACTTTTGCCACGTTTTTGACCAATCACACAATATCAAAAATATTGGTGAAAGAAAATCTTCTTGGGAGGAGGTGGATATTTCGGCCACCATGCACAAACACACACTTCTCACATGCCACTTGGCACACATGCACACTTGTAGGAGATTGAGGAAGATCCTAGCTAGATGAAAGACCATTTTTTCATGAGGTTCATTGAACCAAGACACAAGGTGAATGGCAAATATGGGATGGAGGTTTCAGTTTTGAGAGGGAGGCGCCATTTGCCCCAAAAGTTTCCTTGTGTTTCCAACACAATCCAATGAAGGAGAAAGGGAAGAGGCTCAAGGGTTAGGTGCCAACTGGTTTCCATGCAAGAAAGTTTAGCTTGTTCAAGAAGTCTCTTATGTCTATAAAAGGGAGAGGAGCCGAAAACCCTAAAATTTTTAGTCACTTGGTGAATTTCTCTTGAAGCTTTTAGCCACATCATTTCTCTCTACTTTCCATCACCTTCTCTCCATCCAAACACCATTGACACTACACTCACTTCTTTCAAACACCATTTTATGTGCAAGTAAAGCTAGAGGATACTTTCTAAGAAGGGAGTCATGCAACTTAAGAAGGAAGAACACTATTTTTCCTAACACTACACACACGGCCAAAGGAAGCAAGTTTCGGATTTGACTTAGTTCACCATGAACACATGCTCAAACACACACACAAACATGCACACACGACCAAGAAGAATATAGTTTGTGTTCTTTTGAAGTTCTCACATGAGCATACCCATGCATACACTCGTCTAGATTAGGGATTTTGTTTTCTTCTAAAGGGATATAAACTCAACTCCATTTGGTTTAAGCTCGTAAGCATGATGTTTTGAGGAATGAAGGCCACGACTTCAGTGTTTTATGAGCCAGGGTTTTGTTTTATTCAAGATTCGGACATGAGAAAGGGAGGTCTGAACCTTGGGAGATTATTTCTTGGAAATATTTCGAGAGCACAACACTCACACACATATTAGGGTTTTGGATAACCAATCCTAATAATTGATATATATATATATCAGCTTGCTCACTTGGATAACCAATCCTAATTTTGTAAGTAAATTTCTAACTTGTACTTGGATCTTTTATGAATATGTCATGTGAATTTATTTGTTGTTTCGTTGCATGTTGGTACATGAAATGATGATGTTCTTCCATGTGATATAATCAGTTCCTTGTATGATTGTTCAATATATGGTTGAAATGGTTGAAATGGTTTATTGTTGTTAGTTCATATCATGGAAATGGAATGAGAGGCCACATTTAGGGTTCGGATTGCATGATTCTTAACATGTTCATGGATATTTGTTATATGACCGAATCTTCTATAGGATGAAGCCCATAAATTACTTGCCTTTCCATAAGTATGCTTACTAGTATGTTTCAGCTACATGTGCATGTTCATTGATAAAGTTTTACTAAATACATTAGAAGATTCTGAGTTCATGAAAGGTTGGTGTAATGTGTATTACAAAATTATTAGGTCTCACCCATGACCATGGATGAAGTATTAACATTATGTGATTTAAGTTCTAAAGATATAAAACCAATTCTCAGCCATACTAGGGTTTATACGTTTCGTCCATTTCATAATACATGTGTAGTTTTGAATGTAGTTTTCTTACTTGTTATTCAAATGCCTCAGAATTTATGAAAAAGAACATGGTTGCATGTTCTAATATTTTCAAACCGTAACGCGAAATGTACATGGATATACATGATTGTTTGTTATATGATCATGGTTATGCTTCGGCATTGCATGTGTCTCATGAAAGTTCTAGGTTTCATAGTTCATATCACATGCATTGGGATTGTAAAAATCTTTCAAAAAGAAAAGGAATCTAATAAAAGTTTTGTCATGACCCCAAAGGCTAGGTCGGGGAAATGTCTTAGTGGAACTCCCCTGTCCACTTAGGAGTGTCTAAAATGGAGTGGTAATCCCTGAGTCGATGAAGTACTGTTAGCAAACCTCGAAAGGTTCCTAAAAGAAAAGGTTATTGGAGCGGGGTTGCACCTAAAGCTAGTGGGTGCCTTACAGTGAAAGGAAAAGCAAACTGCCATACTATGAATGATTAAAAGTAAGACGTAGTCACCTTGATCAAAGTGGCCAATGGTTGATGCGGTAACTAGCGAAAAACACATGGTGCATAGGAGAGCCGTGAGGTATCTATTTATAAGTTAAAAGTTAAAGAAAGGGTTTGAGCTCCAAGTTATGTTATGATATGTGAACAAGAATCCGAGCTCACATGTATGATAAATGAATAAGTAGGAAATGATGAAAAGATGTTTTATGAAAGAAAATGGTTATAATAGCCTTGACATACACGGTATTTACGAAAAAATTCAAATGCATAAGTAAAGATTCATGTCCATACATTCATTTCAAGTTTGCTTACGTATGCTTACGATATCTATTACATGTTATTCATTTACTTACTTAGATTTCTCGAAATCTCACTATTGTAATTTCCACTATCATTCTCCTACTTGGAACAGTAGAAGTTATGACAGGAACCCAAGATGATAGTAATGGAGAAACGCAAGAGGCGAGCTCCCTAGATGCCTACAGTGTCTCTAGAGAGATGCAAGGTCTCTCTTGAGTCATCTATTTTGGAAAGTTTGGAACTTTTCAGCGCAATGGACCAGTGCCCCATGCTTTCCTTTTGTTGCTTTTCTTTTTCTATGCCAGTGCTTTATACTTTTCAGCTGCTGCATTGTGGTTTTCATCAACTTGCTTGTTGCATGGTGTTTTCTGCATGTTATGGTGTACTTGTGCAGTGTCTTCTTGCTTCTTTTCCTTGTATTCATCCTCTGTTTCGTGAGACTCCCCCTTAAGATGGGCATAGATATTGAGTATTCCCATCTTGGACAATAAGAACTGTAAAACAAAAACTGTTAAGGTTTTAGTGAAGATATCTGCTAGTTGGAATTTTGAGGCAATGTGGACATGTGTGATGATTCCAGTCAAAACATTTTCTCTAACAAAATTGCAATCTAGTTCTATATGTTTAGTTTAGTTCTCTCATGAAAGATAGGGTTCTTCGTGATATGGATGACTGCTTGCTTATCATAGAGCAAGAGAGCAAGTTGTGCATGGTTAATGCTGAGTTCCTTTAGCAGACCAAGGAGCCAAACAATTCCACAGCTTGTAGAGGCTAATGCTCTATATTCTGCTCCTGGTGAGGACCTAGAAACAGTCACTTGTTTCTTTGATTTCCAGCTTACCAATGAGTCCCCACTAAATATACAAAAACCTGTGACTGATCTCTTAGTTTCGGGATAAGCAGCCCAATCAGAATCACTGTAGGCCTTCAAGTGTAGAGATGAATTTGATGACAGGAAGATGCCCTGGCCTATAGAACCTTTTAGATACCTGAGGACTCTATAAGCTGAGTGTAAATGAGCTTGTGATGGTCTGTCCATAAACTGGCTCAGCACATTTACAGCATATGTAATGTCTGGCCTGGTAATAGTCAGCGCCTTTCAATGAGTCTTCTATAGGTTGTAGGGTCTTGTAGGATCTCATTTGTGGTATGACTCAATTTGTGATTTAACTCAATAGATGTGGAGGCAGGTTTGGTGCCAAGTAACCGTGAGTCTTTCAAGATTTTGAGGGTGTACTTCATTTGACAAACATTTATTCCAGCTGATGATCTTGCAACCTCTAGTACTAGGAAGTATTTGAGGGGTCCAAGTTTCTTGATTTTGAATTTTCCATGGAGGTGAGCTTTGAGCAGATCAATTTCTCTTTGAGAATTGCCTCCTATTATGATATCATCCACATAGACTAGGAGTGTTGTGAAGGCTCCTTTTTTATTCCCTTTGGTGAATAAAGAGTAGTCAAATTTGGATTGATTAAAACCAATGGTAGTGAGTGAATTAGAGAATTTTGAAAACCATTGCCTTGATGTTTGTTTAAGTCTATAGATGGACTTATTCAGCTTGCATACCAGTTTCTCCCCCTCAAGCTGCTCTCTGTGAATGTGGTAACCAGTGGTAAATCCATATAAATTTCCTCATCAAGATCCCCATGTAAAAAAGCATTATGAACATCCATTTGAGGTAAAAACCAATTTTGAATGGATGCCAAGGCAAGAAAGACTCGAACTGTGGTGAGCTTGGCCATTGGACTGAAGGTCTCTTGGAAGTCAAAATCTTCTCTTTGAGTGTATCCCTTTGCTACAAGCCTTGCTTTGTGTTTTTCAAGGAGCCATCAGATTGGAGCTTGACTTTGAAGACATATTTGCAACCAATTGCAGTTTTGTTGGGAGGAAGAGAAGTAACTGTCCAAGTGTTGTTCTCTTCTAAGGCACTGAGTTCAGTGTTCATGGCATCCTGCCAATGCTTGAATTTGACAGCTTCACTATAGGTGGATGGTTCAAAAAATAATGAGAGGGAAGCATAAAAAGATTGACGGGATGGAGAGAGGTGTTTGTAGGCCAAGTGATGGTGGAGTGGGTGAATAGTTGAAGAGGATGTGGAGGAAGTATTGATGAAGGGATGGGAGGTTGCTGTTTGACAGTGGTATTGGTGGAGATAAGCAGGTTGATGTATTTCTCTGGTGGATCTTCAAAGGGATGGGTTGGTAGGCAGCTCATGTTTTTGGGGTGAATGAGGAGGTGAATCAAGGGAGGTAGGAGGGAAAGATATAAGGGCTGAGGTGTTTCAGATTGTGAGATGGATTGTGACATGTAAGTGGGTGGAGGTGAGTCATCTGTTGGGACAGGTTGTGACATGGAAGTGGGTGAAAATGTGTTATTTGGTAGTGCAGGAGGGAGTACCAGATTTTGAGGAAAGGATGGAGGAGGAGAAGGAATGGAGGTGGGAGATTGGAGTGGGAAGATAGATTCATGAAATATGACATTTCTGGAAATGAATGTGGAATAAGTTTCCATGTCATTAAGCTTATAACCCTTGACATTTGCAGGGTATCCCAGAAAAATGCAGGGTTTAGCACGTGGCTCAAACTTAGTTCTGTGGTGTTTGGTAGTGCTAGCATAACTCAAGCATCCAAAGACTCGAAGGTGAGAATATGAAGGTGGTGAGGAAAAGAGTACTTCATAGGGAGATTTATTAGAAAGAAGAGGTGTAGGTATCCTGTTGATGATGTATGCAGCTGTTAGAACTGCATCTCCCCAGAATTGAGTGGGCAATGCAGCTTGAAATAGAAAGGCTCAGGCCACATTTAAGAGATGTTGGTGTTTCCTCTTAACAAAACCATTCTGTTGAGAGGTATACACACAAGACTTTTGGTGAATAATGCTGTGATCTTTATAAAAAATTGCCATATCGAATTCAAGACCATTGTCACTCCCCAACTAGCTTTTTGCTAATCCTTGAGCAAAATAGTGAAAATTAATTGAGATGAATATTGCATAACGATCGAAATCCAAACATAAACTATTAAACACAATTCTGAATTCTCACAAAAGTGACACGTTACTTACTACTCAACCCCAGGGGCTATACCTATCAAGACTATCTCAACAATCTTTCACATAGAATTGAAGCAAATGACTCAGAACTCAAATGTGTGTGTGGAGCTAAACTGGTTGTGTGTTCCCCATTACTAGCCATGATTTGTCATAGAATTTTTCAACCTTAAGATTAATCATTGCTGATTCTAACTACCTCAAAGCCAAAGGGACTACGAGTTTTCATGCCAGCTCCGTTTTTAAAGGTTGAACACTCAACCCCCAAAGTCTTGGGTAACTGTTTCTTGCCCTTTACTTAGGAAAGTTCACTAAGTCGCCTTTATCTCTTTTGTTTTTTTTATTATTATTTTTCATTCTTTTCAAATCTTTTTTTATTTTTATTTTTATTTTTTTTTGAAAAGCATGGCTCGGTAGTCCTGCAGTTTACTTCTCCTGTGTTAAATCAGTGAACAGTAATTAAAGAACACTACAAGTGTAAGCATGTACAAAATGTCCTTCAAAATTTGCCCTTCATTCTACAAAAATCTCACCAAATCTCATCTCAATGAGTATAGCGTCCCGGTGTTTGAAGCCACACATCATCAAAATATGATGCATAAAAAATCATGCTCTATGCTTAAGTTTGAAAATAAATCTTCACAAAATGATTCCGCTCAACTACTCCACCAATATGCTCAGATTTCACAAAATACCAGAAATGGAGTGTGTGTCAATCATATATGTATCAATGCAAATCATATTAATTTTTTTTAAACCTGTGCACACACGCTACCCCCTAACTAGTGAGAGACATGGTCCTCAATGAATCGAACGAAAGTAAACAAAGTGCATAGAAATAAGAAAGCAAAACAAAAAACAAATCAACATGAAATATAAAATCAAAGAAAAACAACAAATAAAAAAAACAAAATGCACGTAAAGAAAGCTGTAAAGGGGGAAAAGATCGAAACACTTCCCTGGAATCTTACACAAGCAAGATCTCTTCGTGTGAATCAAAGACCTTCAGAAACGGCTTTAAACGTTGTCCATTGACAGTGAAGCAATTGCCATTCTTCGGATTGACAATGTCTACCGCGCCGTGAAGATGAACCTTCTTTACAATGTACGACCCCTTCCATCGAGATTTTGGCTTCCTAGGAAAAAGATGTAGTCTTGAATTGTAGAGGAGCACTTTCTAATCAGGACCAAGATGTTTGTCATGGATCTTCTTGTCATGCAAGACCTTCATTCGCTCCTTTGCCAAGCGGGAATTGTCGTAGGCCTCTCTCTTTATTTCATCAAGCTCTGAAATCACATCAACAACATGCACCTCTGATTCGTCGCAATCATCAGGCATCTTGCAAGTATTAAACACATTCATTTCCAATGTCATATTCTCGAATGTGAGTTTCAGTACTCCACTTCAACAATTTATCAGTGCATTGGAGGTAGCAAGGAATGGGCGCCTAAGGATGACAGGCGCCTGGTAAATAGTAGTGGCTGGCTACTACATATCAAGAACTACAAAATCCACTGGGTAGTAAAATTTGTCCACCTGGACTAGCACATTCTCAACAATACCCCTTGGCACCTTGACTGATCTGTCAGTTAATTGTAACTTGATGGAGGTCTTTTTTAGCTCACCTAATCCCAACTGCTCATACACTGAGAACGGTAGCAAGTTCACACTACTTCCCAAATCAAGTAGAGCTCTCCCAATGCATGACTCACCAATCATAATAGAAATGTGGGGAGAGCCGGGATCTCCAAACTTCTGAGGAGTCTCGCTCAATATCAATGCACTAACTTGCTCCATCAGGAAAGCTTTCTTCTTTACATTCAGCTTCCTCTTCACTGTACACAAGTCCTTTAGAAATTTTGCATATGAAGGAACTTGTTGTATGGCATCCAAGAGTGAAATATTAATCATTACTTGCTTGTAGATCTCCTGAATCTCAGTGTGATATTTGTTCTTTTGGCCAGCTGCCAATCTCTGAGGATAAGGAACCACAGGTTGGTACCCCCTACTAGTTTCAGCATCTGCACTCACAGGCTTCTTCGACTTTGGTCTCACTACCTCTGGTTCTTTTTCAGCTTCATCAGTCTCTGTTGCATCTTCAGTTGTAGGAGCAACTACCTGTCTGTCCATAGTCATCTCTGGTTGGGGAACTTCCTTTCCACTTCTCAAAGTAAGGACGACCTTCGCTGTCTCAAAAACCTCTCCTGAGACATTATGCACTTGTTGTTATTGTTGCCAGTATACTTGAGGATTAGGCTGAGCTTGTGCTTGGAATTTCCCTTTCTCTAGAGTGCTCAATGTCGTGCTCATCTTATTGATGGTGCCCAGCAAGTCATTTATGGCCTGGTGTTCTGATTGTTCGTGGTGGCCTGAATTTGCCTGAATTGCTGAAATGTATTGGCCATTTGTGCCATACTGTCATCTAAAGACTTCTTCACAGATGATTAAGGCTGATAACTCTGTGCAGCTACATGAGGCTGAAATCCTGGAGGTGCTACAAAAGGATAGCTCTGAGAACTCTGATATGGTTGATACTGGTGCTGAAGAGCAGCCTGATGAAATGGCTGCTAAGAAGGTGGTGGAGACGGGCCAGGCTGATCATTCTTCCATGAGAAATTTGGGTGATTCCTCCACCCCGAATTATATGTATCGGAGAAAGGCTGATTTTGTGTTCTGTTAACCCAGTTTGCAGATTGCATCTGCTCAGAGCCACTCTCCTAAAATACTGGCATAATCCGGCAATCTTGAGTCTTATGGTTCGAATCATCGCATATAGAGCATGACTCAACTGTTTTCACAGCCTTCACATTTTCCATCTCCATGACCTCTAATCTTCTAGTTAATGCAGCTATTCGGGCTTGAATGTCAGTGTCCTCCTTAAGCTCATATCTGCCCCCACCAGCAATAGCCCTCATGGCTGTGCTGTCAATGAAACTCGATCAGTTCGAGTGTTCCATTGTTGTGCGCTCTCAGTAAGATAGTCAAAAAATGGCAATACTTCATTAAGTTCCTTGCTAAAGAATTCTCCATTGCACATAGTCTAAACAAACTGCTTACATTGTGGAGTAAGACCAGTGTAAAAATAATTCACCAACCTCTAGGATTCAAAATCGTGATGTGGACAGATGTTCACCAATTGCTTAAACCTTTCCCAGCTGGCCTGGAAAGTCTCATCTGATTTCTGATTGAACTGGCTGATCTACTCTTGTAAATATTGAGTTCTCTGAAAAGGAATTTTTTTTTGTAAGAACTCACATTACATATCAGACCAACTAGAGATAGAATTAGGCCTCAAAGAATTAAACCAAATCTTCGCTTTATCCTTTAAAGAGAAAGGAAATAAACGAAGTCTAATAAATTCATCAGTAGTGGCTCTATTGATAAAAGTAGTATAGGCCAACTCAAAATCTGTCAAGTGCTGATAAGGACTCTCAGAATCCATCCCGTGGAATTGAGGTATCACTAACATCATGCCATGCTTAATAGAAAAATTAGATGCATTGTCTGGTAAAATAATGCATGATAGTGTAGTGGTGCGAGTGGGCTGCAAATAATCTCTAAGAGTGAGTGGTGCAGGTGCAGCCATGATTTGTTCAATTTCAATGTCCTCGTCTGTAGAAAAAACAGAAGAGCTATCTATCTCTGAGCTGTGTATACTACTCTCAGTACTCAATGTAACTCTAACGAATCTATTTGAATTGTCTCTCACCCATGACATTAAATATCAGTTCAAATAGCATAAGTAAGGTTCAAGTGACTGAGTAGTAGGTGACAAGTAAAATGTCTAATCCGAGATAAGATAGTGAAAGAAACATTTGAGATGAAAATAAAAAATAAAAAAATAAAAAATAACGAGTCTAAATTTACGTCAAGCAACTATTCCCCGGCAACGGCGCCAAAAACTTGACTCACTAAAAAATGAGTTGCACAAAAACTATCCCAAGTGTAGGAGGGTGTCGCGAAATAATTAGAAATAAATTCAAAGATCGTCTTCTCAGGGAAAGTTACTTAAAATCAAACTCATTTAAAATGGTGAAAATATTCACAAAGAGAAAATAAAACTGATGGTATGTGCAATGGATAGAAGAGTGCAACAAGAATGAAAAGGGCACTAGTCATGAACTAGATTCATATTTTTGGATTTTTGAGTGTCGAAATGAAATGTAAAAAACTAATAAATTGAAATTAACAATCAAAGAATCAACTAAACTAAACAATCTTAATTAATCTGAAAATTAAACAATAAAATTGAAATTATTTAAGTCCTAATTAAACTTTAATCAATCTAATATGCAATGGAACTAAGAGATTAATACAACTAAGATAAGAATTAAACTAGATTAGAAAACAATTGACAAAATACGAATTAAAAATTGAAAAGCCCCAAAATCAAGATTCTAGGGTTCATCCTTGTATTCAAATCACAAATTTTCAAAATTAATCCATAGCAATTGTAATCACTATTAAATAAAAACTTAAAAGAGCAAGGGAAATAATGACATTAAGTAAAATAAATAGCAAATAAATTGCCCAAACTTCTAAGCCAAAAATCTCAAAATTACTCCATAAACTTTAAACTAAAATTAAATAAATAGTAGAGAGTGAAAAGAGCAAGCCAAATGAATGGAGATGGAGGTGTTAGGCAATGGAGGAGGCGGCTGGAGCGGCAATTGAACCCTGGAAGAGTTCTTCAAATGTGTGGTACTGCTCTGCAAAAGTCTCCAATTTTGTGCTAATGATATGCTTAAATAGGGTAGGAAATAAACCCTAATGTCTTTATATTCCCACACACAACATCGCTTAAATTTTAGGACTCAATTTGGCAGTCACGTACATGCTTTAGGAATTCAAATTTGGAAATCCTTATTAGAGAAAACTTTGTAGCCCTTTAAGATAGCTTTCTAACGCATAAGAATCGTATCAATTAGACATTTTAACAGAGAGTTATGATTAAAATACTAAAGTGTGTCCATTCTGTAAACTTGACTTTTCTCAAGCTTTTCATTTCTTGACCTTTTGGTACCTTGACTTTTCTCAAGCTTTTCATTTCTTGACCTATAAAAACAATAGAAATTAGAAATAAATAAAAAAAAGAATAATAGAATCTCAAAAATATATTGTGCATGTGAATGAACATTATCCAATTAAATCACAAGTTATAAAATTAAGCATAAATCATGCTATTAATCAATTTAAAACACAACTCGGATTTATTCATCTTAACCATTTTTTCATCTAAAATCAATAATAATGTAATGAAATAAATAAAATATATTGGGTCTAAATGTATAAAATATGCAATAACTCAGCTCAATCAATGATGTATGCAGCTGTTAGAACTGTATCTCCCCAGAATTGAGTGGGCAATGCAGCTTGAAAGAGAAGGGCTCAGGCACATTTAAGAGATGTTGGTGTTTCCACTTAACAACACCATTCTGTTGAGGGGTATACACACAAGACTTTTGGTGAATAATGCCGTGATCTTTATAAAAATTTGCCATATCGAATTCAAAACCATTGTCAGTCCTGATTGTCTTTACCTTCTTATTGAATTGAGTGTGTGTGAGTTGGAAGAATGGTTGTAAAATGGATCTTGTATCTGATTTTAGTTTCATCAAGAAAATCCAAGTCACTCTAGAAAAATCATGCACAATAGTTAGAAAGTAATGAAAACCTTGAAGTGAGGCTTGAGAATATGGTCCCCATATGTCACAGTGTATTAAGTCAAAAGGAAGTGAACTAGAGGATACACTTGAAGGAAAGGAAAGATGCCTTTGCTTGGCCAAATGGCAGATTTTACAATGAGAATGATCCTTGGACTTTACATCAGGAATATGAGAATGAATTAATGTCACCTTTGTGTAGATAAATGTTTTAATCTAAAGTGCCATAGATAAAAAAACTTGTTGTGTGGCAGCTTGATTGACTCGAGTTTGGTTGGAGAGAGTTGAAGGAGGGTTGATGTTGCTGTTATGAGGACAAGGGAGTAGGTAATACAGGCCAGCATGGACTTTAGCAGGTCCAATCGTCATCCATGAAGAGAGGGCTTGAATGAAGCACAAATCATTTGAGAAAAATAGGCATATATTTGGTCTTTGAATGAGCTTACTGACTAAGATCAAATTGAAAGTAAATGAGGGTACACATAGGACATTAGTCAGGATTAGTGATTCTGAAAGTTTGACAGTGCCTATGTGTGTAACTTGAGCCTTTGTACCATTAGAGAGTTGCACAAAGGCTTGTATGCAAGAAGATGGCTTGTCAAACAATGAGGTGGAGTACACCATGTGATCAGTGGCTCCTGTGTCCATGATCCATGGTGTGTTATAAACATCAGATTGTTCATCTTGAGAAGGTGAGTTGTGTTTGCAGTAGTTTATAGAACTAAGAGGGAATTGATTAGCAGGTAATGAGAGAGTGGTGAGGCAGTGATAATTACGTACTAAGTTTGAGTAGGGTGTGATTGAAGAGCTAGTTTCAGGAGTGTCTGGTTTAGCAGAAGCAGGAGTAGGCAGAATTGGCTTGGTTTGTCCCAAGTTCAGCTGAGGGAATTGAACATTGACGAGAGCCATGAGGTGTTTTGCTTGTGCCTAAGAGAGATTCAATTGAGAAGCACTTTGAGAAAGTGCTTCCTGAGGTGAAGAGACAACTTGTGTAGCAACTTGATTTGCATAATATGAAGCAGCAGAATTACTTCCAAACTTAGTTTTGGTAAATTTAAAATTTGGTGTGAATCCTATTAATTTATAGCACTTATCCTTCGTGTGTCCAACCTTACCACAATGGTGACAAATTAGGTCTGATTTTTCCCTTTTCTTTGGAAGATTTTGGTAGGCTAAAAGAACAGAAGATTCTGAGATGGGTAGAGCTGTATTTCTTGCCTGCTTTTGTCTTTCTTCTAGCAAAAGTAGTGAAAAGGTCTTATATAATGAAGGTAAGGGACTTAGTAAAATGATTTGCCCCTTATCAGAATCATGGCTATCATTTAAGCGCATGAAAAACTTAAAAACATAATCTCCTTATTGAACCTCACCAACAGTTTTTAAGGCATCACAAGTGCACTTTCCACAAGAACAACAAGGAAGTGGTCTGTAACTGTGTAGTTTTTCCCAAATAGCATTAAGTTGTGTGAAGTAATTACTTATAGAGAGGTGCCATTGAACAATGCTACTGAGCTTGTGCTGGAGGTGATAAATTTGATCTTCATCAGGTTGAGCAAATCTTTCTTTGAGTTTGTCCCAAACTTGCTTAGTTGAGGTCACGAAAAATACATTAGAAGCAATATCCTTTGAAACAGAATTCAGGATTCAAGCCAATAAAATGTTGTTGCATCTCAGCCATGACACATATGAGGGATCTGACAACTTAGGAGTATTAATGGTGCCATCCAGGGAGCCTAGCTTGTTTTTGATTGAAATGGAGAGCAGAAATGATCTGCTCCAAGATATATAATTCTAATCAGTTAATAGGATGACAGTGTTTGCATTGTCACTGTGCTGTTGGAAGAATGGACTGCTTAGGTCCTCAATAATGGAAATAGGAGAAGAGGAAGAGGAGGATGCCATGGCTTAAAAGATGGAATTTGTTTACAGATTTAAGCAAACACAGCAAGACAAATAGCCTGCTCTGATACCATGTTAGAAGTGAAACAAGAACTTGAAATGAAATCTCAATATAGAGAAAAATTGATTCTCATTTTCTTAAGTTAAGTTGATACAAGGTTCTGCTAAATATATATATACATTACAAAAGAAAACGGAAAGGATCAAAAGGAAGAGTCCTAAAGTTAACTTTTTATTTTCTATTGTTTTACTAGAAATCTACTGCAGTCTGTTTCTTTAACATTGCTTTTCTTCACTTTATTTGCTTTTGTGTGTAATGAATGCAACCTTTAAGGATGATCTGTCGCCCCATGCTTTCCTTTTGTTGCTTTGCTTTTCTGTGCCAGTGCTTTATACTTTTCAGTTGTTGCATTGTGCTTTTCATTAACTTGCTTGTTGCATGGTGTTTTCTACATGTTGTGGTGTCCTTGTGCAGTGTCTTCATGCTTCTTTTCCTTGTATTCATTCTTTGTTTTGTGGGAACCAGCAATCATAAAAAACGAAAGAAAGATAGTTTAATCCTATTTAGAACATTTAGGTCATGATGAAAAAATGTATATGATGACACGGCGCCACGTGACAGACACAAATTACCACTTCGCAACTTCAGAACAATCTTAATATACCTCTAAAATAGCTCACACCATATCACACGCATAAACCATGTGAAATTTGCCACTCAACTCCTCCAATCACACTCTAAGCCACTCTCCTCTCTTGTGCCCAAATGCATCAAACAAGAGCTTACCTGCCACACCCCGAACTAGCAGGGTTAGATGGTGAGTGGTTGTCACTGAGTCAATAATTAATAATAGAAATATATCCCCAAATAAGATAAGAAACCTTAATAATAAATGGAATCCATTGTCTCCAAACACAAAAGTTTTGTCCATTGAAACATAATTAAACTCCTATAATTAACTCATACCTTGTTGGCACAACCAGGCTTATCTCAGTCAAAACCTAAACATAATTGATACAATCTATGAGTAATATAAATAGCCTAGCACCTCTAAAAAGAAATGAGACGAAATATACTAACTCCATAACAATAACCCCAATTTTTCAATTTTTCTAACTCAATTTATGAGGATCGCACCGAAGTAAGGGAAGAGATTCCCTCTTGAAGATGAATGGCAGGCGACAAGAAGATAGCCAGGTGAGCAAAGTGCAACTAGTCGAGCAGACGAGCGAGCGACATTATGCAGAAAGCCTGGCTGACAAGAACTTTTCAGCCTGCACAAGGTGGGTAGAGAATGTGCTGACCGTGCCAGGGTGCGGAACATGTAAGGACAAGCTCAATGTAGATGGCAGGGCGGGGGGGGGGGGGGAGGTGCTCTGAGATAATATAGAAGTGCTCTGAGGGCAGCAGATATTGTACACAGAGGCCAATAGTCCATAAGAGATGTCACGTCTAGAGTGAGCCTACAAAAAAAAAATTGCGGACCTGTAGGGCATATCGTCTTAACTTAGAGGTATGGTCGTGCGCCACGTGGGAGACCCTTATTATGGGAATAACTGCGGGATTTAACCCACGGAAGTCTGTAGAGGACGTGCACGCCTTCTGCCATCCTTTAAGGCCAGAGGGCAAATGGACGATTGAGATCAAAGGTCTCTCATCTAAACATGTCTAGAGTCAGACTGATGTCAAATCTAGGGTTGATGGCCCCACGGTACAAAGGCAGTTGACAAAAGCCAAAATCTCACTTTTGAGATGAAAAAGTGTTTATTCTCTCTTTCAGTCAGAGTCTTCAAGAAAGTAAGGGACTTCCAAGCTTGCAACAAGAGGATTGGCATTGGCACTATTGTAATATTAGAAGTACTGTTCAGGTTGGTTAGCTCCTACAACCATACTAGGAATGTAGGGTAAATGTTTGTGAGTACGTTATAAGTTTAGGGCTTTCATATTATATAGCTCATCTTCTTTCTTACAGAAAAATATGTTTACTTCATTATGTTTATCAATTACCTTTATGTTGTGATTTTGAGATGTTGAGTTTGATTTTGTGATTTGATGATGTGATTTTCGAGTATTACGTCTTATCGTGTGTTGTGATAATCAACGGTTGGGGAGTACCAGCATCGTTCCTACGGCACGTTGCCATAAGTTTCATACGGGTAGAGTAACTCCACATGATGATTAGAGTGGAACATCTTTGTATTGGCCTCATTTGATAACACGGGTACAAAGAGTGCCCGAGCTGATCATGTGTGGTGTCCTTGTGTGTGTTGACTGGGTTGAGTGATTTCTTGAGTCGGATGGGTTGGATTTAGTGAATGAGCTCACACATTGGCCGAGTAGAGTGATTCCTTGCATCGAATGGGAGGAAAGATTTCCCGTTGGTACTTATACGATGGGATATTATGGATTTGATGTGGATTGATAAGAGGGTGATTTCTCGCCTTAACAATAACTATGCATATATGAGATCTACTTAGAGGGTGATTCCTTGCTATGCTCATATAGTTCACATTTATTCTGAGAGTGATTGCTCCTCATGCATAAATATATGTGTTCACAGATTTATTTACATGAAACAGTGCATGCAAATCCATTTCCATCGTCTCTCATTAATAGCATTGTCAAAGGTTTTAACCTACTGAGATTTCTTAGAAGCTTCACTGTGGTGGTGCCACTTGCGGTTTCGTTTACCAGAGCCATAGATCTTGATACAGATTTAGCCCAGGAAGAGTTACCTGAGGAAGAACGACAGTCCCACACGAGGTGTAGATACGAAGGTCTATCTTCACTTAGTAAATATTTATATTTGTTAATGTACGAAAGGGGCACCCATAGTGGGCACCCATTCACCTTCTCTTAGTGGTTATGAAGTGGTTCTTAAACCACTTCATGAGACTTGATGATTGGCCATTAAGGGTCAGCCGGAGGTTACACTTAGAGGAGCTATTTACATAGCCCCTCTCCCCTTTGTATGCGATACTTGCATCAAGAACGATCTCTCTCTCAAATGGTTCTCTCTAGTCACGGCATCTAGGCTGTGGAACGTGTGAGTGTTGCTCTGGTATTACCACATAGCACACTCTACCATCGATGTGAAGATCGTGGACGAATAACGACGTTGGAGAATCCGTGGAACAATTGCACTAGATCCAAGATATTTCTGACGAGGTAATATCGCTTCCGCTGTATATTATGATCCAATATTTCTAACATTGGTATCAGAGCCAGGTTAGTTGTTCCTGATTTGTATTTGATGTGCGTATTGTGATTTCTCTTACCAAAATATTTTCTCGCACGATGGAATTTTTTTTTCCTGTAACCATGGCTGCCGTGAGATACCACCTACATAGTGCAAACCATAGGTGATTGGAGCACTTTGGTGCTGTGCGCTTGCCAGAGGGCAGCGACGTCCATCTGAGGTGCTACGACACCATGTGATGATGCTGCAGACCAAACGGGGTTGGTACACCTCACTGCGACGGTGCATACTCATGAGCCCGTAACATGTTGTGCCCACTGTGGTGGTGCAGTAGAAAAAATGGCATGCATGGCCGCCTTTGCTACATGTTGAGCTGCGCAAGCCTTGACGGAGGCACTGTCCTCTGCTGCGTGCAGAACAACGCGCACCATGGTAGTATTACAAGAGTTGCCGCACACAAAGCACGGAACCTCCATTAGTGCTGCGTTTCCCATAATGTTGCACTTAACACGACAACTCCATTTTCCTGTACTGAGCTGAGCAGCAGGCCCCGCAACAAGTGACACTGCTGCAGGCTGAAGTGCCTTGGGCACTAAAGGGCGGTGGCAGTGAGCACCAGGTGCTGCGCACACCAGGTGCGGCAAGCACCAGGAGCCGCGCGCACCAGTCAATAGCGGAGGAAGTCAAGAGCCTCACAGAGTGTCTGCCATGGAGGACAGAGCCCCGTGCACTGGCTGATAGGGTGGTGAAGAGCACTACCGCTTTGGGACATCGCCCATGGCGCAGCATGCATAGCGTATCACACGCAGCTGTGTGACGTTGCCATGGTGCAGCGCTGTACACAGTGCAACCCACTGAATGGGGGCGGCGCTGCCATGACTTGGAGGACCTTCGAAGTCTTAGTTAATGGCCACCCACTACAATAGGCGGCGGTTACAAGCTATTGTTTCATTTTTCTTTTTTACGTTACTATTTTGTAACCGTCGGCTGAAGGAGGAAGATGAACAGTGATGTTCATTAGTTTGTGATGAAGTTTGGGCTGGATTTAAAAGGAGTTGAGCCTATTTTTTTTTTTTAAATCAAGTTCTGGTCCGGCCCATGTTTTTTTTGTTTTAGCAAAACCCATCTATTTTAATTAAAGGAAAATAGTTTTGGTTTAAATTATTTATGGGCTGTGGGCTGCAAAACTATTTGTTTTATTTCGGTTGAAAAAGAAAAGCCCAACTATATATATATATATATATATAAATATATATATTTTTTTTTTTAAAAAAAGAGGCCACTGGGAGATTTGGGCTGTGGGCCCAGCAGGCATAGGCCTGCTTTGCAATTGGGTGCCCAAGAAGGTGTGGCCCATTGGCTGTCCAAGAACAGTGGCATAAATTTTTTTTTGACAAAATGCTTGGGTGGTGTTTTGAACCCAAGACCTCACACAAAGACTATAAGCTCAACCATTTGGGCTAGAGCTTATTATTGGTAAGTTTGCTGATTTTAGTTATTTATTCAGCATGTTATTGTGGCATAAATTTTTTTTTGAAATATTTTTGCAAGTGATTATTGTTATTAAATACATGCTTGCCATGATATTATTTTTGTCACATTTGTTTGGCATTTTATTTTACGTTATAAATTGCCTAAATTATTATTTTTTGTGAATAATAATTATTTGAATGAAATGTGATGATTATTTTTTGTACATGTATTGTGATTACATGTAATTGTACGAGCTTATTTTATCACTTATATTGTTAGACTATTTTTAAGAATTGTTTTCAATTTTTTTAGAATGTGATAAATTAGAGGATTAAGTAGCCCGAGTTTGATTAGTCCATGCTTCTGATTGGCTCAAATGAATTTCTTCGATTTGAGAAGAAATTGTTTTTTTTTTTTTATGAGACTAACTCGGTAGGTTACTTATCCTAGTGGGAGTATGGTTGAGATTGATTTGGAATTAATCTCCTATACGATATAAATTTGCGTGAAAATTAAGTTAGAAATTAATAATTAGACATTGAGGCGCAAGAGATGATTAGGAAGCTTAGCGAATTTTCGATCTTGCGACATGTATTAATTATTTTTGTTCTGACTTAGATTAACGCGTAAATTTCATAGATGTTTGTGCAATAAGATGCACATAGTTTAGTAACTTTGAGTTAACCAAGAATAAAGCCTAGAAATTATGTATGCGACTTAGTTGTCATATTAATCTCCTCCATGAGTAGTAGTTGGAAACGAATGAAAATTATTTTGAGTGTCAGATAGTCTTAGACCATCATTATTGTGAAACCTCTAAAATGTCTAGAATAAAATTAGAAGTGCGTGTGGGGCGCATGCACTACAATTTTTATAGAAGTTGATGGGATCAACTATCATATAGAGCTAAATCACTATTTTGCCTTTAAGAATCTTGTGGGTAATAGTAGAAATTGCGCGTTATTTTTTGTAAAGCAAAGATTAATTGCTCCTATATTTTGAGGTTGAGCATTATAATCTTAAAGCAACTTAGATTACTCACAGATAAGAATATACCATCTAAAACTTGCTAGTATGTCTGGCGAGTAAGGATATTGAAATCTGAGTGTGCAAGCGTGTTGAGGACATTCTTGATTGGCACATTCATTTTTTAAAGATTTTATCAGTGCACCTTTATGTGGTATTAGCACTGGTAATCTTGCTCAAGTTTTATTACTCTCTAGAGAGAACAGATATGTTCTTGCAGATATATAAACTTTGGAGCACCCTTTGAGAGTAACACCAAGCACCTTGGAGGTTTGCATGGCAACTGTAGCAAAAGTATGAATAAGTAGGTATGACTTATCTAAACCTAAATTAAAAATTTTGCTCGTGGTTGCACTAATGCAAGATAGGTTTTAGGCTAAGATAATTTCTCACAAAATTTTTTCTTTTTCTCTCCTATAGTGGATTGGAGAATATGAAAAATATTGAGCATGCAAGAAAAAAGGATATATTGCTAGTTAGCAGCTAAAACATCCCATACTGCACTTGTTGCACAAAAGGATATTTTTATTAGCGCTTTTTTAATGCGATATTAGTGAAGTCTATACCGAGATTTAAGACTTATTCAAAGTAGTGGTATTAGTGAGAATTTCTAGAGGTTTAGAAGTTGGATGGTCACTCATTGACTCAGTAGTATTATTTCTCAGGTGGGAAAATGATATACTAAAATATGCCATGGAGGCATAGGATGATGGGTGTGAAGCTTGAGAAATTGAAAAATTTTCTTGCTAATGAGATCCCTCTCCTTGGTTTAGTAGAGTCAAAGAGAAAAGGCAATATGAGTATTTTTTTATGTGAAAGTTCCTATACATGCACACTAAGGACTTTGATAATAAATATGTTGTTTCATCATATAAATGTGATCCAAATTTTTTTTTATGAAAATATATTTTTTAGCTAAATTTTTTTTCAAAATCGCAATCGTATGAATTATATGATGAGAACAATTATCTCGCAGTTTATTGACTTGCTGAGAATGGTATTATAAATGAATTATGGCGCAAAACAGTTGTTACATCACACTTGGGTTGATGTAATATGGGGTTGCAGCCTTAATTTTGATTTGTCGTCCTTAGATCAAGTTCATTCGCTTTTGAGAAAGGCTGAGTGACTATTTTGTGCAAACGTGAATTCTATTAAAAATCGAGAGGATCTAAACTTGATCATTTTTTTTGGTTGAGTCAAGAAAATTTCTCGTATTTTCGGCGAGGGTGGGGAATTGTGGATTTTTGTAACACTTATTTTTCTTTGAAAATATCGTTTTCATCACGTTTCATTCCACATTACCTTAACCTTAATATTTCTAAAATTCTTTTTATATAAGATCACTGAAAATAGTGGAAGTAATTCTACAACTAGTGGAAGTATACCTTTGAGTTAAGGTGTACTATTAGTGATAGTGACTCTCAAAAGTTATAGAATAAATGGATCCTCATAAATAACGTGGCAGCTTTATATCAATATTCTCTTATCGTTTAGAGACTAGAAGAGAATATTTGTAAAATGGCTCTGCTAAAGGTATTGAATTCACATAGTAGGAATCCCAACATAAAATCTTAGATTCGCTTCACTTATATGATCCAATCTGGGGTTATTGATCTAATTGACAAAGGAAAAATAGAGTTAATAGAGGTATAGATCCATCTCTTGGCACTAATTGAGTTGCATTTAGATAGCTATTAATCGCATATTTATTGAAAACTTTTCTTGAACGTGTTAAATAACTGATTCTCATAGGAGAATTAGATGGTTGGCTTTTGTGCTGTTTAGGCAAGAAATACTTTGAGCACATGAATGTTACTAGTACTATTTTGGTACAGAAAGCGAATGAATGCTACTGGTACTGTTTACATGTGGCCTAAACAAACCATCTATTCAAAGATACCCAATGTACCTAGTCGTTTTTTATTAAACGACCTATTGAATAAAATGGGGTTTTGTGAACGCTGTTGACAATATTAGAAAAGTGTCATTCTAAGAGATATTGCGAATTGGTTATCTTAGATAATTAATTGTCACCTAATAAAAGGTTTTCCATATTACGAGATGATGGACATGGGTTTGTGAAAAGTAGCTCATGTTTCATGTCTTGTGAGACTGTTTATAAGAAAAACAGTTTCTAGGAGCTCTTGTTCAAAATCCATAGACAATTAATGAGATGGAAAATACTAAAGAATCTCGTTTTGCCTATACTGTTTGGTGTTTCCATTATGGTTTGCTCATGGGAGTTAGAGGTTAAGATTTTGTCAGAGGGTAAATATGGCTTACTTGATTAAGTGAGTTTGTGATGCGATTGTCGTTAAAAGTAATGACTAGACTATTATGATTGTCTTTGAGGGCAAAGGCCCTAATCGCTTTACCCTTAATGAAAAATAAATAATGGTTATCTCACAAGCTTTTGCTGAGTGCAAGAGATTTATATGAAAACTTGAAGTCGCAAATTAAGTTTGCTGAATAATATTTGTGATCACCTTGTAAATTCTTAAAAATCGCAGTTAGACTTGCTAACTAGAATTTACGGCTTATATTGTGAGTCTGACCTAAATGAGATTCGCGATAAGTCATCGTTGACTTCATGGTTGTGCAAAGGATTTTTACATGTAAAAGCTGAGTCTCTTGGTAGGAGCATGTTTTGGAAAGTTACTACACATTAGAATGCGCATGGAGATAAATGGTCATTAAACACCACTTGAGAGTTGTGGTTTAATAATTTGTTGTTGACCATGTGATTTCTCTGCACCTCATGGTATTGCTCGTCATGCGCATGATACTGATGTGTTCTATGATCATGTGGCGTGATTGGAAGCATTCTTTGGTAAACACACACATTCACCATAAATTTAGGAGTGATGGTGAAAAATGTATATTGACAAGCTTAGATTGGCTCACTCACACGAGCGATCGCCTTTGGTGCTACAAAGAGGTAGCGAGCAAAGATGAGATAATGTGTTACTCGGTATTTGTTCGGAGAGGGATAAGTTGGAAGACACAAAAGATATGTCACCTTAGTGGGAGCTAAGATGAGGTCTAAGGACCGTGCATGGTTACCCACAATCCATGTAGCCTATGGTTTAGCTAGATGCAGGACCTCCTTTGGCGCTTTGGATAGCGAGCAAATGGAGGGACTCGGGTTAGGCGCTGAGATAGAGACTAGACTAAGATCTGTACGGTGAATTGAGAATAGATATACACTTTTTCTTTAGAAAGAGAACTCTACCGTAGCATGTATTTTATACTACATGTGCTTTTGTGCCCAACAGTAGAGGTGAGTGAATGGTTCCCTGCTTCCTCACCGTGTGAGGCCTGTAGGTTATAATTGATGACCTTAATTTATTTATGCCCTTAGGAGACCTTTGACTAGGTCACGAGGTTAATGTTTTAGTGTCTGCTACTTTGGCATGTTATCTATGGCCATGAATGATGCGGTCTAAAGAGACATTGCTAGGAAAGCGACTAGACTGAAACTAAATGACATGAGCGCGAAGGGAAAACTATTTGGTAACACATCGATAATGGTGTGTACTCATTGCCGGCAAGTTATGTTGCTTCTTGGGAGTTGCAATATAGCTGTGAGTACATCATGTTTTATGGAGATTGAGCATTGCTCTGAGTCATTTGGATTCGAGAAGGATTATGGATGCTTAGTCTGATATGACCAAATGAGTCGGGGCATAACGAGACACTTTTAGGGATGTTGCTATGCTGGTCTTTTCTAGGAGAGATTTGATATAGTGCTCCAATTTTTCTTTTTACAGCAGTGCTCGATGGTCGCACAGCCTATTTGCCAGTATAAACAAGATTGAGAACATATTGAGAGATACAGACCTGGGGTCTTGCCCACTATGTGTGAGTGGGAGATGTAAGAAAGGGGCACCCATAGTGGGCACCCCTTCACCTTCTCTTGGTGGTTATGAAGTGGTTCTTAAACCACTTCATGAGACTTGATGATTGGCCATTAAGGGTCAGTCGGAGGTTACACTTAGAGGAGCTATTTACATAGCCCCTCTCCCCTTTGTATGCGATACTTACATCAAGAACGATCTCTCTCTCAAATGGTTCTCTCTAGTCACGGTATCTAGGCTGTGAAATGTGTGAGTGTTGCTCTGGTATTATCACGTAGCACACTCTACCATCGATGTGAAGATCGTGGATGAATAACGACGCTGAAGAATCTGTGGAACAATCGCACTAGATCCGAGATATTTCCGACGAGGTAATATCGCTTCTGCTGTATATTATGATCCAATATTTCTAGCAGTTAAGATATATATTTTAGTTAGGAGACAAATCATGTACGCTTCATTGTACTATGTAAGTGATGAACTAATGATTGTTTACAATATTATTTGGGAAGAAGTGACGATGATATATGAATATTACTATTGAAAGTTAAATTTTCTTGCTAGTATAAATCTCTGGAACATTTAGTATTAGTCTCTAACCTTGAGTAAGAATTGGGATGTGTTGACCGGTTGGCATTCTTGGCATCATGAATCCTCGCCAAACTCTTTATCGAGGAACTAGGGCGCCACATGATTACTACACAACTTCAAGTCAATCGAAAACTTCGAAGACTTTGTCTACAAAAATATTTCATAACAACCACTACCTAACGTGTCGACCCCTTTAACCTAGTTCAACCATGCCATAAATAGGCTTATATCACAAATTCCAATTCTAGACTATGATAACAATCATATAAAAGTGTGCCAAATGATTCTTCATTAGCCATCAACCCGAGACCCAAATGATTCTTCATTAACCATCAATCCAAGCTTAGCCTAAATTTTTACACCATCTCCCAAAACAAAGCTATAAATCATGAGAACTCCAAATTCAGACCATCATGATTTTGTACCTTTTGATCATTTACAACTTGAGACATTTAAGATACCCACTTAAAAAACCATTCACATCACCTTCTAGCCTTCAATCAATTTATCCACGGATCAAGAAAGCCAACAAGAACTTAATCATCCCACCAAAACCACATATTCAAGAGATAGTCAAGGCTTCAAGCAAACAAACCAACTTCTCCCACCAAAAACTCATGCCCAATAGATCTTATCGCACCAAAATAGCCGCCACAACTATCTATTTAATCTCAATCCAACAGTCTTAATCCCTAACGCATGTTCAAACCAAACATCAACTCAATCCTTTATAAGGTGTTGATGCTGGTGACTACAACGGGGCCCGCCATAGGCCATGCCTTGACCCTGGCTCCATCAGTCCAAAGGGGAGCTCCATGTAGTCATAATCGCGCACCTCGTCCCTACGTGGCGACCGTGTGCCAACATAGCCACCATTGTTGAATATTGACCATTTGGCAGAGATCCTTGACCGGGGGAAGAAAACATCAACTTGGTGCTAGGTTTTTCGAGACCCTTCTAGATGACTTCAGGGGTTCTTTTCCCGATGCGCTATATGAGAAATTTGAGACTCCATCTTCAGCATCGAGTGGAGCCATCGCGGTTCGGGAAGGCGGCGAGGAAGCACATACACGTACTGCTCACTGATCCCTCTGCAGAGGCACTAGGGCTGCTGTCCATACCCGGCCTCCCTCAGTTCCATCTATGATTTCTGCCGGAGTGACCCCAGACATTTCGTTTCCGTGGGCAGTTGTCCAAACGATGAGTCCACTGGGGTAAAGGTTTTCATCCCATCTACTTCGTTCAGTGCCTCATCACAAGGCATAGAAATTACCTCGCCACTCCCATTCGAGGGGTTTCCCCCTTCCATTCCTTTTCCCCACGAGGCCAGGGAGGACCGTGATGGTTGAACGAAAGTTCTGTTAAATATTTTAGATCTTTGATTTTTTATGATCTATAATAATAAAATAATAATAATTAAATATGTACATTTCTCTATTTATTTGATAAAGAATTTGATCTGATTATAAGAGAAGGATCTCGCTAGCAATTTAGCATCACAAGTGTCTCCCTATAGCTAGAGGCATTCTGATGTTGTAGGTGAGAACCTTTTAACCCCTCAGTGCTATTTATAGACTTCTGACCATCAAGAAATCTAAGACTTTATGTTTGACTGTGATTAGAGATATAGAGTTAATCTTATCTCTTAAGAGTTTTCTTATCCCATTATAACTCATCTATTAACTGATAAGTTTTGAACTATTCCAAACTCTATCAAGATGGGTGTGTGGGACATTGAGTTTAAATAAAACTCTTACATTCTCCCACTTGGCCTATACGCCTATAAAATAATATTTTCCGTTCATGGATTTATCATAAGAAATTAACCATACTGCGCAACTTCATTTCCTGAAACTTTCATAGCTCAAAATACATTTAATGAGTTCCGTAATATCAATGTTAAATCAGTTACCAATGCGAGTCATGACGGTCCTATGTTATATGATCAACAAATTTCCTTCCATGTACCATAATACCAGTAACTTAATTTAACACGATTTTAAATTGGGATGATTAAGGCTAATATTATAATATCTTGGGTTCCAATTCATGGCTATCGTAGACATTATCTTGTTGTCATTCATTCACATCGTTTTATGTACATATAAAGTGGAAAGACAAGAAAACAGAAACAACCATAATAGATATCTTTCAATTTCAAATAACAAAATACTCATCATATCAATGATCTCTTTAACATGTTCACATCATAGGCATAAGCATATGACCCATCTTTTCAACATGTCCCTTAAAGTATAATCATTAACACACTATTGTTATGAACATATTTGTTTATGTACTTTTTCCTTAACACTTGCGTATTTAAATTTTCATTAAATACTTATCATTCGGGAAAAAAATATTCTGAGAAATTTTTACAATACTTTCTTAGCGGCTTGGCTATAAGTCGACAATTCCAAGTCCTAAGATAAATTTCCTTAGTCAGATACCATATATTGTGGCCTCAAAACATACCACAACTCAATCCTTATTGCACATCAAGCTGTAAAAGATTTGCCTCATACTTTTCCATAAAATAACTCTATTAGATAGCAAAATGCATAACCATAACTGCATTTTTCATCATTAGAGTAATTTCACAAAATAGGGTCTGAATATACAATTACTTTAAGAGTAATAGTTCTTCTTAAAGCAACAATCTAGTCTTTAATTTCTTGCCAATAACCAAGAATGTCAACTGAAAAATTGACATTCAACCTTATACAGGTTTGTGCAATCATCAGATTTATTATAACAATCATATATAAAATTTCCTTAACAACCTAATTATTTCGAGGACACTGTAAAATATTGAGCATGTCACATTTTATTTTTAAAGCATCTATTAAACAATAATTCTTCATGTAAAATCTTCCAAAACTCTATACAACTATACTAAGACAATTCTAACAATCACCGTCTTGGTATTAAGATTCAATCCCAGTTACGAATGATGTCTCATTCATAATTTCATTTTTAAAATTGCTTAGAGAGATAACTTTAATGCTATACTATAAACCATAATTCATACTTGCCAAAAGTCATATACATGCATGATCATAAAAATATACTCCCACTGACTTACGGGTATGTACATTAACAATATTTTTCTTAATTCCAAAACAATATTGGTATTATCAAATTTCATATATCAATTTTTCAAAAAATCTGTTACGTTTCTAAGTAATCATTTTATTCATTTCATATAGATTTCAAACTTATATTCTACAATTATTTTCACATCTCTTTGATGTAACTCTAGACCATAAAGAGCTACTAATGCCATAGTGATTCTTAATGAGTTCTTTCAGGTTTATTAGAAATATTTTTCAAATCAATGCTCATTTTTGAGTGAAATTCTTAATTATAAGTCTGATTATATATCGTTCAACATTACCTTTAAAGTCAGGCTTTTGTCTTTAACACCCATTTACATTCGACTTTTTATACATTTCAGGCAATGAGACGAAATTATAGACTTTACATTGATTCATGGATTTCAATCACTCTTTTATGCATCGGTATTTTATAAAATCACTTACTTCTATAATTTGTGAAAACATATACGAACCTTCATTTATTTCTATGTCAAATTCAAATTTTAAAAATACACCACGCAACCTAATAAAAAACAAATCAAGAAGATCATATGAGGTTACCTGTTCTGATGTCTCCATGACCAATTCTTTAGTGGTGTTTCTCTGATGAGGTAGATGATCATTTGCTTGTTGTTCCATGTTATCATTAAGATAATTATAAAATGAACTATAAGCATTTTTGAAGTACAAGAATGCACTTCACAACAATCACATCTGTAATTTCTATACTCCCACTGATTTTGCTAATCATAAGGACTCTGACATTTCAATTTGCTCAAAATTCAAACTATGAATAGAGACAATACAACCTAAACAATTTGGATCTCCCTGAGTAATCAATAATGTACTCATTAAGTATTATATGATCCAACTTTCTTTCATTTGAATTGTAAAGCCTTACTTTAGATTGACTATTCATACATGTATAAGCCTTAAATCAAGTTTCACAACTCAAAAGTTTTTAAGAATATTTATTGGGAACACAATTTAAGATATATACCATTGTATTTAATAATTTTACTACACATCTAATCAAGAAGTTAACAAAATAGGTCAGGGTTATGACCTGACTCATAATACTTTCTTGGCACTCACTACTTCAATCAAATTTGATGATTTTCACCTTTCTACTTAGTTGCATTTCCTTCCATGAGAAGTGCCTCAAGAATTACTAATGGCTTGAGACTTCTCATATAGCATATAGATACATTTATACCTTGAAAATCATCTATGAAAGTAATGAAATACTTATATCTACCAAACATTATAGAGAAAATATTTTCATGTGCCTATTTGCATTATCTCAAGAAACTCTTTATTCCTTGTACTATATTTTCTTGATTTGTTTGATTTGTTTTCTTTTTATACAAATCAGTACACATCCTGAGATTAGAAAATCTAAATGTGAAAAATATTTTATTTACTAATCTCTATAATTTTTCTTGGAGATATTTTCCAAACTTTTATGTCACAAATTATGTTTCAAATTTTATGCCACAAATTGTAAAAAATTTCATAAATCATTTTTCATTTGGTTCCAATAGATGCCTCACGTGTGAAAATGAAAACTTTTTAACAAAAACACTAATATGAAGGTATGATAAATACAAATTTTATTCGAACAAAAAAATAGAACAAACATAAATGACATTTTGAAGCAATTTAAAAATTTGAACATTTGTGCTCAAGTTCAACTACTAAAATAAGTATCAACATTTATAGAATTTGATTTGAAACTTATACAAAAAAAATACATATGAACATTTGCACTTAAATTCAATCTAAAAAGAATGTATAAATATGTATAAGATCTGACTCGAAACTTATACAGAAAAACAGTTTACTTTTCCCTTCGAATCATGTCTCATGCTTATGGTACCTAAACCTTCATGTGTCACAATTCTTATATTTTCATCACCATCATTTCCCTCATTTCCCAAAAGAAACAAATGATTTTTCATACAAATTAGTAAAATAAATTTGTATCTAGCTAACAATCATGCTACCAACTTTTTTATATCTCATTACTTTAATGAAGTAATAATGCATCTGAAGTAAACTATTATGTACAAAACAAAGAAATTCCTATAGTTTGATATCTAGTAATTAATCTAATATTCTTAAAACGTTGTACTTTTCTGATCCTTATCACTATTCTCAATAATAATTGATGTAAAGACTTAAAATGGATAAACAAGACTTTACAACTCTTAGTGTAAATTTGACATGCTTATGTTTCTCTATAGCAGAATCAATTATGTACAGAAAATCTTGTAAAGATATTCGTATACTTATTGCAAGAAAAACATTTTAATCACATTAATGCTTTGAGTTTGATACTCAAAAACAATAATCAGAATTTAATCAATTATGGATGAACTAGTAGTGTCATCAAGACCCTTATTTGAGAGTAAATCTTGATACACAAAGTGTTCTCACAGTATTAAATTCTATGGATGAACTACTTGTATTATCAAAATTCTCTGTTGGGAGTAAACTCTGACATATAAAGTGTTCCCTCCAACTTTAAATTATATGGATGAACTAGCTGTATTACCAAAATTCTCATTTGAGAGAAAACTCTAAACAAAGTGTTCCCTGCAACTTTAAATTATATGGATGAACTAACTATATCACCAGAATTCTCCTTTGGGAGTAAACTCTGGCATACAAAGTATTCACTCCAACCTTAAATTATGTGGATAAACTAGTTGTATCACCAGAATTCTCCTTTGGGAGTAAACTCTAGCATACAAGGTGTTCACCCCAACTTTTACTTTAATGGATGAACTAGTAGTGTCATCAAGACCCTCCCTTGAGAGTAGATCTTAACACACGAATTGTTTACTCCAACTTTATCTACCTTACTATGGAGTTTAATGATTTCTCCCCAAAAATTAAGAAAATCTTGTACCTTTGGACAACCAATCTTTTCTTTAATTTTTATCTAAATCATTTGCCTCATATTGGATAAACAAATATATATGGCTTGATAATAAGAGCCAAAATGAACAATTTAATACATGTATCTACTAATAATAACATGTAGAGAAAATTTAATAAAATCTAATACATGTAGTTAACAATAATAACATGCATAAGACATTTAATAAAATTTACATGTATTTAACAATAATAACATGCATATAAATTTAATAAAATTTAATATATGTATTTAACAATAATAGTAAAATAACTTTTTTTTTTCATAAATTCTCTTCGGGCTGGACCACATCAGTGGCCCGTTTCTTTCTCTCGGGCTGGGCCAAGACCCTTAGTCGTTTAGAAGGAAACCCTACAGATTTTCTTTTCGTCTTCCCTCAACACACGCTGCACTTAGATTTATTTTCTTCCTTCGGCAATTGCAGCGCCGCACCACTGTCATGTTACTTCCATTGGTTCGGCGTAACCATGGACATTGCTGGCTAGGGGAAGACATCATGGCGTATCCAGCCTCCTTCCGCCGCCGATGTCCACCTCCACTCGCGGTTTCCTTTTTTTTTTTTTATATATTTTTTTACCATAATAATCACCGCGGCCATTGGGCTTTAAAGCCCTTTGCACCGTCGACCCAGAGGCGTCGGCGAGGAGGTTCTCAGCCTCCTCATGGCACCAAACAACCCTCTTAGTTTTTGTACTAACGAAACTCGAGGAAAATCCGCTAACGGATAGCATCCATTCGGGGCTTAACAACCCCTTACGCCTCCCCTTATCACGGCGCCGTACGTGGCGAGTTACTGGCACATACACTGCATACTGCCAACCCAGACGACGTCACTTTTCCTCAATTCCCTCTTTTTTCATCTCATACACAATACAAAGAAGGACATTTCACAGTTCATGAAATTTGAGGCAATTTCAAACACATATGCATAACAGACTTGGTGGAATAGTGTAGAAAGATCTAGAATGATTCTTGTAACCGAATATATGCAAATATGTAATTTTCTCTATTATATTCTCGTTTGAAATATAGGCTCAATAAAGCCTATAAATACTGTACAAGCCTTTGGCTATTTGTATTGAGGAAGTGTGAAATCAAAAGAGAATTTCTGAGAAGTAAAAACCTCTGTGTGACATTTTATCAAATGGGTGTAACGCATCTGTTCTATTCCTTCTTCATGGTGAAAACAAAACACAAGCAATAACAACATATAGAGAAACGAGAAAATAAAACCCAAGCAATGAGATGCATCAAAATGTCATGGAGTTTCTCTTTCTCCACAGATTCAAAACGGTAAAAGGAGAATTCAACACATACATAATATCACTTTGTGGGTTCTCGTGAAAATCAACCAGAGAGTGGAACAACATAAATTTATGTGTCAGATCAAAAGGATAATATTTTCAATCTATCAAATCGTAGATATATGCAAATATATATTCTTAGTATATTTTATCGAGATCATAAAAAATCTATAACTTACCTCTAATACCACATGTTAAATATTTTGATATGAACATTAATAATTGGATATTTGATTTTCTATAATCCACAACAATAAAACAATGATAATTAAACATGTACCTTTCTCCATCTGTTTGATGAAGAATTTAATTTGACTATGAGAGAAGGATCACCCTAGCAACTTAGCCTCACAAGTGTCTCCTGATGGCTAGAGGTACTCTGATGTTGTAGGTGAGAACCCTTTAACCCCTCAGTGCTGTTTATAGACTTCTGACCATCAAGAAATCTAAGACTTTGTGTTTGACTGTGATTAGAGATATAAAGTTAATCTTATTTCTTAGGAGTTTTCTTATCCCATTATAACTCATCTATTAACTGATAAGTTTTGAACTATTCCAAACTCTATCAAGATGGGTGTGTGGGACATTGAGTTTAAATAAAACTCTTACAGGGTCGGCCCGCACCACATCTGGCATGAGTTTTGCATCATCTCTTCCTTTCTTTTTCAAGCCGGGTAATCTCAGATAGGAATGTGATTTCTTGCTCGACCTTATTGGTGAGAAACCTCGTCCCTCAAGATTATCGGACCCTTCTCAACTGGGGCCTTTGACATCTACCCTGCTAGATGACGGCTTCTCAAGTTCTTCCCTTCGTTGAACCATGCATGATGTTGAACGCTTCCCATCTCTGGTAGGCTTCTTTATCTTCATTATGTGTTTCTTTTTATGTTGTTTCTTTAGCACCATTGTACGTCATGGGGGGAAGTTCCTTATCCACTGTGGTCACATGCCATCAAGCCCCCTTGGAGGAGCAGTTTCGCTCTTCCCATTTCTTCATGGAGAAGGCAAGGGAGGAATGGGAAGCGGCCTATTCGCAACTGAGATCCCACTATTGCTCCCAAGAGCTTGAGATCACTACTTTGTGGATCGAGTTGGATGACCTCCATCGAGAGTTGGTGAGAGTCGAGTAGTGCAATCATGAGGCCAATCTTTTGGAGGAAGAACGCATTTTCGAGCATTCTCGTGGTGAAGGGTTGGAGATGGAGCTGGAGGGTGCAAGGGGTCGCTACACTGTGTACACACGGATGATTGTAAGGGGTCGAGAATTCTCGTCAGAGCCTTCAGCTGGATTTGGTCACCTCCCATGGTGAGATGTGCTTGATGAAGGCTCAACTTAAGATTGCTGGGGAAGACCTCAGAGGGCATAACGAGATGTGTGATGCCCCCAGATTTCGCTTGGGATCGGACGGATATCCGAAGTGTCGAGACATGAAACACAAGGTTACCTGCCCTCGTTCATGACATAAAAGATGCAATGTTCATAACATGCATATAACATTATGCAATATTCGCAGCGGATAATTTTTTTTCGAGCAATACTATGCAGCAAGCTTATAATATCCCAAATAGTTAAAACGTAATCCATGCATACTTAACAAAATAACCATCCACTATTACAATACGGGTTTCAGAAGACTGTAATCTCAAAACAACGGAGATCTGGCTCCATAATTACATTGCCAAAATACACTATTGGGCTAGTTCGTTGAGTAACTCGCGTAACTTGACTAACGATGCCGGAATACTATCCAAAGACCTAACTATGGAGGCTGCAAGCTCCGTATTGCATCTACGGCTTCTAGTCAACCTCCTCCAATCTGCCAGTGTCTACTCCTTGCTCTGATCCTGACACATCACCTACCATTCGGGGGGGAATGGTAGTTGGGACTACCACGGTGATATTTGATTACAAATCTCAACAAGTTAACAGGAAACTTTCACACAGGTTAATGATGCATGCATGACAGTAAAAACATGAATGCATAATCAAAGTCATAAGTAAGCATAGCATAACTTGACATATAGCATGGCATAAATGACATGATTGAGTAATCTTATCTCATAGGGTTACTATGATTGCGTATTCTTATTTCATGAGGTTACATGATTGACATAAACTTGAAACTTGACATGAACGTAAATTTGAACATAACATAACGTGAAACATGACTTGAACGTGAAATACAAGAATTTGGAATCTTATTCAATAGACTTAATTAATAAAAGTGACCATACAGGTGCTACAGGGATCCCTTGAACCGTGTGTCCCTACTAATTACCGCATCACAACATAGGTGTCTATACCAGCTATGAGTGCGTTAATGTACTCCACAGTTGTTGTGGCCTCACGTATTCTATGTGTTACAATTGCTGTGTTTCACGTAGTGTATGCTCCACAGTTGTTGTGGCCCCATACTTCATGCTTCACAGTTGTTATGGCCCCATGAATTGTTTGTGCCATACTTGCTGTGGACACATGTAACATAAAGTGTGGCTCCATCGGAGTTAGTGCTTGGCGCGCTCCGGTGACCAGCTAGTTAGGCCTCATTCGCAACCTGTTAATTGTACTTCGTCAACCCATAAAATTTCACACCTATTTAGACACTCTAGCATGAACAAAAGAGTTCTACTAGGATATTACCCCATCCTAGCGCTTAGGGTCATAATTGACATGAATAACTTAACAAAACTGTTCTCGAGATACACAAACTGTATTCGAGACGGAATGACATGAATGCGAAAAGACAGAAGTCCTAACATAGCGTAACGTGACGTGAACGTAAGATGACAAACATGAAATACTTTGAGAGATAAATGTAACAGAAAATATTTCATAACATGACATACATGTAACAGACAATATTTCATGACATGACATAATATGTAACAGACAATATTTCATAATATGGCACAACATGTGATAGTGAATATTATGTGACATGATAAACATGTAACAGGTGGCATACGTAATGTGACATACTTGCAACAGATAGTAACATGTGACAAAATATAGTGTAACCGACAAGATTTTCGTGACAGAATAATTCGTATAAGAGAGAAACAAGTGATGGCATGGCATAACATGACATATATAACAACATACGAATATAAACTGTAGTTCCCTTACCCATACCACATACACAGTAAACTGACAGTAAGTTAATAGCTAACTTATCTCGATCGTCGGGTTCTACGAGAATAAAGCATGAAACACGAGCAACTGTAAGAGGGTATTCTAAAAGTTAGAAATTTAATTACTAATAATTAGAAATGTGAAAAGAGACAACTTAGAATAAAATGACCATTTTACACTCTACATGTAGGAAAATGACCATTTTACCCCTAACTTAAGGTTTTCACATCCTAACTCCAAAAATTACCAAAGTTTACATGCCTCATGTAAATTTTTTTCTAGACTCAAATATCAACTCAAAAAAATTTAAAACCATTCAAAACTATGGAAAACTCACAATGGCCTAAACATTCAGAAGCCTTTTCTCTTGATTTTGGTTGCAATTTCTTCCATCCTCAAAACCCATGATTAAACCAAAATTTTATAACAAGGATCTTCCTATTCTAAGTTTAAAAATACACTTAAAATATCCATTAAGAAAAAGCTAATCATCAACACCAAACTTTTTGTAAAAAGACCCAAACTTTTTAACAAAAAGTAAACCCTTAAATCACAAGTTTTGACCTTAATAAAAACATCTCCAAGAGTTCTAAAAAATTAAATGTTACTTCTAACATATTCATAATATCATCCTAAGATCAACCATGCTTTAAATCATCAAACAAAAGTTACCAAAAATCACAAAACAATACTTGGAGTTTTTAGTTTTAAACTTAGTCCAAAACAGAAACTTTTCTCTCCACTAACTTTAATCAATCTTTTGATCCATGGCTTAAAGACATATGATATTCAAAGTAAAACATCTCATGGTTTAAAAATGTGTCCTAAAGAAGATCCAACCATCAAACTTAAAATCACATGGCTGAAATTCAACAAAGCATGGATCTAACCCAAAAACATCAAATCTTAGGCCAAACCGAAATCCTCTTGCATAGAAAATCATATATTTAAAACTAATACTAAATATCTTCGAAATAACATCATATAAAAATATCAAAGCCTTCGAAATAAGATTAAACCACGAAATATTTAAACTTTTACAAAACAAAAACTGTTTTTCCACTTCCAGTTTTCAAGTTTCTAAATCTAAAGAAATCTATCATCAAAAGCTTTATTCATGCAACAAAACCTCAACGAACATTCATAAACACATACTAACAACACTCCATAAAATTTTCAGACCAAGATATGTCGATTAGCTTGGTCAAAAATTTCAAAACATATCATACTCTCTAGTTTCACGCCCAGAATGACATTTCTATGGTTAAAATACTTTTGACTGATCAAATGAGTATGGAATGAGATTAATAAGATATCCACGGAAACTAGACTCAAATAAAAATAACTTTTATGAAAGCGTCATCTTGAGAAAATACATACAAAGGGTTGAAAATGGACACTCAAAAAGATGCAGAAATTTGCTCGAGAGAGCTCTTTTGGAATTCTCTTTAAGAACGGGGGAAGAAGTGATAAAATGGAGTGAAGTGTATCTTGTATGACTTTAGACTCATGAAGGGGGAAGTTTTGGGCTTGAAAGACCCTTGATTGGAGTTGGCTATGTGACATAACGTGGAGAGTAATGAGGGCAAAGGACTTCCTGCAGCAGCTGTGAGAGATGGAGGTTGATGGAGTGGACTTCTCCTTCACATCAAGACACTAATGGGTGCAGCCAATTGCAGTGGATGGTATACCATGAGGGGGAGGAAACCTCTTCAAGAAGCTTTGCCAAGGTGGCCAAATTCATGGTTCTTGGTGGGCACCAACCAAGTGGCTTCAATTTGGGATTTAAAGGGGTTTGGTTAGGGTTTGAGATGCTTTCAAGCCCAAAATCAATTTTTCTTGGCCCAATTGAATTTTCAAGATTTAAAAAGTTGTATTATGAAGTCATAACAATGATTTGATTAATTAATAGTATGTGGAAGTGATTTATTGAAGTGATTAAACATAATGCTAGAAATCATATTAAAAAGGGTTTGGAGGTGGACTTTAGGGTTTCAGTTTCAACCAAGCTTTTGGGATTTCAATTGGATTCCAACCACTTAGGGTTTTGCTAGGGTTGAAACCCTTTTTGGTCTGGCACAATTTGGTTGAACAGATGAAACATAGTTTTGTTTATGTGGCATGATCTCACACCTTGACTTCCTTCACAAATCCAGCTAATGGATCCTCATGGTGCTAAGTGTCTAATACTATTCACTATGTGTGGCTAAGATTTTGCCAAGTGTCCAAATAAACTTCTTTAACCTAATTTGGACATTCCACATTATGATTTTGAAAACACTACATTGGGTGTGCTTATCGAGGTTACTATTCACTTCGAAGAAATGTATAATAAATTTAGTACTGAAAAATCTTAAATATTAATATTAACCTATAGTGAAAATCATTTACCAAAATTCAACCCCGAAGTGCCCCTAAAAGTAATTTCACAATTTCGAACAGGCGTTTCGTCCAGAATTTTGAAAATTGGCTATTGCGCCATTAAATCCTAAATAATCAACTGAGTCTAATGGCGTAGACCATAACGCATTCTAGCACTTCTAACTACCTCAACTATTTAAACTCATATTTCTAACACCATAGTGAATGATTACACTGACTATTTTGACAGACTAAAACCTGTGCAATTGGTTGATTTGTAAAAACTTATGGAGTTTTCATGAGGCTCCTAAAGTCAATAGAAATTCACTGAAAATTTCACCAGTGAATTTCTAGCGAGCTGTTACAAGATGCACTCCTAACTTTATAGGGGCATGGAAAGTGTATAGAGGAATCTTGACAAGTCTCAGAAGCGAGTTGGTGAGTTAGAGGTCAAACTTCTTGGGAGGAGGTGTTTCGCCTCTCGCAACAACTTGTAGTAGCCCTCTTGGTCTGTGATCGAGTATGGGGGCCGAATGTAGTCTCGGCCTCCTGTTGTTGAGGAACTTCTTGCTAGAGCATCCAAAAATGAACTTGACGACCTTAAAGCTGAAGACTGTGTGCACCGACGCCGACGTCTATTGCAGTTAGACTCCTTGGGCGTCGACATGATGAAAGACACATTTCCTCCTCCAGTAGGCAATCCCAAGCCCTGATTCTAACCCTTTGTGTGCCTCCCTTTTGTACCGACAATGTGTAGTCTCTCTCTTTTCTTCTTTTGGTTTTTAGGACAACTTTGTTGGTTTTCCTTTTGCTTAGTAAACCTTTTCCTTCTTTAAATTTTGGTTTCATCCTCCTTGATATTTTTCTTGATCACATGTGGGTTTATCCTAAATTGAATGTTATACTCTCAACCCCTAGGTGTGAGTTTCAAATTCCATTGCTCTGTTCAACTACCCGAGTGTGGTTAGATGTTGATCACCGAGTGTAAGTGTTAGTCCTGATTGCCTGTGCGTTCCTAACGCTCGGCTTTGGAGGTGGTCGGAGGGATGCTTGAGCTCACTGAGGGCAAGGGCAAACACAGTTGCTTGAGTGTTCGAGTGTGATTAGGTCCTGTTCGTCTAGTGTGATGTTAACCCCGATCCCATGCTCTTTGCTATCACTCAACTTTGGAGGTGGTTGGAGGGATGCTCAACCTCACTGAAGGCAAGGGCTAACTCGGCTATTCGAATGTTCAAGTGTAGTTAGGCCCTGAGTGCAAGTGTTAACCTCGATTGCATGTTCATTGCTAACACTCGGCTTTGGATGTGACGATACTCGACCGCGTTGAGAGCGAGGACTAACCTGACTACTCGAGTGTGGTTAGGCCCGTTCACCGAGTGCAAGTGTTAGCCCTGATCCCATGCGCTTTGCTAACACTCGGCTCTGGAGGTGATGGGAAGGATGTTTGACTACACTGAGGGCAAGGCCCAACCCAACTACTCGAGTGTTCGACTGTGGTTAGGCCATGTTTACCGAGTGCTAGTGCTAACCCTGATCCTATGCATATCGCTAACAATCGGCTTTGGAGGCGGCAGTAGAGATTCTTGATCGCACTGAGGAAGAGGGCTAACCTAACTGCTTGAGTGTTCGAGTGTGGTTAGGCCTTGTTTACCAAGTGTGAGTATTAGCTCCGATCGCATGCGTGTTGCTAACACTTGACTTTGGGAGGTGGTAGTAGGGATGCTCGACCCTAGTCTTTAGTCATTGAGTGATCCAAACTCCATATGGGAGAGAATATTTGGAGAAAAATTATTTTATTTCTTTCTCAGGTTCTAAACAAAATGTTTCTTCAAATGTTCGATATTCCACAGGTGGTACACCTCCTTTTCGTTCATGTCCATTAGGTGATAAGACCCTGGCCTTCGGCTCGTTATGATTACATACAGTCCCTCCCATTTGGGGACAAGTTTCCCCTCCCCTTACATCGTTGTTCCTGTTTCTTTTAACACTAAATCTCCAATCTGGAATGACCTGGGTTTGACTGTTTTGCTTAGTAATGCTTAGCCTTCCTTTTATAAGTTGCGGCTCTGATCTCTGCTTGCTCTCTTCTTTCATCTAGTAGACCGAGATTCTCCTCCAATCCTCTATCATTTGCCTCTTCCCTATAATGTTGCACTTTGTGGTTGGGTGTGCCAATTTCCAAGGGTATCACTGCTTCACTTGTATACATCATTGCGAATAGAGCTTTCTCGATCGCAATTTTAACAATTGTGTTGTAAGTCCATAGGATGTCCGAAAGTTCTTTGGCCCACCTTCTTTCTTGTTTGTCAACCTTTTCTTTATCATGTTGAACACTGTCTTGTAGGTCGCTTCAACCTGCCCATTGGCTTGGGGGTTGCATAGTTAGGAGTACTTGGCTTTTATTCCTAGCTTTGCGCACTAGCCACGATAGTGGCCGTAGTTGAATTGTTGCCCATTATCTGAAATCACAATGCAACGTATGTCGAACCAACATACCATGATCTTCCAAAGAAATTAGATGATGGTGTTAGTTGTAATCGTGGTCAATGCTTTTGCCTCTACCCACTTCGTGAAGTAATCTAGTGTAACGATGGCAAACTTAACCCGTCTTTTGATTGGCGGCCTAGGTCACACAATGTCAACTTTCCACTGTGCAAATAGCCATGGTGCGGTGATTGATCGTAACTCTTCCGGAGGGCAGTGGGGCACGAGCACGTGCAACTGGCACTTTGTGCATTTCTTGACAAACTCTTCTGAATCTTTCAGTGCATGTGACCAATATTAGCCTGCCATTAGCACCTTTCCTACTAGAGCTCTCACTTCGTAGTGATTTCTGCATATTCCCTCATGTATTTTTGCCATCACATATTGTGCCTTTTCTAAAGAAATATGTCTCAAGAGAGGGCTGGTGAACTTGGCCGACCTGCTTTTCACTTTACTAGCCTCTCGCTTTTCGTGAGGGAGTTCTCTGGTACTCGAGTATTTCACCACTTCGCGCACCCATTCGGGAGCTCCTGTCCTTATCTTATCTCTAACACTTCAAGTCTGACCGAGGCAGGCTCTGATACCTTGGTTATTACATCCCATGGTGGAGGTGAGTCATCCATGACTAAGGCTGACCATGCTAGCTTGTCTGCCTTTCAGTTGTCCTTTCGTAGTATCTGCTTGATGTTGAAGTATAGGGAACAATCACGTCATTCCACGCCTATTGCTAATATAGTTTGAGCTTTTCACATTTTGCCTAGTCCTCCCTTGTATGCCGACTTGTCTCACCCCTAATCATTTTTTAATGGTGAATCCTGTTAGTAGCGCCTCATACTCTGTCTCATTATTTATGGTTTTAAACATGAGCCTTATCGCATAATGGAATTCCTTGCCTGCCTTGGTTATAAGGTATACACCTCCCACCTGCCAGTGCAACATGATGAGCAATCGACATATACTCGCCAAGGGTTTCTTGTTGGTTCGGCTTGGATCACATCCAAAAAGTTAGTGAAATCAGATTCGAAGTTTGCCAACACCTGCCCTTTGATGGCACTTCAGGGGAGGTAGTCTATATCAAACTCGCTCGACTCGACTGACCAATTCAGAAGACAACCAGATGTATCAAGTCTTCGCAATATCTTCTTTAAAGGCACTTTCGTTAAATCAATTATTGGGTGTGCTTGGAAGTAAGGCCATAATCAGCAGGCTATTACCAGGGCGAATGCCAATAGGTCCATGCACAGATAAAGGGGCTCAGCGTGCGGCTCATGTAATAAATCAGCAGACACTACGTTTAGTGTAGCCAAAAGGTACAAATACAAGGCCTCTCCTTGCTTTGTCTGGCTTTGGAGAGGGGGATTGCACAAGTAGTCCTCGAATTTTCATAATTGTGTTCTAGCACTCATCATTCCAGGTGTTGGTCTTTTGTCATACTTAGAAGAATGAGAGGCATTTATCCGTGGATTTAGAGACAAATTTGTTAAGTGCTGCTATTCTGCCCGTCAACTTCTGTACTTTGTTTAGACTCTTGGGGGCCTTCATGTCCATTATTACCTTGATCTTCATGGGATTAGCCTTAATCTCTCTTCCCAATACAATGAAACCTAGAAATTTTCTAGCCCCTATGCCAAAGGCACACTTGGCTGGGTTGAGTTTCATATTGTACTTCTGGAGGACGACAAAAGCTTCTTGTAGATCCTCTACATGGTTGTGGGGCTCCTTGCTTTTAACAAGCAAGTCATCTATGTAGACTTCCATTGTCTGCCCAATTTTCTCTCTGAACATGTGATTGACTAGTCGCTGGTATGTTGCTCCAATGTTCTTTAGCCTAAAGGGCATCATTTGGTAACAACACAAGTCCTGCTCCTTCATGAAATAGGTCTTCTTTTGGTCGCTTTGGCTCATTCGGGTTTGATTATAACTGAAATACGCATTCATGAAACTTAACATTTGGTGGCCCGCAGTGGCGTTGACTTAAATCAATACTGGGAGGGGCAAGTTATCCTTTGGGCATGCCTTGTTTAGGTTAGCGAAGTTCATGCACATCCTTCATTTGTCATTGGCCTTTTTCACTAGTACCACATTGGAGAGCCACTCCGGGTAATGGGTCTCTCAAATAAACCCCCCAACTAAGAGACGCTCTACCTCGGGCAGTGGGTACGTAAAAAATTCGCCTGTTCGAGATGTCTCCATTGTGCGTACGTAGCATTCCATTGCTAGCACTTATCCGCCATGGACTTCCCTGTTGTTCGCCTTTGTCGGGAATTTCATCTTCAGATGATAGGTGGAGGTGATAACCTTTAGACTACTCAGGGTCAGATACCCAATAATTAGAAAATCCGTCATGGTTGTTGCGATACGTGATGTTGTTCTCGCGAACACAAGTAGTGCAATGGCGCTAACTGACTGGAATGTATCCCCCAAGAAACCTTTCAATGACATCAGTTTAGGGAGCAACCTATTTTGGTTGGTTTCCATCTTTGTGAAAGCATCCCAAAACAAGACGTAGGCCAAACTTCCGTTGTCTATTAGAATCCTTCGGGTGGTGTAGGTGGCATCAACATCGTTACTACCAAAGCATCGTCGTACAGGTATTGCACGCCTTTGCAATCTTTGTCACCAAAGGTGATTGCGATGGTCTCCTAAGTCCTCATATGCTTGGGCATCCTTTCTACGGACATATGGCTTCCTAATAAAAGAGGTGTACTCGTATCCAGTGAATCCTCCTGCTATGGTTCAAATCTCACCAAGGGGAGCTTTGTTTCTAGTCAAGATGTGGCTAGGACTACCTCTGTCATTGCCTCACATGGTCCTCTTTTGATACCCCTAAACTCTGATTGGGATTAGATGGAGCTTAAAGCATCAGGACATACAATACAAGGTCATATATCTCGTTCATGACATTTAAAGATGTAGTGCACCTAGCATGCATCTAAGAGTATGCGGTATTTGCAACAGATAATGTTTTTGAGGAATACACAATGCAACATAATTAATATATCCCAAAATATAACCATACTTCATAAATTAACATATCCAAGAGTTATAACATCAGTTTGAATCGAAAAAGTTATTAGAGATAGCACTCCATAGTACAAATGTGAAATATAAACTATTGAACTAAATCATTGAGCTGCTCACACAGCTCGGCTATAATGTCCAAAATCATATTCAAAAAATAGAGTATTGACTCTATCAACTCCTCGTATTCGCTTCGTGGTCTATTCGACCTCGTCCAAATGGTTGTGCGCGGATTCTCCAAATCCTGACAAATCGTCTACCATTCTGGGGGGAATGGTAGTTGGGACTACCAAGTGAGAGTTTTATAAATCTAGGCAAGTAAGCTACTAAGCTACCAGTAGCATACATTTGCATGCATGACAATAAGATTAACATGTATGCATCATGACATGAACTTGAACATGCATGACGTGACTCGTAAATAAAATGAATGAACATAATGTGACTTGACTTGTACGTGGCATGACTTGACATGAACATGACCTTGTTACAAAGGTTGTTTAATGTGAAATTGCAGATGCTCCATGACTCCCCATTGGCCGTGTGCTCCTATTGGTACCGTATCAAATCACATGCATTTGTGCCATATGTTAGTACATCATGATAACTGAACTGATAAGACTATTAAACGTGTAGTTGGCACATTGGAGTTGGGTTCCTGACTTCACTCTAGTAACCAGTTACTTAGGTCCGATTCGAAGCCTGTTGACTGTACTTTGTCAACCTAGGGAATTCCACATCCAATTAAACACTCCAATGTGGACAGAGGAGTTACACAAGGATAATTCCTCATCCTAACACTTGGGGTCGTGATAAAATAAAAGACTCATACATGACTTAAAGATAACTCGTAACATACTCATATAACAAATGATATAGCATTCATGACATGTAATAGATGAATGTGTAACAGGTGACATGACATTCATAACATGTAACAAATACATATAATAGATGACATGACATTCATGTAATAGATAAATGTTTAACAGATGACATGACATAGTATATTATCAACGTTACAATAAGCACAAATGACATGAATATAGCAGTAGGAGACTTACTATCGTACATACATAAATACTTCGAGAGTAAGAGACTTACTAACGTAAAGCGAAGTGTAAATGAGAACGAACTAAAACGAGATATTTTCTAATGTTAGAATATCCCACTAAATTCTTATAAACATAAAACTTAATAACAAATTACTAAAATTGTAAAAGTGCCCCTCCACTTGTGGGAAATTACAATTTTACCCCTAAAATAAGGATTTTGCATCTGAACTCCAAAACTTAATAAAATTTTGTCATAAATCCAAATATCAAATAAAAAAAAATTAAAACAAATCACAAGTATGTCAAACATGCCTAGGGTGATTCAACCTTAGGCCAAAAACTACACTTTTGTTGCTACTTGACCATCCAACGTACTATCATGCTTAATCCGAATTTATCAAGTCTCAAAAATCACATTCTTAGTTCTAAAGTCATGCTAAGACATCAAAACACACATTTCATAAAAACTTAAACTTGTCCTACTAAGTTAAAAGGCCAAAACATCAAGATTAGGTCAAAATGAACCAAATATTGATGTTCTTGGTCTAACACTTTCAAATCAACTCCAATGACTCCAAAAGTCCATAAACACCCTCCTAAGATGTTCATCATCCAAACCTAAGTCATATGATACTTGACTAAACAACCAAAAATCACAAAATACAACCCAACACATAGTTTGCATGAAAACTATAAAACTGTGTATATCATGCTTTGGACTTTAAACAAAGTCACTAGATCCTTAATTCTTATCAATAAATCTTCAAATACAAAAACCATATACCTCATATTCAATTTCTAACAAGATATAAGCATTACACTAGAATGTCATGGCAAAAATCTCATCCGAATGAATCATCATACCTGTGAGCCTCTTGATTGAGTTTAAACCAAACTCTTCCATGTTCATCAACACTGCACCAAAGCTCTAAATCATAACTCTTCAAAAATAAACTCTTAACACATAGATCAAAGCTTCAAGAACAACATATACATAAACCAAAGTCATAGGATCAAGTTTCTAGAAACCGTTTTGAGCCATACGGTTTCTATCACTTTGGAATCATGCAAAACTCTTTTATAAAAGTAATGGTTCCAAGACTTGTCATCATTCCATGAAATAGGCCATGAATATCCTCCACGCATTGAGTATAAGTTGGAAAGGAGCCCAACCTTGGAAATCAAGCACATCTCTAACAAGTTGACAAAACGGCAAACAAAACCATGTCAGGAAAATGATGGAGTACAGCGCCACCTGAGCAGCAAGGTCGGCGGGGTCAACCACCCCTTTACGTGGCTCAGGCAAGGTCCAGATTGGAGCGCTTTGTCATTGTAGACCACTGGTTCCCCTCAACGTAGAGGGGACGACGAGCACTAGACCCCTCAGCACGAGGAGGAGACTTGTGAGGATGGGAGGACCTGGCATAACAAGTCATAGACCGGGAAGCTTTGCTTGAAGCCATAAGAGGAAGGAGCTCCAAGGAGAAGAGAATCACAATGAGCAACACGATAGCACGATTGGAAAGAAGTGGGGATGACAGATTTTGTTACGCAAAGGGATCCCCCTGGGTTGTCCTTATAAAGAAATGTGTTAGGCACCAAAAGAGGAATTGGAAAGGACTTGAAGAGTAAGCGGCACATGCCTCTGACACCTGGGCACACATGAGTAAAACCCAAGTAACGAAGCGCAAAAGCAGAAGAAGTCCCCTCACCTCCCCGTGATGAGACTTCGCGGGGTAACTGGAAAGGCCAACTTCCCCCTTCGTAGATAATCCATACATTAAGGTCCCTCCAACCTAACTGAGAGATAGCGATAAGCCTCCAAACCATCCAATGTGTTAGGCAAGTGACTCGACCACACAATCGAAACAAGGGAATTTAAATACATCCCCTTGGGATAAGCACCCTGGGAGGGAGGAAAAGTATAAAGAGAAGTTCAAATAACAGTTGCATGGGCCTTAACCTATCTTCCTCAACTCTATAAATAACGGAGGTAACTCACAACAAAGGTAAGTGATAGTGGAATGTGGAGAACCCTTACAATTATCTCAATCATTTGACTTAGGCATCAGAGGCATTTAATACCCTTCAGGCCTTCCTTGATTTTCTTGGTGCGGGCTTTCGAGAAATGTTGATGGGTGTGAAATAGAAAACAACAATTGGTGTCATCTATAGGATCTGTCTTTCGCCCCTCAACGTGCCTTCTGCATGCCTACTACAACACGCTCCTAAGCAACCCGGGATCAGAAAGCCACCTCCACGAACATGGAAGGGAGACTAGCAAAAATGGAGGAGAAACTAAAGAAGGTGAGAGCAAAATTTGAAGCTCTCCCATGCAAAAATGAGGACCTGATGCGCAAGAATGTTGCCTTAGGGGAAGATACTACATTGAACCTTGTTGATCGAATGAAGGAAAAATCACAGAATATGGGAAAATCACTCACAGGAGATGAGCAGAAGAAAAGAATGCACCATAATCTTTGAAGCCTAATGGGAAAATACAAAGAAATGACCAGAAACATAGGCTCATTCTAGTTGGTAGACCAACTGCTCACCAACATCGACCTACCTTATAGCACAAAAATCATGACAGTCCTACTCCCGCCGAAGTTCAAGTGTAACACCCCGCTTAATTAACTCTTGATTAACCCTTAAGTACTCTAGATTAGGCTTTTATTTTTGGGTTAATCACTTTCATCAAGGTTGATTATGGGATTAGCATTAATGTTGGTGCTTAGTGTTAATGAGCTAAGGATTAAAGAGGCAAGCCCATTAGTAATTTTGGTGAAGCTTTTTAGGACCCAAGTACATTCATGGGCCTAGCCTAAGAAAACCTTGAACCAAGCCCTTAGCAAATCAAGGCTAGTCTTGGCCCAAGTAAAGGAAGGCATAAGGCCTTTGGTGTAGATTGGACCCTTGGCCCTTTTCAAGCCCATATGGCCCAAAGTCATGTTTGGACTCATTTTACCATTCAAAGACCAAAGGCCCAATACACCATACCATTAGTTTCCTTAAACCCAGATCACACTCAAAGTACCCAAATAAAATTTTGAAATTGGCTAAGGCTATTAACCATCATACTTGAGGTTAGTGTACTTTAAGCTATGCTTTGAAGCTTAATCATGCTTAATATTTTCTTAAAATTTTTAATTCAAATTTTTATTGAATTAATGCTCCCTTGAACCATGTTAATACCCTAGCTAAACCATTCCACATGTCATTAAGAAAAATGACATAACAAGCCCAAATCATGCTTCAATCGGTTTTGTGCATTGCCCTTTGTAATGCTTGGACTGTTTTGCCCTTGGGCCCAACATTTTTGTGGTTTAATATCAAGGGTAATATGGTACATAAACACCTTATGAGACCCTCCCAAACTTAGTTTGAGCCTTGGACGAAATTGGTTGCATCAACCAACTCAAAGAACCAAACCGGGTGCACCTTGGTCTAGTTTGTGTAGGAACCATTTAGATTGAATTTGAACTAGCCTCCTACCATGGTTTGCACCACCACCCCATGCCACCTCCTTTTTCACCCAATCACCAAGAAGTCCCATAACCATCATGAAAGATTTTGACTCATTTTTGCTGCCTAAAAAGATCCAAAACCGAACTGATTTTCTGCCACCTCAAAACCACCTTCATCCACCTATTTTCAAAGGTGGTTTGAGGGATCTTATGCTACCCAAATGATGCCCCACGACCTGGAGTCATCTACAGGACCCTTGCAGCTACTATGGAGAGGAAATGATGGTGGTTTAGGGAACTATTTCATTCTGCACAAGTGACCTAAGCTGATGCAACCAATCTGAAAATTTTCCAGATTTGAGCACCTCCCACTTCACCCAATCACCAAGCACCCAAGCCAACGTCCCTCACCCCTTGGCCACCTATAAATACTTCCCTCCCCTTCTCATTTCACCCACACCATAGCTCCAAGCATCATCTTGAGCCTTGAGAGCATTTCCCCCTCTTAGAGATCAAAAGAGTGCAAACCGAGTGAGTTTTGGTGAGTTTTTGAGTGTTGTAAGGCAGTCTAGAGTGCTTGGAAGGCCACAAAATTTGTAAGTTTTCTTCATTTTTATCTTAGCTAGCATGTAAAACTTTGTTTCCAAGTGTTGGTACGAAATTTGGTTGAGTTGTGAGAAGGTTATGATGCTTAATGCAAAACCGGGTCAATTAAAGGAAGGTTTGAATGATTGAATGTTTTCAATTAGAAATTAGCTATGGCATGTCCTCAGCATGATTTTATATGATCTATCATTATTATAATATGATTATGGAAGATTAAATTTGTGATTAGAAGCATGCCATGATAGGTTTTAAATCTATCTTGTTTTGATTATCAAGCATGAATCGGTTTTAAGCATATTGGTGATTAAGGATTTCTTAGCTTTGATGAAGTGTTGGGATGAACTTGATTACTCAAGGATTAGACTTCATAATGTCCCTAAAGATGTTAGTGATCATTAATGATTAAAGAAAATCTCATATGCATGCATTCATAGGGATCAATAGTTGAAAATACACATAGGCATCAACTAGGATGCATGCCAAGGGTTGGGACTAATTGGACAAGTTCTACTTTGAATTTTAAAAATCTAAGGGCATAGATAGTTTTATAATGCCGAAATTATGAAGTCCATAAAATTTGGTTAAATTTGGAGTTCGTTTACAATTAATGAAAATTTAGGGCCTAAATGACAATGTTTTTAAAGTCTAGGAGTATTTTTGTAAATACCTAATTTTTTTGAAGCCTTTGATTTTGAACCTATCCATAAGAATATTAACTCTAACTTAGTATACACACGATTTACGTAGCTACGAAGCTAATTTCGAATTTCCCAAGAAGTTTGTAAGTTGGCCTTTAACTTACATCTTGATAAATTTCTTATGAATTATTGATAAATGCTTCATTTATTCTTCAATTATCATTTTTAGCATAAATTATCATGTTATATGACACATCAAGTGCATACTTACATAACATATGGCATTTTCACCATTTTTCATATTACATTTATAAATATCATTCTTTTGCATGAAATTTACTACATATGCACATGTCATGAAAAATAATATTTTTTAAAGCATACCATGAAAATCATTGTCACGACCCCAAAGTCTTGGATGGGAGATTATCATAGTGGAGCTCTTTTGTCCACTCTGTAGTGTTTAATAATGGAGTGGTAATCCCTAGGTTGACGAAGAACAGTCAACATGCTTCGAATTGGTTCTCTTTAAAGAACACCGGAGCAAAGTCAACATATTATGATACCTAACGTTGGTGGGTGTTCACATTATAATTTTTATGATGTTATGTTATTTACTAATGCATTGAGAACGAGTCTATAGACAACGTAGTTTCAACATAAGTTATACTACGGTCACCAACAGGTACTCACAGTGTATATGGGGAACTGTGACATTACCACATATTATGTTATTAATTAGAATAATGATGTTAGTCTATGATGAAGAAAATCTATGATGAAATTTTTATAAAGAAGTTGTCTTTTAAAAAATGATGACGAAATTACTTACTGAGTAAAAACCCGTGTGTTCATTTTTTTTTAAAAGATGTTGAGGAATCTGGATGGGAGACATGTACACTGATTTTCTACATCTCATGCATTGCATATTTATCATTTTTCATGATTGATTTATCATTGTGTTAGTTAGTTGTTTAACTTATTGAGATTTCGAGTAAATCTCACCCTTTTATGGGACCACTATCATTCCACTTAGAATGATAGAAGTTGTGTCAGGAATCGACCAGGACGAGATTGATGGAGCATTGGATTCGCATGATTGAGGATGAGTTGGATTTAGAGAGGAAGCTGGACTTAATTTTGATGTTCATAGGCCAAGTCCTTTATGCTTTAGATTGCATTAAGAGAATGATATGACTTTGTATATAAGACTATGCTACTTTAGTATTTCGAACATGATGATTATCTAATGAAGTTGAGATGTTTTAGTTATTCTGGCATATTTTTCACCTTAACCTTTTATTTCCGTTGCGATTATTGCATACTGTTAGTTGCATACTAGGATGCATTGCATATTAACTATCATGAATGAGGTTATGTAACCTTATGCTGCATGTTCCGATGCTTTTAAGTCTCCATTCCATCCCAAGTGGGGATTGGGAGCGTCACATCAAGGCCCCGTTGGTCGAAATGTATGTTGGATCCAAGGATTCTTTTGAACATCTAGAAACATTAAAAGCACACATGACGCTCCGCGGTTTCCCCGTAGAAATAACATGTTAGGCTTTCCCTTTAACCCTCAAAGGAGCCGCCTGTGAATGGTTTGGATCATTGCGGCTAGGGTCCATAGATAGTTTTGAGGAGATGGGAAGGAAGCTCCTGACCCAGTTTATGGTGAGTAGAAGGAGAAGTAGACCGGCCGCATATTTCCTCACCGTCAAGCAACGAGAAGATGAAAGCTTGAAGGTCTGTCTCACTCGTTTCAACAAGGAGTGATTGATGGCAGATGATCAAGAGTACTGGGAGGAATTTGGCTAAAAAATCCTTTCATGACCGATGGCGAGGAAAACCCCAAATATTGTATGCGAGTTCAAGGACAAGGTAGAAGATTTTGTAAAAACCTAGGATACCCTACGGGCCTTGACCACACAAAGAAAATCAAATGTAGAACAATCGGAAGACAGAGCAAGAAGAAGTGCTCAAGGAAGAGACTGAGAAAAGGACTCAAGAACTAAAAAGAACCAGCATGAAAGAAGGCGAGAAACGGGCGCCCTAACACAGATGATATATCTTGGGGCCTAGCACTCTAGCATGAACGTTCAGGACGATGTCAGGGAACCAGCCCCAAAATGGTGACCGCGTTCAAAAGACCCAACGACTTTTCACTTACCACAAGGTAGAGAGCACCAGACAGAAGACTACCAAACCTTAAAACGAAAGACTAAGGAGATGCAAGACAGTGGTGAGCTCGAGCACCTAGAAGCTCATAATTCAACTCCCCCGAGGCGAGCAGGTGAAAGAAGGCAAGATCGAGAGCGGAGACGTTAGAGGAGTGAAAGCCCGAGGGGGAGAAGGATCCCAGAGGAAAACCCTGATCAAGCCACTCGCCGAAGTCAAGACCGGAACAACACTCCCCTCGGGGAAATGCACACCACCGCAGGTGGATTTGCTGGGGTGACGCTACTTCCTCTGGACGAAAGGCTTACGACCGCAAGGCCAAATACGAAGAAATGTTTTATGTCAGAAGGCCAACAAAGCAGCTGAAGACACAACCAACTACTATAGTATCCTTCAACGATGACGATTATAGGAGAGTAGTCTACCCACATGATGGCACGTTGGTAATGACCATGTTAGTGGACAATTATATCACACATAGGATACTTTTTGACAACGGCAATTCAGCTAACATTCTCTTTTGGGATACTTTCTTGAAGATTGGTATCAACCAAGACAGACTACGCCCAACACCCACCTCATTAAAAGGGTTCTTAAGCAAAACGATGCAACCTGTCCATTCCATCGCCCTTCTAGTGTCAGCGGGGATTGGCCCCTGTACAATCATCATGATGGCAGACTTTTCTGGTGGTAAAGACCAGGTCATCTTACAACGCTATCCCAGGGTGATCAACCCTAAATGCTTTCAAACCTGTAACCTTTACCTAACACCTGGAGATGGAATTTCCTACGAAAGAAGGCATTATAGAAGTTTGCAGCGAGTAAGTCCTCATTCGAGAATGTTACGTATAGGAACTTAGAGATGGACAAAGGGAAATTAGAATGGTGGAGGCTCAAGCCAAGGATGACCAATGTCCACCCCCACCACCCAAGATCAGGGTGCAGGAGATGGAAATGTGGGATGAAGAGGCACTTTCTAGAGACTGGTGAACAAAATGTTTAAGGATCAAATCGGACGAAACATGGTGGTGTATGTTGATGATTTACTGGAGAAATGCAAAAAACCAGAACAACACGTAGAGGATCTAAGGGAAGCATTTAGAGTGTTACGACAATACAAAATGAAGCTTAACCCAACTAAATGAGCTTCCGAAGTGTAGTCAGACAAGTTCTTAGGCTTCATAGTGTCAAGAATGGGAATCGAGGCCAACTCGGAAAAGTTATAGGCCATAGTTGGGATGGAACCACTAAAGAACCTAAATGAAGTGCAAAAGCTAACACGGAGAATAGAGGCGCTTAACATATTCTTATCATCGGTGACAGATAGGTGCATACCTTTTTCGGGTCTTGTGGAAGATACAAAATTGGGACGACGTGTGTGAAAAGGCATTCATGCAACTCAAGGAGTACTTGTCAAGCCTCCCATTCTTAAGTCAGACAAAACAAGGAGAGCCCCTGCTCTTGTATCTAGCTATCACACCAAACGTCATTTCTTTTGCACTGATACGCGAAGAGGGAAGGATACAAAGGCTGGTATACTACATCAACCGAGCCTTGAGAGGAGCCAAAACACAATAACCTAAGATAGAAATGCTAGCATTTGTGCTAGTAACAATCGTTTGGGGTCTGCGACCTTACATCCAGGCGCATCTTATAAAAGTTGTAATGGAAACTCCCTTACAAAAAATACTACAATGGCCGGACACCTCAGGTCGTCTAGTGAAGTGGCCGATTGAGCTAAGCGAATTTGATATTGACTACGTCCCTCGAACCGCTGTAAAAGGACAAGTACTAGCCTACTTTGTAGTCGAGTTCTCCAACTTTCCTGAACAAACGCAGAAACCTTCTACAGGGAAACAATAGAAAGTATATGTTGATGGCTCGTCCTGCCATTCAGAAGGGGGAGTATAGGTATATATAATCACGAAAGACAATGCTGAGGCATACTACGCCATTAGGCTCAAATTCAAGGTCAATAACAATGAGGCCGAGTATGAAGTAGTGTTAGCAGCACTAGCCATAACAAGAACATTGGGAGAAAGGGAGGTCGATATGAGAGCAGACTCTCAAGTTGTGGTTAGCCAAATAACAGGAGAATACATGGCAAAAGGCGTGAAACTCAAAAAATACATGCAACAAGTCCACCGAGGATGCAACATATTTGATTACTTCCAAATCAGCCGTATCCCGAGGGAGGACAATTGGAAGGCTGATCGGTTGGCACGAGCAGCATCCGGGAACAACGAAGCAGCCTTACCCTAGAAGGTGACCACTCGTACAATAGAAGTTCCAGCCATAGGACTCAAATTTTTTGAAGTAAGCTCAGAGTCCCGAGAATGGGCACATGATATAATCAAATTCTTGACAACTGGGAAAGTATTGCTCACTAAAGAAAAAGCAAGGAAGGTTAAAAATAAAGTTGCCCGATTCATTATGGTCGGTGGCATGCTATAAAAATGGGGTTTCTCAGCCCCCCTGTTGAGATGTATTTCGAGAGAGGCCCAGTACCTCACGAAGGAAGTGCATGAGGGGACATGTGGGAACCACTTGGGAGGAAGAGCTTTGGCAGCTAAAGTCTTGATGGCCGGATACTATTGGCTACACACCCTCAAAGATGCCAAAGACTTTGTCAAGAAGTGTGTCCAATGTCAATTGCACTCGCCAATCCTGAGTAGCCCACCTGAATAACTAACGTCAATTACATACCCCCTGGCTGTTCACCGAGTAGGGGATAGACCTGATTGGCCAAATGCCATCGGCCAAAGTTCATAATCGTGGATGTCAATTACGACACTGGTAACGGTGACTTCACAAAATGTCACCAAATTTCTATGGAAAGTGATTGTATGTCTGTTTGGTGTACCTCGGATCATCGAACTTTGGATCAAGGTCAACTATTCCTCCCCCAGACATCCCTAGGCTAATGGGCAGGTTGAGGCAACGAACAAGATGATAATAGGCATATTGAAGAACAAGCTAGTGGAAAATAAAGGCGTTTAGACTGAGGAACTATCTAGGGTATTTGGGGCATACATGACCACCGTCAAAACTCCGACCAATGGAACGCCCTTCGCCTTGACCTACGGTAGCGAGGAGGTAATACCTATAGAAGTAGCGAGGTAAGCCAAAAAATCCAACATTTTAATGAAAGGCAGAACATTGGGATACTAGAAGAAAATCTTGATCTACTGGAAGAGAGAAGCGCAGGAGAACAGATCCGGGCAGCAACCAACAAAAGAAAGATAGAGCAGTACTTCAATAAGAGGGTGAAGGCAAGGTTCTTCGAAGTGAGGGACTTAGTCTTAAAAGAAATAGGAGTTGCCATCACAAAAGAAGGAGAGCTGGGACCATGGTGTGAAGGCCCTTATGTGATAGTAGCGAGCCACCGGCACGGATCATACTGCCTCAAAGACGCCTGAAGAAAGGAATTACCTCACCCACGAAATGCTGAGCATTTAAGAAAAAACTTTGTATAGCCCCTATGTAATCACGTTAATGCAATAAAAGGTGGTTGATTTCCATATCTTGTATTAATACATGACGAATAAACGAGGAAACAACTCAATGGAGTGTTTCCCTCCTTGCCCTTTGTTTACTCGTTGAGACATCCTCCCGCCAAACGAAGCCAAGTGACGCCACTTGCAGTTGGTGAACAAAGGAGGAAACAACTTAACAAAGTGTTTCCCTCCACACCCTTTCTTTATGCGGTCGAGGCCTCCTCCCACCAAATGCAAGTCGAGTGACTCTACTCGCACTTGACCAAGAAAGGAGAAAACAACTCAACATAGTGTTTCCCTCCACCCCCTTTCCTTAGGCTGTTGAGGCATCGTCCCACCAAACGCTAGCCGAGTGACTGCACTTGCACTTGGCGAACAAAGGAAAAAAATAACTCAACGGAGTGTTTCCCTCCTTGCCATTTCTTTACGTGCTTGAGGCATCCTCTAGCCAAACACAAGCTGAGTGACTCCACTCACACTTGGTGAGCAAAGGAGAACTCAACAGAGTGTTTCCCTCCAAATCCTTTCTTTATTCGGTCGTGGCATCCTCCCACAAAATGCAAGTCGAGTGACTCCACTTGCACTTGACGAACAAAACAAGAAACAACTTAACAGAGTGTTTCCCTCCTCACCCTTTCTTTACGCAGTCGAGGCATCCTTCTACCAAATGCAAGCTGAGTGAATCCACTTGCACTTGGCAAACAAAGGAGAAAACAACTCAACGAAGTGTTTCCCTTCTCGCCCTTTCTCTACTCGATTGAGACATTCTCCTGCCAAACGCAAGTCGAGTGACTCTACTCACACTTGGTGAATAAAGAAGGAAACAACTTGTGACACCCCCAAACCCTGCTTGGGGTTTGACGGAAATTGAAGCCGTCGAGACATGTAACACAAGGCTACATGACAGTTAAGATGCAATACACCTAATGATAACTAGCAGTATGATATATATCGCAGCGGAAAGTCAACTTAGGTCAAATAATAGGACAAATATCATGGTACCGAAGCACATAAATCCCGTACGTAAATTTCATAAGAGTCATGAAAATACTTAATGGTTCCAAAAGAGACTCCCAAAACGCGGGACCAATACATCAAAGTTATCAAAATGAGTCATTTGTCAAAAACCTTATGAATCAAAACTAGGGTTCCATCGTTGACTAAACTTAAGAACACTCCCATAGTCTTTTGGGCGTCCAAATCCAGCAATCCCAATTCAGCAGCGACTTCCTTAGCTTCTATAGAAGAGTTTCTGGCTTGCTTCAAACACCCCGACACAAAATTAATGTTGTTCTTAATTCTCAAAATCTTCTTATGATCCAAGGATGAAATCCCAACACTTGACTCATTGAGGTTTGCTAAAACTTTCTTGAGCAGTTGAGCCGTGACCTTAAGCAATTCTAGAGTGGATTGATGATGAGCCTCCGCCATGAATTCATCCTCCACTATCTCTGAAATCCCATCCATATCTATGGGTCTTGCGTACTTGGCATAACTTCTACCATTCCGAGTAGGGCAATGATAGTGGAAATTACAACAGTGAGATTTCGAGAAATCTCAGTAAGTAAACAAATAATATGTAACAAATATCGTAGGCATATATAAGAAAACTTAATAATGAATGCATGGACATGAGACTTTACTTATACATTTGACTTTTCAAAAAAGACATCGTGCACATCATAACTTTCTTAGTCTTTTTCTTTCACAAAACATCTTTTTGTCATTTTCATACTTATTCATTTAACAAACTTGTGAGCTTGGTTCTTGTTCATGTATCATAGCATAACTTTGAGCTCGAGGCCTTTTTTGACTTTTAACATATAAATGGATACTTCACGGCTCCCCTATGCATTGTGTGTTCCCCGCTAGTTACCGCATCAACCATTGGCCACTCTGACCAAGGTGACTACGTTTTACATTTAATATTTCATATTACGGCAGTTTGCTTTTCGCCTTTAACATAGGGCACCCACTAGCTTTAGGTGCAACCCCACTCCAGCATCCTTTTCTTTAGGAACCATTCATGGTCCGTCGATTGTACTTTGTTGACCTAAGAGTTATCACTCCATTTTAAGCACTGCTAAGTGGATAGGGGAGTTCCACTAGGACTTTTTCTTTTCAAAAGATTTTCACAGTGACATGAACTATGAAACTTAGAACTTTCGTGAGACATGCAAATGCCGAATGCTTCATCATAGCCATTTGACATATAAACATGCAAATCATGTACATTTCGCATTACAGCTTGAAAATATTAGAACATGCGACCATGTTTCTTTATAAAGATTATAAGGCATTGAATATCAAATAAGAAACCAACATTCAATACTTTACATGTAGTGGCCGAAACATATAAGCCCTAGTACATCCAAGAATCAGTCTTAACTCATCAAAACTTCAATCACAAAATGATCATACCTCATCCATGGTCATAGCTGAGACCTTTAAGTTTGAAAACATGCATTCCATCATCTTTTTATGAACTTAGAATCTTCTAATGTGTTAAATAAAATTTTTATCAATAAACATTCATGTGTGGCCAAAACATGCTAGTGATCATACTTATAAAAGACAAGTATTTTCATGAACTTAATCCCATAAAAGATTTGGTCAAGTGACAAATATTCATGTGCATGTCAAGCATTATGCAATTCGAACCCTAAGATGGCTTCTTATTCCATTTTTATAACATGAACTAATTTTGTAAGCCATTCTAACCATACATTGGATAGTCATGCAAAGAAGATATTATATCACATGGAAGAAAACATCATTATAACAAACATCCACATAAAACCGAACAATCAACAAGTTCACATGACATATACATAAAATATCCAAGTACAATTTAGAGATTTAGTTACAAAATCCAACGCCCAAAAATAAGCAAGCTGAAAAATATAATAACAAAATCATAAGAATCCATTTTTCTTCTAAAACCTAATTCGTGTATTAGTGAGTGTTGTGCTCTTCAACATATTTCCAAGAAAAATCCTCAAATGTTCGGACCTCCCTTTCTTGAGTCCGAAACTTACCTACAAGAAAACCCTAGCTCATAGAGACACTAGAGTCGTGGCCTTCATCCTCAAAACATCATGCTTATAAGATTAACAATGAAGTTGAGTTTATATTCTTTTAGATGAAAATAAAACCCTAATCTAGCCGTGTGCACATAGGTGTGCTCATGGGAGAAATTCCACAAAAGCCAACACTGTAATTTTCTTAGCCATAGGTGTGTGCATGTGAGCAAGTGTTCATGCTTTTTACCTTGCTTGCCCTCGAAATGGTGTTTGGGTGAGAAAAAGAGCAATGTGAGGAGTGTTTGGATGGTGAAAAAATGATGGAAAGTTGAGAGAAAGTTGGTGGCGGTTGAATGCTTCTCAAAAGAATCCTCCATGTGACTAAAAAAAATGGTGTTTTCAGCACCCTCTCTTTTATAGATACAAAAAGCTTCTTACACAAGCCAAACTCATTGCATGGATGCCAAGTCGCTTCCCACCCTAAGGACTCTTCCTTCTTCCTCATCATTTGATTGTGTTGGAAATGCAATAGGACCTTTTGGACAAGTGCGCCTTCTTCCTAAAAAATCGAAACCTCATTCCAACTTTTCTCTTTTACCTCATGTCTTGGTTCAATGAACCTATGAACCTTGTGCCTAAATGGTCTTTTATCAAGCTAAAAATCTTCCTCAATCTCTTACATGTGTGCATGTGTGCCAAGTGGCGTGTGAGAAGTGTGGGTTGTGCATGTGGCCGAAATCTTCATCTCTTCCCAAGGAGATTTTCCCTTTTCTTCTTCCATTCTCTTGGACAAAGCATGATTGGTCAATGTGGGTAGAAAATGCACAAATTTCCTTGCCCTAGCCGTCCACCTCAAGGAACTCTTTCACAAAATCCTTCTAGAAACTCTATAGGCGTGTGGCTCTCCCTTTCCATGTAGATTTCGCCCCTTCCTAAGACAAACATCCTCTCTTACATTTTTGCATGCATGACACATGACAAAAAGCAAGAATATTTTCTTCCCTTTCTTCTATGGTTGCCGTGTAAGGCCTATTTGCCTTCTATAGGGTCCACTTTTCCATAGCCTCATCATTCTCCTTTTAGAATCTCTCCCTCATAGTGACAAGTGTAAAAAAAACTTTTCTTACAAGCAAGCCTTCATGCATGCATGCCACTTGGCAAGAAGGTGGGTGATCCTCTATGGTAGGCGTGCAAAGACCAAACCCTAGACTCTCTCACCTCTCTTCCCTCAATTCAATCGATATTCATCAAGTCCTAGATATAAGCTCCAATGGATGACATGTGGCATTCAAGAACTTGAGTTGGGTGTGAGCCCTAGATCTATTGGGCTTCAAAAATCCTAATTTCCTATAAAGGCCAAAACACTTATGGGCTTGGGCCCTTCTCTAGTCCAAACCAATTCAAATTGGGTTACTCCACCTTTCTGGGCTCATTTAATAATATATATAAAAATACACAAAAAGCCTAGCAAAAATCTTGGTCGTCACACAACTCAATGGAGTTTTTTTCCACTTTGCCCTTTCTTTACGAGGTCAAGGCATCCTTCTGCTAGACTCAAGCCCAGTGACGGCACTAGCACTTGGCGAACAAAGGAGGAAACAACTCAACAAAGTGTTTTCCTCTTGGTCCTTTCTTTATGCGATCGAGGCATTCTCCCACCAAACGCAAGCTGACTGACTCTACTTGCACTTGGAGAACAAAGGAGGAAACAACTCAATGTGGTGGTTTCCCTCCTTGTCATTTCTTTACGCAGTCGAGGCATCCTTCCGCCCAACGCAAGTCGAGTGAGTCCACTCGCACTGGCGAAGAATGGAGGAAACAACTCAAAGGAGTGTTTCCGTCCTAGCCTTTTCTTTAAGCGGTTAAGGCATCCTCCTGTCAAATGCAAGCAAAGTGACTCCACTCGCACTTGGTGAACAAAAGAGGAAATAACTCAACGGAGTGTTTCCCTCCTCTACCTTTCTTTACGTGGTTGAGCCATCCTCCCGCTAAACACAAGTTAAGAGACTCCACTCGCAATTGACAAACAAAGGAGGAAACAACTCAACAAAGTGTTTCCCTCCTAGCAATTTCTTTATGCGGTCGAGGCATACGCCTGCCAAAGGCAAGGAAAGTGACTCCACTCACACTTGGTGAACAAAGGAGGAAACAACTTAACAGAGTGTTTCCCTCCTCACCCTTTCTTTACATTGTTGAGGCATATTCCTGCAAACACAAGTTGAGTGACTCCACTTGTACTTGGTGAGCAAAGGAGGAACAAATCAACAATGATCAATTAGCCACCCTTGACTCCGTAGTTGCCAACTTCTTTCAATAGGTCTCAGAAATCTCGGATAGCTGCAAATAATGATGATCATGGCCTTTAAGCTCCTGGTTAACTAGCTCTAGCTGCACCTCATCGCTAACCTTTTCACCACGACAAATACTCAACCGTATGGACAGCTGCCGCTTGTCTTCTTCAGTTTGGGTCAAGCAGGTCGCATAGTGAGAATTACACCGCCCAACTTCCTCTAGCTCCCCACGCATCCTCCCAAGGTGATTGCATAAAACATCATGCTCTTCCTCCAGAAACTTCGCCTGGAGGTTACATCAAGCCAGCTCCTCCTGAGATATCTACAAATCATGTTGGATAATGTTTGTCTCCGCCCGAAGAAAGGATATTTGATCCTCCAATCAGTGACAATATGATTCTGCCTGGGATAAGTTCCTCACCATCTCCTCCTTATCGGCTTGGGCGCTTAGGGCAGCATGATGCTTCCGAGCCATATAGGATCGTATTGACTAGTTCTCCTCTTCCAAGTCAGTCTGGCTATCCACCATCCAAAAAGCCTAGTGATCAACCCCTTGTACAACAAAGTAAGTTTTAAATAGAAGGGCAACAAAAAGCAAAGAGTTAAAAGAGTAACTCACCGAGGACCAAAAACCTCAAAGCATGTGCACCATGGCTCGGATGGTCACTGGGAAATGGCCTCCTCCCAGTGACCATCGACTTGTCGGATAGTGCCAATATAGCGAGAACTGGAAGGGCCAGGTAGGTCTGACGCGTTAGGAGGGCCCCTAACAAAAGGCACAAAACTGTCTATCTCACCTACCACGCTTGCAAAAGTAGAGCTCGGGCCAAGGGAAGGAGGAGAATTGGGAGCAACAAAGGCATCATCTCGAGCTTGCTCGACCGAACCCAAAGGGCTATCTCCACAAGGCAGCATGTCCAGGCACAAGGGAGATGGAATCTCTCCCCTGTAGGCGAAGTGCTAAAGGGTGTGGAAGGGATAGAAACATCCGTACCTTGGGGCTCCTCACGGAGGAACTTAGGGAAAATGAAGGGAATTTTTGGAGTGGCGCTGCCCGAAATCGAGGAAGGAGCAGCCGAACTAGCAGGAGCTACCGATGGGTTCTCTTGAAAAATTTCGTCGCCTGGAGCTAATGAAGCCTCACCAATCTCATCGAAAGGAGCAGTTGAGTTAGTAGGGACAAGCGAAGGGGGCCCAAGAAAGGAAGTTCAAGAGTCGCATCTATCTCCTTATAAGAGCTAGAGCCGTCACCCTGATCGTCCAAGAGAGGAGACATTGAGTGGGCAGCATCCTGGTCAGGCAACAAGGAGGCTTCAAACTCCAACACCAACCCTAAATCAACCTCCGTCTGCTCCATAATCTTGTCAAGAGAGTCTGCAAAATACAGTGTTGGACGAGCATAAGTACCTCCCACAGGGGCCAACGGGGCCCGTGGAAGCCTCTCCTTGGCTGAACTTGATTCATCAAAAAGGCCAGCTTCATCACAAACTGAGACTAGAACCAAGCCACCTCTTGCGCCACCGAACAAGGGAAGGGGTGCCCAAGTATTGGCAGCCAAATACATGAGCCTGAGTGGCGAGACCACAAATCTGTTGATGTTAGCACGGGTCAATAGAGCATCAGACTACGTGGAACTATCATTTTGTTCTACCCAAGCATAGACAAGACGCAGATGAGCTTCTTCCCGATCAGAGAGGATGATGGCGAAATCACGATCATCAAGAACAGGGCCCAAAGCCGCTTAAACAGGAAACTCACCACGAGCAGCTTCGCTAGAAGGAGACTCCCAATTTGCACTCGAGACAAAAAAAAAAAAAAAAAAAAAAAAAAAAAAAAAAAAAAAAAAAAAAAAAAAAAAAAAAAGGAACTTTCTCTACCTCTTGGCATAAGAATGGCGATGTTCCAAGCAAACCATTATAACCAGTATAGGACTAAAAACTGCACAAGTTCCCGTCAATACACCGAACACCATGGGTAGAAAGGAACTCCCATGCCGTGAGATCTGGGTATTTGTCATCAGTAGGTTCCAAGACCTGTCGTCAGACCATGCAATAGGCCATGAGTATCCTCCACGCATTGGGTACAAGTTGGGAAGGAGGCATACCCAATCGAGCACATCCCTAACTGGAAAACAAAACGGCAAATGAAACCCATCAAGAGCATGACAGAGTACAACGCCACCTAAGCAGCAAGGCCGGCGAGGTCAACCACCCCTCGACGTGGCTTGGGCAAGCTCAACACCACGGAGTTAGGAACCCCATAACGGGTTCCCACAAGGTCCAGATCAGAGTGCGTTATCATCGTAGACCACTAGGTCCCTTCGAAGTCGAGGGGACAACATGCACTAGACCCCTCAGCACGGGGAGGAGAGTCGTGAGGACGGGAGAACCTGGTATCACGAGTTGCACACTCAGAAGCTTTGCATGAAGCCATCAGAGGAAGGAGATGTGAGGAGAAGAGAATCGCAATGAGCAACACAACAGCAGGGTTGGAAAGAAGAGGGGATGATAGAGTCTGTTACACAAAGTGTTCCCCAGGGTTGTCCAAACAAAGAAACATGCCAGGCACCAAAAGAGGAATTGGAAAGGACTTGAAGAGAGTAAGTGGCACATGCCTCTGATACTTTGGCACGCATGAGTATGGCCTGAGTAATGAAGTGCCAAAGCAGAAGAAGTCCCATCACGTCCCCGTGATGAGACTTCGCGGGGTAACTAGAACGGCCGCCTTCCCCCCTTCGTGATGGGCCTGTTCTCATTCTAATAAGGTCCAGGGGGCTCGATGTAGATCCTCCATACATTAAGGACCATCCAACCTAACTAAGAGATAACGATAAGCTCCCGAACCATCCAATGTGTTAGGCGGGAAATTCGACCACACAACTGCAACATGGGAATTTAAATACATCCTCTTGAGATAAGTACCCTGGGCGGGAGGAAAATGATAAAAGAGAAGCACAAATACCAGTTGCACAAGCCTTATCATATCTTTCTCAACTCTATAAATAACAGAGGTAATTCACAATCGAGGTAAGTGGAAGTGGAATCTGGAGTACCCTTATGATTATCTCAATCGCCTGATTTAGGCATCAAGAAGTTTAATACCCTTCAGGCCTTCCTTGATTTTCTTGGTGCAGGCTTACGGAAAGTGTTGACAGGTGCGAAACATGTCCACAATACCAGGTGTATCCCACTTCATCGATTTTTATTACTGTCCTTTCCAAATGCCGAAGCATAACAAGGACAACACACTCATTTTGCATTTCCTATCCTATCCCTTATAGATTGTTTGTTCGTTTTTTTTATTATTATTATTATTTTTTTTTCCTGAATCGACTTAACGAATCTGGATACATTAATGTTAGGGCCAAAGCAAGTTTCATCAACCATCAACACATCAAACAAAAGCCTACTCAGAATTATTATGATATGAAAGACCGGAACAGTGAAATTGTGGAAAAGAATCGCCGACAACAATTGGAGTAGAATAGTGGCCTGAATGGATTATATGGGCCGAAATAACTTGAGAGGAGAAACTGTAAAGTGCGAAAAAGGGCAAACGCGATAGGACACTGAATTCTGCGACAAAGAAAGGATTGGCATAAAACAGCTTCTAGAGGGATAAGGATGGTGGTCTCTTTGTTACCATGTAGAGAATCATAGGTGAGAAGGTTTTTTATGTCAATATATATAGCAAATGTAAAAGGGTGGCCCGTTTATTCTGTAATATAAAGGAAATACAATTAGTACATTAGTGCAAATTATTCTCACCTAGAATATTACTATAACATTCGTGTACTATTAGGCAATATGCAAATATAATCCTTCCTAGGTGTATCCCACTTCATTGATTTTTATGATTGTCCATCCAAATACATAAGTAGAACAACGATACACTCATTTTATGCATCCGTTATCCCATTTTCTATGTTAGGCCCCGAGTAGCTTTCATCAGCCATCGATACATCAAACAACAGCCTACCTAGAGTGATTACTGTATAATGAGTTGCTTGCTTAAACAAGGAGTCTAGGCAAGAGAGCTAGTGTTGCTCTCTATACGATCAAATAGCATCTATTATTTTCATTCCCTGCCCTGCCTTGAGGTCCTTTACTTATAAGTAAAAAAATTGATACACAAGTAAAAACAAATGCATGCTGGGATTCTCTGCCTTGAGACTCATATAGGCTGAAAGATTGAAATATAAATGTATAGTTAGAGCTCAAGAAACAAATGCATGCTATGTTCTGCACGGAGAAAAAAATTAAAATAAATAAACCTTTGAATTTTCTTCCAAGTATGAAACATAAGGTTATGGAATCTGTATTGAATGACCACACCTATGCAACAGAATGACTTGTTTTTCATCCCAAACGTAGACTTGGAGCACCTGAAGAAGTTACATAATGTTTTACTTGTACCCTGAGGGCATTGTGAAGGGAAAAAACATCAAGAGTCGAACAACAAATGGAGAGATTCTCTCTCAAGGGGGATCTGTCAATATTACGACAACATCAGTTCAAGGACCAGCTAATCAAAAGTTCTGCGGAGGAAAACTGAATCCGCATCTTAGAGCTCAGAAAATTAACTGGCAACAGAATATGGACCGAGCATATATTATTGACAACTTAACTGTTGCTCTCAGCAAGCTCGCTGATGCTTTAGCAAGGATTGCTGATAAGTTTGAATCTGACATCATCAAAACACATTTTTAAGTTACCCTTCGGACGGTAATTTCTGCAATCTAGCTTACCAAGAGCTCTTCAAGTCCTTTCAGAGGAGAGGTACTCAACTAGAAGGCTACAAAGGCGAGTGATGAATTAAAGGGAAGATGGATCATAACAAAAACAGGCACCATTTCGCCGCCACATAATTAAGCTTGAGAGTTATATATTAATATACAGCACACTGAACACATGATACAATGGACGAATCGTGGAATTTTCAGCAAAACACCTATAAAATCTCGTCACTGCACAAGGATACATCACAATGTTTCAGCATTGACAACTGTTATTTGCTGCAATCTGTATTTATTCATTAATACAGGCAGAGAATAACAACATACATGGAAAAAATGCAGGTTTTACATTAAAGTTGGAGGTAATTCCTTCCTAGAAACAGAACAAATAGATCGAGGCAAAACTTATATCTAACCTCTCAGCCTCATTATGCAGGAACAGCCTCAACAAGCTTTGCAAAGTAAAATTGTGTGGAGATGAGGCCTCTCTTCCTTATCTTCCACCCTACCTTTTGCAATGCTCTTTCCACGTCTGCCTCTGAATGGAGATATGCCCTTGTTGCCTTTGAAGGCCCGGGGAACAACTCCCCTACCCTCTTCAATATATCATAATAAAGCGTCTTTGGTGCAAAGCTTAGAATTAATCGCTTTTCTGCCAATGAAGCAAGGTGGGCAATCATCCCGTCAGCTTTACCCTGCGGGTAATGAATCAAAACATCCAGGCAGACTACGGTGTGATACTTCCCTTCTAAGCTCTCCAAATCACTGACTTCAAATTTTGGCATCACTGGAGCTGGTGAAAGATCATCCTTGCCTGCCAGAAGCTGTTCCTTTGCCTGTCATGAAATTCAAAATACATGTAAATACGATCGCCAACAAATTATTGTACTTCTATAACAATAGAAAGCCGACATGATAAGGCTGATTTTCACTCACATTTCTCACTGCACCACGGTTGTGTAGTCCTATCCTATTCCAACTTATGTGCATACAGAAATAGGCTTAACATAAGATTAATGCGACTTTACCGTCTGGATTTGATCCACTCCGAAACTTAAAAAAAAGTAATATTAATCGTAGGGAGCACACCTAAAAAGCATTCAGTATACTCAGAGTTTATCTGAACTTGACAGAACGCTGTAAACACAGACCTCTTACATAACATCAAAACAACACACAGATCAAACTCACCTCATCCCCAACTTCAAAAAACTATAATGAAAGTTATACCGACAGTGTGTGTACACACACATATACACACACACACACACGTTTAAGTAGCACACTTCTCTCACCTGCTTCTCAGCTTCAGCAACCATAGCTGCCGAAATATCGCTGGCCGAGACAATAGCGCCCTCCTTGGCGAGCGGAATGGACAAAGAACCGGTGCCACATCCAGCATCACAAACAGTAACCCCTCGAAGCGGGCTTTCATCAGTCAGCATCTTGATGGCATTCTCGACGGTCTTGGAGTGGCCCAGCCTTATGTCCTTCTGAACCCGGTTCACATCGTCGGTCTCTCCGTAAATCTTCTTCCACCTCTGGAATCCGGAGTTGTTGAAGTAATCCTTCACAACATCCTTGTCGCCACCCCCGACGACTTCGGCCTGAAGGCGCCTCCGTCTCTCTGGGTCTGTAAGGGAGAGAACTGCGGCGAGGGCGGCGACGGAGCTGCCCCCAATGACGGCGAAGGTTGTGCCGTCGAAGGTGGCGGCGGCGTCAGCGGTGGAGAGGGGTGGAATGGCGAAAGGGGTCGTGGGCTTGGTAGGTCTTGTTGTTGGAGGATTGAGAGGGGTTCTGGGAGAGAATAGAAGATGGCTCTGGTGGTGGTGGAAGCGAAGAGGGGAGGAAAAGGAAGCCGAACAGGCCATTTTTGGTCTCTCCCGGACCAGAGATAGACTCTCTCTGTTAACCGGTTGATACGGGTACACTTTTTGGCAGCTGAGGCTATACACTGGATAAGACTTGTTAACTATTGGATTGGATACAGCTTGTGGGCATTCCTCGGATTCTCACGTAGGTCCCACTCTCGTGTTGGCGTAAATATTAACACAGAATGTATAATATTAATAACTCTTTACATGTATTTTTCATTGTTCGAAAGATACGAGAAATTATATGTCACGACCTCGAGTCAGTTAATATAAAAGTATATACTTATGTTTAACACAGTTAAAAATATAATACACTTAGCATATATATATAATAGCATGCATTATTCGCAACCAACAAATTTTTTTTTAGCAATATTATATACCAGATATAACATATCCTAAAATAATATAGGCATATTTTACAATCGCATTATAACAGATATTCAAAAGTTATAGTATTTATTCTAAAGATCTGTAACGAAATAAGTATTAGAGACAAAGCTCCATAATTATAGTTTGAAAATAAAACTATTCTAATAGATTGCTGAGCTACTCACGCAGCTCTGTTATAATGTCCAAAATAGCGTCTAGGAAACAGATAGCCGCAGTTATAAGTTTTTCGTCGTTCCTCTACGAGCTAGTTAGCCTCATCCAGACCTCGGAGCGCTGGCTCTCTATGGCCTGACAGATAGTCTACAATTTATAGGCAATGGTAATTGAAACTACCAAGTAAGATTTGATTATAAATCTCAGCAAGTTAACAATAGACTTAACTAACAATATATTGCATGCATGACAATAAAATGACATGAATGCTGACTTGAACATGATTGAGAGTGACATGACCAAGCAAAGAACATAATATGTGTTGACATAACATGAAAACTGATATGGATTGAAGTGACATGAATTAAACATGAAACTAACTTGAACTGAACACAAACTTGAAATCTTGTTTAACAATAAACTCGTTAATTAAATATGAAATGTGAATGCTACATGAGTCCTCTTGAGTCGTGTGTTCCTGCTGATAACGCATCATATCACAGGCATCTGCGCCAACTGTGAGTATGTCAATATATTGAAATGAAACCATGGTTTGCACTGCCGGCATTTGTGCCTGACTTCATTTTGAAAACCAGTTATTTAGATCTCATTTGAAGCCTATTGATCTCTATCTTGATTTCACACCAATTTAAGTACTCCATCCTTGTACATGGGGTCATGATAAAAATAAAAGATTCTACTGATTTGAAAATATCTTTCATGACATACTTAATGTAGGTGACATGGCATGACATGTAAAAATTAACCGTATTACATATGGCATGGCATAATATGGCATGACATGGAATGAAGCAAATAAACATGGACTTGAAATAAATAAATTGGCATGGCATATTAAACAATTTATAACAAACATAAATGATAAGAATATGACAATAATAAGCTTACCAACGTATATACATAAATACACTAGAAAATAAGTTAGAGGCTAACTTAAAGCAATTAAGCGTGACGTAAAAGTAGCGTGAATTAATGTGAACTAAAATGAGATATTTCTAAGGGTTAGAGACTTCTCACTAAGTACTTAGAAATATAAAATTCACAAACTTATGGCAAAATTGCTATTTTACCCTTCTACTTGTGAAAAATGACCATTTTGTCCATAAATTAAGGATCTTGCATGTCAACTCCAAATCTTACCAAAATTTACATTTCTCATGTAATTTTTTTCTTAAATCCAAATATCTAATTAGAAAAATTCAAAACATAACATTAAGAACTATGCTTAGGCCGATTCACATAAGAGGCCAAACTCTTGATTTTTGTTGCAATTCATCCAAACTTCAACTTTCATGCTTAAACTGAATTATGCAACACTTAAAAATCATACCCTATGTTTCAAAATCATGTTAAGACAACAAATTATACATTCCAAAAAATATAAACTCCATATATCAATAAACATGCCAAAACACTAAGTTTTGGTAAAATATAACAAATCTTTTATATTCTTGGTCTAACACTTTTCAAATCAACTCCAAAAGTCCATAAACACATTCTTAACATATTTATAAACCAAATCTAAGTGATAACATGCTTGAACAAACAATAAAAAATCACAAACATCATCATTAAACCCTTGGCATGCTCATTAAACTTAGCTCAAACCACTATATCCAAATTTCTCATGAAATAAACCTTCAAGAAATAAAATCATATACCTCATATTCAAGTTCTAAACTTAATTTAAGCATTAAACCAAGGATCACATGGCAAAAATTTATAAAAACACAAAGCAAACCCGCGACCCTGAAGTTTGCGTCCTAAAGAACCTTTGTATGTATAAAAATTTATTCCATCAAGATCAAAACCAATATTCTCCAAACATAGCTTTCAAATACATAGATCAAAGTCTTAAGATCAACATATGTGACTATCAAAACCATAGGACCATGTTAACATGTTAAATCTAAACCTAACTTGCATATTAACATGTTAAATCTTCATTATAAGAATATCTAACCAAGATTTCACCAAAAACCTCATCAAGATACCAAAGTTTCACACAAACATCTAGATTGTCGCCTAGTATGACCTTTTTATGTTCAAACTGACTTTTTACAAACAAATTTCCATTAAAAATTACAAAGCATATATCATTGAAAATTAGACTCAAAGAGAAACAAAATATATGGAGTTTCATGAGAATCGACTTACAAAGGCTTTGAAACAATCGAGCAAGAACTGCCAAGAAAACAACCTTAAGACTCTCTCTCTCTCTCTCTCTCTCTCTCTCTCTAGAAAATGGATTGTGAATGTCAATTATGAAGTGTGGGAGGCAAGGGGAGTGATATACATGGTATAGGGGGTGACATGGGTGGCTGAATAACCTTTGTATAGGAGGTTGGTAGCCAAAGATGTGGGGACAAGGGGCTGCACAGCTGTTGTTGGTAGTAGAAATTTATGGCTGAGTAGATGGCTAAGGCTTATAGTTTTTTGTCTTCCATCAAAGGAATATTGGAGGCTGAAGTGAGTGGTGGTTTCAACCTTTTTCTAGGCTTCGAAGGGGGAAGAAACTTTTGGGCTAAAGATGGGCCTTACCGATGGGTTCAATTTTGGGGTTTCATGGGTTTCCTTTGGGGTTTCGGTTGGGTTCAAGTCCAAATCCAAATTTTTTTGGCCCAATGTGATCACCAAGATATAATAGAGGGGTTAAGGATGCATAAGTGAAAAATTAAGTGATTAATAGTATGTGGAAGTGATTAATCCAAATGATTAAACTCTTACCCGTTTGGATTCAGAGTTGATTTAAACTCATCTCATCTAATAATTACAATTTTTTCAAATTCTCAGGCAAAATATAATAAACAATTCTAAATTTTCAAATTCTAAAACAATAATAATATTCTAACAATATTTTATTCAACTTTTAACTTTTATCTCAACTTATTTCATCTCAACTCATTATCAAACCTTACCATAATAAAAAATCGAGCCATAGAGGGTTAAAGTAATGGTTTAGGGTTTCAGTTATCATGAGGGTTTTAGGGTTTCAATTGGAATCCAAAGATTTGGAGTTTCATTAGGGTTGAAGCCCTCTTTTAATTGATCAAAAAGTGTTTTGGGTGGTCGGAGTATGTTTGCATAGGTAGCACGATCACATGGCTTGATTTGCATCCAATCCATCATATTTAACTCACTAAGCGACAATTGTCCTTAGTACTATTCCAATGAATGATTAGGAATATGCCAAGTCTCCATCTAAGAAGCAATCCTAATGATTCGGATCTGGACCTTCCACATAGTGATTTGACAATCGCTTGAACTGAGTGCCACGTGGTGCTATCCCGGGTGTTACTATTCATCCAAAAAATTACGAAAATTATTATTACACCATAAAATCTAAAATATTTATACAAGTCTAGTAGTGTAATTCGTTTCACAAAATTTGACTCGTAAGTACCTCAATTAAAATAGTCATTTTCGAACACTTTTGTCTAGAAAATAACATATTATTATACTATAAAGTTCTAAATATTCATCTAAGAGTAATGGTGTAAACAGTTTCTCAATCTCATACTAGTAAGTACCTCAAATAAATAAAATGGAACTTCTATCACCAAGGCAGGTAGAAAATTGACTATTAATAGGCTAAAACCTAAGCAAACACTTTTCGAGATTTCACGATGCTCCTGGGGTTTAAAGAAATTTATCCACTAAATTTATGGTGGACAGTTACATTATACATCCACTAAATAGATTTCACAAAATTAAAATCACAAACAAACGTGGTTCATGTGATATGTTAAATCTACTTTATAATAAAAATAACTTTACAATTTAACATATTATATCAAACTAAGTTAGCTTGTGAGTTTATTTTTATAAAATCCATTTATGGCTAAAGCATTTCTCTTCAAATAAATAGAGCACATGAAAAGAATATAACTATAATATTTACTCTCTATAAAAAAGTGCTCTGTTTTCAAATTCTTATGCCAATTTTGCCTTATATTTGTGCGAAATTTATGGTTCAAGCCATTGTTAATAATCACACGATTTTAACTTTCCCTTTCTTTGCCATTGAGATCAACGGTCACTGCTCTTCTATTTGGGCTTAATGGTGAAATGGATTTATCCAAATACTTTCAGTCATGCTCTCAAACGGACCCTGGTCGGATGGATGATCAGATTTCACGTTCAGTTAAACTCTAAAAATATATTTATATTTTAATAAATTATTGCGCAAAATAAGATGAAGATCATTGCTATTTTTTCAGATAATATAATATGGAAATAAACATAATATTTTTTAATTCTAAAAAAAAAAGATGAAGATATTTTTATGAATTACTATGCATAGATTCCTCGTACTAGAGTGAGCAAAGAGTGCTTGCCAACCCAAGCAAGCATACGGAAGAATAACAGCGCTCCCCCATCTCTGGCGAGCACACTAAAGAATAACAGTGTTCGCCAACTAGGATGAGCACATGGAAAGAGAATAATGCTTGCTAACTCGAGCAAGCATATGGAAGAATAACAATAGTCCTCATCAACCCGGGTGAGCACACAAAAAACATGCATATTGACCCAATCAAAGAGATATCTTTTCATAATTCAACTAAAATCATTTCATAGCAGTGAAAATTTAAAAAGGGTACAAAAAACAATTTTTGGTTATTGACAAAGATATTATAGTGTAGACAAAATACACAATAAACCATTAGGCAAGTCAGTCTAAAAAATCCTCTCACATATTCCTCTTTTATTTCTCCACCAGTAAGTGAAATCAATAAATAGTAAAAACTACATTACTTGTAATACCCCATTCCTCTAAGGCTTGTTCAGCTAGAGGAATCGGATGTTACTAATATTAAAACGTGCATTCTTCGTATCAAGCATAGAAGATTCCATAAATAGAGTCTTCACTAGATATTTTAATAAAAGAAATCTCTAAAAAATAAGCATCCTCTTCAGTAGTACTTATTTAAATGTAATAGTAACTTCCACTAATCATGGGACCCCACCACTGCAAGGGGACAGACCACCTATAGAGTTGAGTGGAAGGAAAAGATGAGAGACATTCCATTGGTATGGTAAAGAAAATCGTTACGGGTGCTGCTAAGTGCTGCTAGTCTAACATGTGGGTAATCAAGCACCTTATGGACCTCTTAGCAGATATATCCTAGAGCAAGGTGGAGATGAGTGTCTTGTCCCATGAAATTTGCCCTCCATGAAGTTGAGAATGAGGAGCTAAAGCAACCAGTGGCTCTAATGAGACAAGAACTACTTGTCTTGGGCGAGCAAAGGCCTAAGAAAAGCTAGATCAACTATGGGAGCTTTCCAGAACAACACAGAAGATGCTCAAAAGAGTGGCAACGTTGTACCCAGAAACCTACACTCTACGAAAGGGTCACATCGGAATGGGTCTTCTAAAAGGACTGCGACTTAAGGAGTCATATCATCTAAACCTAGAGGTATGGCTCGACACCACGGGGAAGATCCTCACTCAAGGAAAGACTGAGGAGTTGGTAGGCCGTAGGGAAGTGCGGACCATGCCCTAGTCTTCTGTCTTTATCATCCTACAATACAACAGTCGGGGCGAAAAGACTTCTATTCAAGCATGCTCGGAGTCGAAGATGAGTTAGAAAGACATCTGGCAATCTCACCCTATATAAGGGATTTGGACATTGGAAAAAAATTTCACTTTTAATATCATAGACACCTACGATCTCGTGTAGCCGAAACCTGCTAAGGGAACAAGGAAGATAGCGACACGACTAAGTAGCAAGCCCAACATTGTGAGATAGATTATCTTTTAAGATAGGGTTGGGGAATGTGGGTTGAATGTTGTTGTAAGAAACATTTGCATTTCTGTGATCTCCCCCCCCCCCAAAAAAAAAATTTTTGAACATAAATAAATACGTTTTCAGAGCATTATGTTTATCTTATATTTATTTACTGTTTTTCAAGACTTTGAATGTGTTTGGCATTTTCATTGACATGATCCCACTGTGAATATCTATATCTCTATGTGAGTGTTGTGTACCATGCTTCAACCATCTTAGGGCGGGACATGGTTCTATGTGCCCATTCCTGCAAGACATCTCTACAAGCTTCAAAGGGGTAGAGGGATTCCCCAAGCATGATTGGGGCAGGGCGGTATTGTGTTTGGCTACACGTGATTGTCAGGATGTAAAATACCTAGGCGTATCTCTTGTTGGTGTCATCGAGTTGGTTGGCCGGGTAGACATTCTCTAGTGCAAAATGTTCTCTCTGTATGAGAGTCAACCTATGTTGGGATACATACGAGTTGGCTTGTACAAGGCCTATCAGGTAGAAGGGATTTCCCCAATGTCGAGAGGTGAAGAAACACATCCCCTGTTTTCCCATTAGGCAACAAAATATTTGTATGACAAAATGTCCATGTGACGAACATCTTTGTGATGAGTTTCTGTGTGATGGTAGTTGTACCATGCAAAACTAATATGATTTTAAGGATTTGATCTAATTGAGCGAAGCGTGATTCCTCACCTAAGTAGCAGTGATGCCTTAAAATAATTTGCATTAGAGGGTAACTCCTCAGAGGGTGATTCCTCGTCATGCACACACCCATATATATATATATATATATCTGTGTGTGTTTATTGAGATGGTGATTCCTCACCATGTTTTATGGACCCATGTGTCTACGTCCTTGAGGGTGGTTCCTCGACAACGAATGTATGCATGTGCCCCTCCCCATTTACATGAACTGTTGATTACATCTTCAAGAACATTATTTCTAATTAGCAATTTTTATCATTCAATCAAACCTACCTATGGTTTCATTATTAGAACCATAGACTTTGGTACAGAGTTAGAACCAGAAGTGATGCCCGAGGAGGAAGAGCTAACCCCGCCTAAACCCTGAAGACGAAGGTTTGTTGTAATGACCCGATCCTATATTTTTAGGGATAAATTATGGATAATTTTATTAGGCTCAATAAATGAGTTAAAGCTGTAAAAGAGTTTATCGAATAAGTCATATTCTTTTGAACCTAGAGTTAAGGCTCTATAATTTTATTTTATTTTTTTAAAAGTCTAAGCTCGTAAATGTTAGACTCCAAACACTATTAACCTTATGTTTTCCTTTCTATAATAAAACTCCTAACCGATTTCCTCTATTAACAACAACCATACACGTATCTTTCCCTAGGATTTATTTTTTTAAATGTTCTCTATCACCTTTATATATAGATGTACGGTTTAGACTTGTTCCTTGTCAGTCTATTACTACATGCATGGCTTTATCCTAATCATTTCCTCCGCATGCACGTTTATCACCTCTAGGATTTTCTTTTTAGTTCTCAACCAGCTAGGTCTATAAATATGTTTAGCCCTTCTGCAAAAATCATAGTTCACTGCCACCAACTTCAAAATACACACGCATGCAGAACACCTTTCACAAACTCACCGAATGCTTAGCCCGTCCACCAAACCACTTACCTCGACAGAACCACCACACCCCATAAGCCACGAGCACATAGTCTCCCTCCATTGTGAGCCTCTTCCTCCAAGCCGCTCCTCCCTCTGTCGTGAACCACCATGGAAACTAGTGAGTTAACACTGCCCAGCCCCACGTAAAGCAAAAAACTAAGCCTGCTTCCATACACCACTACCACCCACTCACACGCCAACGCCACCACAAGTCGCCAGTCCTGTCTGTTGACCTATACTCCTCAGCCGTTCAACAGAGAAACTCAGCCTCACCAATGTCGAAGGACCTTTGTTTTCCTCCAAGCCGCTCCTCACTCAGTCGTCGCTCCTCTCCAGAAACGTCCTCACAACACGGCCACAGCTCGGCTACACTATGCCCCGGACCACTGTATGTAAGTCCTCTCCCTCTCATTCATCCCATAAACTCTCACTCTCTCTTGTGCCACACCATTGCCCACACCACTGCCCAGAGAAGCCCAGCACGACGCCGACCACTCCTAGCCATTGGGAACCTCTGCCAGCCACCAGACTCACCATCACAGTTGCCTTCTTCCTCTCTCGATAAGCATCGCACCACCCTTCACTCCCGAAAACTATTTTTTTCCTTTTTCTGTAAGCTACCTTTTACCCCTTTTATGTGTTTTGTATCAGACTTTTCCAAAATGCCCATGCCCATTATGTAGTTTTCCCAAAAATACCCATGCCTCTTTAGGATTAACAGGTGAGAATATTTTAGTAATAGGAAGAATTTAGGTTTAGGAAATAAGGACTATTTTAGTAGTTAGGTTTTAAATAAAGTCACAAGTTTAATTAGAAATTTATGAAAATTGCGTGCTTCTTTTATAGGTGACCGATTTCGTGCTGAAAATAGTGGATTAGCGTTGCAAGGCAAATAGCATGATCATACCCTTGTACGTATGTACGGTAAACAACATGTCTTTTATAAAAAAATTATGCATGTATGCCTTCCATTAGAAGCCCTTTTTATGTATCCAAGTCATGATGAAATTATGAAAATCCATAATTTTATGTGAAGAATTATGTATTAAATTATTTATAATTTTATGAAATGAGTTATGCATCAAAAGATTTATGAAAAAACATGATTGTATGTGAGTGCTATGCATTAAAATAATTTATGGAAAGTCATGCATGATTTTATGTAAAGATTTATGCATTAAAGTATTTATGAAAAGTCATGATTTTAAGTGAGGAAACATGCATCATGCAAATTATGAAAGAATGCGATTTCATTTGAAATTTATGACATGATATGACAAGATATGACAAGTATACATGCGATTTCTTTTAAAATCTATGATATGACAGGTATGCAAGTATGATTAGTATAAGATATATAACGGCCTATGTTATGATATGAAAACGGTACCTATGTTATTGGCATATTGCATTGCTAGGTCGTACATGCTGGTAGTGCACTCAGTATGTCTTCCTTACGTATGGATTCCACAACCTGCGGCCACGGGCAGAATCAGAATCTACTTAGATTCGCTAACCCTAACTCACAGGGGTCAACAGTGGGTAACGGCCTATGATAAGTGAAAGATAAGTTCATGTTCATGTTTATGTTATTTACGTATGTATTTATGAGTATGCACGCTTTTTAAGAAACCTTATGTTTATTATGTTTACAATATGATGTGTTGCTTATTGAGTATTCGACTAATTTTTATATATTTTTAAGCCACCCCTGGTGATGACATTTTTTAGGATGGGACTGTAGGACAGGACTTGAGCCCGGGAGGCGAGGCATAGGCCTAGACAGATTATGCTATGATTATTTTTATGGTTTAAGGTTTAAATAAATTATTCTGATAAGCACATGAGACTTCTATATTTTTTTTAAATAAGTGCTTCTACAGACTCTATTTTAGATTTTAAGTATTTATTAAAGTTTGTTTTATTTATGGAAACTTTCGCATCTGGCGCGTTGTTAAAATGAAAAGTTTTTAAGTTCAAATTTAGTAGTAGCACACTGGCTCCCAGAAAATTCTAAAATGTCTTTTTGGGAAGCGGGGTGTTACACTTGTCTTTGTCCTAGGCGCCATGCACTATTTTGATTTGTACTTAGCCTTTGTAAAATGGGCAACAACTCTATTCGATCTGCCACCTATTAGGCGATGAACATATCATTTTGGGTTGTATGTAACTAAAGATTATTGTTGATAAGAAATGACAGTTACTTTATATTTAAATGTGTGTTAGACTTTGGTATTGCAAGGTCTAGTTGCCAGCTAAACCTTTATCTTTTCTGTTGCAATCTTATATCTATATCCTACACGTGCACTTCCATTCGGATGAGGCACACCTGACCCGATCAAAACCATGGTTGTTGACAACCTGGCTGACATCCTTGGCACCACGGAACCTTGTCAGAACTTTTACACGAGGGATAGGGTGCCACAATGATCATTGCGGAAGTATAAATCATTTAATAGTAAAGATGAAAATCTAAATCTTCTCTCTAAGCCTCAAGCCTCATTGTCAATGTCAACATCCTAAATAGCATCTGTGAGGACCATGCCTATAACAGCTCGCTAGAAATTCAAAGAATGAATTCCTTTAGACTTTAGGAATCTCATAAAAACTCCATAAGTTTTCACAAATTGACCAATTCCATAGGTTTTAGTCTGTCAACATAGTCAGTGTTATCACTCACTATGGTGGAAGCGCGATTTTATTTATTTGAGGTAGTTAGAAGAGTCAGAATGGGATACGGTCTGTGCAATTAGACTCAAAGAAATATTTAGGATCTTATGGCACAATAAACCCATTTTCATGGACGAAACGCTCATTCAGAAAATGCGTTTTGATTATTTCGAGGCACTTCAGGGTTGAATTTCAATAAACAATTTGTACTAGTAGGTTAGTACGTATATTTAGAATTTTAAAGTGCAAAGTTTATTTTTATTTTTTCTGGAGTGAATAGTAACCTCGATAGTAATACCAAGTGCAGTGTTTACAAAATCACAGTGTGGAATATCCAAATTAGGATAGAAAAGTTTTATTTTGACAGTTGGCAAGATCTTGACCACACTTGGTGAATAGTATTGGACACTTGGCACCAAGAGGAATCATAAGATAGAAATGTGAAGAAAATCAAGGTATGGGATCATGCCCCTAAACACAACACTATTTCATCCAACCATCCATTTTGTGCCAAACCAAATAGAGTCATCCATGAGATGGAAATGTGAAGGAAACCGAAACCCTAAATAGTTACCCCGAACCCCAAACTTGATTCCAAACCCTAAATGGATCTAATTGCTAGCATTGTGTTTAATCACTTGATTAAATTGCTTCCAAATGATATTAATCCCAAAAATTTATCATATAACATCATTATTCAACCCTTTAAACCTTGAGAATTTGATTGAGTCGATAAAAATTGGATTTGGGCTTGATAGCATCTCAAACCCTAATCAAACTCTCTTTAAACTCCAAAATGAGGCCCATTGGGTTAGGACCTTTAGGCCCACGACTTTTTGGTCATCTTGGCACAGCTTGTTGGGGAAGTTTCCACCCACCCAAGGTTGACCACCCACTCTGCAAGACAACCCTAAAATAGTCTTGGATGGAAAAGCAAAGGCCACCTCACCACAACCACCCATGGGCAGTTTGCCCCCCGTTTTGTCCAAGACCTCCTGTAATAGCCCATTAGAAATTCAATGGTGAAATTTCTGTAGGCTTTAGGAACCTCATAAAAACATAGTAGATTTTCATGAATCGACTAATCGTGTAGGTCTTGGTCTGTCAACATAGCCCGAGTAATCACTCATTATGGTGCTAGAAGTGCAATTTTATTTAGTTAATGTAGTTAGAAGTTTCATATTGAGTTATGGTCTGCACTATTAGACTCAGTTGATTATTTAGGATTTTATGGCGCAATAATCATATTTTCAATTTTCGGATAAAACGTTTGTTCGAAAAATGCGTTTTCCTTATTTCGAGGCACTTCGAGATTGAATTTCAATAAACAAATTGCACAGTTAGGTTTGTATGAATATTTAGGATTTTAGAGTGCAAATTTTATGTTTCACTTTCTCGAAGTGAATAGTAACATCTATAGTAGTATCTAACGTTGTGTTTTTAAAATCATAGTATGGAATGTCCAGATTAGATTAGATTAGATAAGTTTTATTTGGACACTTGGTAGGATCTTAGCCACACTTGGCATGAAGAAGAACCATGAGTTTGGATTATGAGGGAATGAAAGTGTGAGATCTTGCCACCTAAGCGAAACCCTATTCTTTTTCATTTGATCAACCAATTTGTACCAGACCAAAGAGGTTTCAACCCTAGCGAAACTCTAAATGGATGGAATCCAATCGAATTCCTAAAAGCTTGGTTGAAACTGAAATCCTAAACGGTTTTCCTAAACCTTGAAGTTGGCCTCCAAACCCTATTTGATCCAATTTCTAGCATTGTGTTTAATCACTTGATCAAATCACTTCCACATGCTATTAATTCCTTAAATTTATGTTATAACATCATTATCCAACCCTTTAAATCTTGAAATTTTGATTGGGCTAAAAAAAATTGGATTTGGGCTTGATAGCATCCCAAACCCTATCCAAACCCTCTCTAAGCCCCAAATTGAAGCCCACTTATTTAAGGCCCACCAAGGCCTACAAATTTAGCCACCTTGGCAAAGTTTCTTGAGGAACTTTCCTCCCCTAGATGGCAAATCAACCTCTACCCTCAATACCCCCAAATAGTCCCTTGATGTGGGGGAAAAAGTCACCTCATCACACCCCTTCTAGAAGGTAACAGTAGTAGCCCACTCCCCCTCCACTATTCTTACCTTTTTGTGACCAAAGCACGATCTCTCAAGGGTCATGCAAGTCCATACCTCACCCTCAAGAAGTCTAGAGGAGTGCCAGGCACCCTTTCTTTCATTTCATCACTTCTTAATCCCGTTGTTAGAGAGAAACCGCAAAGAGCTCTCTCGGCTACTTTTCTTAGTCATAGTGCGTGGCCATTTATGACCATCTGTAAGTATTTTATTGCAATTACTTCTTCATTCAAGTTCTTCTTCTTTGAGTCTAGTTTCCGTGGATATATTATTTGTTTCATTTATTGGTGATTTAGTTGGTCAAAAGTTATTTTAACCATGGAAAGGTCATTTTGGACGTTAAATTGGAGAGTGTTATATTTTGGAGTTTTTGACAAAGCTAATGGACATATTTTGGTCCGAAAATTTTATGGAGTGCTTTTAGCATGTGTTTATGAATTTTTATTGAGAATTTGTTGCATGACTAAAGTTTTGATGAAATATTTCATTAGATCTAGAAACTTGAATACTGGAAGTGGAAAAATAATTTTTATTTGAGAAAGTTTGAACATTTCATGGTTTAATCTTACTCCAAAGCTATTGATATTTTTATTTGGTGATCCTAAGCCTCTTATATTCATGTTAGAATGTTGTTTTGAAGATATTAAGTATTTGTTTCAAAGATATGATTTTTCTATGCAAGAGGATTTCAGTTAAACCTAAGATTTGATGTTTTTGGGTTAGATCCATGTTTTATTGATTTTTAGCTATGTGATTTTAAGTTTGATGGCTGGATCTTCTTTACGACACATTTTTAAACCATATGATGTTTTAGTTTGAAGATCTCATCTTTTTAAACCATGGATCAAGAGATTGATGAAAACCAATTAAGAAAAAGTTTATGTTTTTGGACTAAAGTGTAGAACCAAAAACTCCAAGTGTTGTTTTGTGATTTTTGATGACTTTTATTTAATGATTTAAAACATGGTTGATCTTAGGATGATGTTAAGAATATGTTAGGAGTGAGATTTGGATTATGTTCGAATTCTTGGAAAGTTTTGAATAAGGTAAAAACTTGTGATTCAAGGGTTTGTTTTTGGTTAAAAAGTTCAGGTCTTTTTACTAAAAAGTTTGGTGATGATGACTAGCATTTATTTTAGTGGATGTTTAAGTATGTTTTTAAACTTAGGATAGGAAGATGTTTGTTGCAAAAGTTGGTTTGATCATGAGTTTTGAAATTGGGATAATTGCATCAAAAACCAAGGGAAAAAACCTATGCATGTTTCTGCCCCTATAGAGTTTTTATGGTTGTGTTTAGTGTTAAATTTTTCTAATATGATATTTGAGTTTATGACAACATTTACATGATGTATGTAAATTTTGGTGATTTTTGGAGTTAGGATGCAAAATCATTAAGTTATGGGTAAAATGATCATTTTTCACATGTAGATGGTAAAATGATAATTTTAATTTAAGTTAATATTTTTCCATATTTCTAATTGTTAGTGATTAAGTTTCAACTTTTAGAAATCACAACTTTCAGCTCCTTGTGATCGCGCTTGAGTTTTTGTTTAAAAACGCGAAGACCTAGGTAAGTTAGCTTTTAACTTATTATCAGTTTAATGTGTGTGGGTGACAAGTAAATGAACTACAATGTATGTATGTATGTTATCTTATGTGCCATGCCAAGTCATTGCATATTCATCTGCCACTCATAATTTATTCTGTCATGACTTATACATCTATTAAGCAAGATATTCTGTCAGTTCACATTTCAATTTAAGTTATGTCAACTATGCTATGTTATATGTCAAGTTATACTATGATTACTTATGAATTTGATTATGTATTCATGCTTTTACTACCATGCATGTGTCATTAATCTGTGTTGAGGTTTTCTGTTAACTTCCTGAGATTTGTAATCAAATCTAACCGTGGTAGCCCAAACTACCATTCTCCCCCGAATAGTAGATCTTGCTATAGGATTTGAAGGAGAGCCGAGAATCGACCAACTGGAAACGGTTAACTAAGTGACGGTGCAACGTTGATGATAATATAGTTGTTAACTTAAACTACCACTTGTACTTATGGAGTTACATCTCCAGTACTCTTTTGATCATAGCCATTTTGTACAAACGTTATGATCTCAGTTGTTTAGTATGTCCTTTTATATGAAGTATGTTTTATGTATTTGAGATATTTTCAGTTTGTTGCATAGTATTGCTAAATAAAAAAATTATCTGCTGTGAATATTGCATAATGCTAGATGTATGTTAGGAACATTGCATCTTTAATTGTCATGAACGAGGGTAGGTAACCTTGTGTTACATGTCCCGATGTTTCAGATGTCTGTCGATCTGAAGCGAAATATGGGGGCGTCACAAGGTAGTATTAGAGCAATACGTCTCTAGGTTTTAAATCGACATGTCATTAGGAAATGCACCCAATATTAGACTTGAAATTTTAGTCTTCATTAGGCTTGAATTTCTTAAAGTATGAGAGATAGAAAGTTGTACGTCTGCTGGTTGACGTGCTTAGATATCAGCAACAGCAGCAAGCGAATGTACCCAGACCCGAAGTCAAGGGTTGTCCGCATGAGAAGTTCTTAATCCACCATTACCCAAATTTTTCTAGTAATGAAGGGCCACTAGAAGTTGAGATATGGATTATGGATTTCAAAAGGACCTACGAGATATGTGGATGTACTAAGGACTAAAAGATTCTATACGTTGGATACTTATTCCAAGGAAAAGCTGGAATATGGTAGGACATACATAGGTAGCTTCTAGTTAGGGAACTAGGAAGTCTGGCTGCATTTTCATGGGAGAGATTCAAGGAGAGTTTGACAACAGATTCTTTCTGAATTTTGTCAAACAACTAAAGGCACTGGAGTTCGCAACTTTAACTCAAGACAGTTTGACACTAGAATAGTACGCCGATAAGCGTTAGGAAGGTTTGCACCACACTTGATTTCTACTCAAAGGATGTAGGCGCAAAAGTTTCAAGCTAGACTTCAACCAAGGATCTGTAGTCAAGTAGCTTGCCTAAGAATAGAGAATTACCAAGAGTTGGTAAACGTGGCCGTGATAGGAGAGGTTGATTAGAGAGGTCTGGCGATCTAGATCAATACCTAATGAAAGACTACTATGTTGTTCGCTGCAGCGGTAGTGCTGAGAAGAAGAAGTCATTTTCCAGCCAGGTGAAAGGCAAGGAAATAGTGATAAGAGGGTAGATGTCATCCTTTTACCCGTTATGCCCTAAGTGTGGAAAGCGTCATCAAGGAGAATGTCGTAGTGGTTATGGGGTTTGTTATCGATGCGGGAAACCAGGACATTTGATCAGAGATTGTCCCAACACCGCACAAGGTAGTGGAGTTGGTGATCACAAACCAAGGCTTCACTACCCAACGTGCGTGTATGCTGTAACCCCAGGTGATATCGATCCTGACGCATTAGAGTCTGAGGAAGCTGGCCCCATCATTGGTATTTTTCTAAGACCTCTGTATTGTTAAGCTTAGTTAAGGTTGATTAGATTACAATTGATGATATTATTGCATTATTGATATTTTGGGTAATGCTAACTCATTCAGGTTTGTAACTTGTATGCAGTTTGATTCAAGAGAGTCCATGTTTTTGGTGATTGTGGTATTGCACGAGAGTTTAGTTCGGAAGCTGAATTGTTACCCAGGTGGTAAGAGTAACAATTTTCATTAGGAGTATTATTATCTTTATCGATGTAGATATAGAATACCCTTTAGCAATTAGAGGAAGGATATTGAAGGTTGATGAACTTGTATTTCTGCATATTTGGAGTTTGTTTTGATTTTATAAATTCAATGGAATTTGTGTTCAGAAGAGTAAAGTGTTTGGGAGAAGCTTTGACCTTAGTAGAATTCATTTATGATAGCAGTTTTATCCAGCCGCCATTAAATAGTTTCTGGCGAAGCATTGTCTTTGTGGATGCATAGATCGCCCTTATATTGGAAACTTTTATATATGAGTAAAATTTTGGTCTTGAGGATTTACGTGGACAGTAGAAATAGATCATTTTGTTTGAAGTCAGAATAAGAGGCATCTCATGATGGATAAAAGAGCTATGCCAAATCATAAGAGAGAAAGGCTTGAGTTTAGGTTAACAGCTGATCGTTTATCAGGGTACCATCTAGGAGGAGGAACGATTCATTTTTGTTATAAATGAGTAAACTAGTCCTAGGCAGATAGGATTCCCTGAGGAAATAGAGAAAGTAAATTCAATTGTTTATGGATTAAATTCTTCCAAATTGAACTTCGCGAAAACTTGAAGTTTTAATTTAGAGAGTATGTCGATACGACTTGACTTACTTTGTGGAAGGATTCCAGTACAAATTGATGGTTTGAGAGAGATAGTTATGGAATGGTAGAATCTCAGTGGTATATATATGTATGTGGTGAATAACTTTTTGAACAGTAAGGAAAGTAGTATTTTCACTTAAGCAAGGATTCAGTATCCTAGAAAGGTAGCCTAGAAGTCATTAAGTTTAGGCAGTGACCTTTGTGAGTGTTATACTTTTCTCTATTATGGTGGTAGTTATTTTGTGTAACCATGTGATAGTTATAGATAAGAATAGTGTAGGCTACGAGAGGAAGGTGTTACCTCATGATGAACGTTACCTACACTCGACTATGTGGTTATATCAGGATAGCTTCAAAGCGAGGACAGCACGGGATGGAGCTGAGTCCAACAGAGCAGCAGAAGGGTGTACCGCAGCTGCCAAAGCTGAGCCTGCAGCGTCAGGATCATTTATGCCATCAACTCACCGCTAACGTTTGCTGGTAGAGGCTCAGGTTCAAGATAGCGGCATTGAAGAGGTCATGCAGCATCTCGACCCAGGTCATTTCGGCAACATGGCATATGATTTAGAGGATGATGCATTCTACTACTTACCCCAACATGTCGTGCCGATGGACATCGATGCACCTCCACCAGAGCCGACCAGTGATGGATGGTAGTTTTGGTGAGCCACATCTTCTCCTTAGTTTATTTAATGTTTGTACTTTCGTCGATTTTGAGGATGAAATTTTTTTTTAAGAGGGGAGGATGTAACAGCTCGCTAAAAATTCAATGGTGGAATTTCTATAGGTTTTAGAAACCTCGTGAAAATAACACGTTTTGCTTATTTCGAGGCACGTCAAGATTGAATTTCAACAAATGAATTGCACAGTTAGGTTTGTATGAATATTTAGGATTTTATAGTGCAAATTTTATGTTTCACTTTCATGGAGTGAACAGTAACCTCTAGTAGCATCTAGCACACTACTTTCAAAATCAAAGTGTAAAATGTTCCAATTAGGTTAAAGAAGTTTTATTTGGAAACTTGGTAGGATCTTTGTCATACTTGGTGAATAGTATTAGACATTTGGCACAAAGAGGAACCATGAGTTGAATTATAAAGGAATCAAAGTGTGAGATCATGCCACCTAAGTGAAACCTTATTCTTTTTCATCTTATCAACCAATTTGTGACAGATCAAAGAGGGTTTCAACCCTAGTGAAAGGCTAAATGGTTGGAATCCAATTGAAACTCCAAAAGCTTGGTTGAAACAAAAACCCTAAACGGTTTCCCTAAACCCTGAAGTTGGCCTCCAAACCCTATTTGATCCAATTTCTAACATTATATTTAATCACTTGATTAAATCACTTCTACATGTTATTAATTTCTCAAATTAATGTTATGAAATCATTATTCAACCCTTCTTGTAATTTGACTGGGCCAAGAAAAATTGGATTTAGGCTTGATAGCATCCCAAACCCTCTCTAAACCCCAAATTGAAGCCCACTTGTTTAAGGCCCACCAAGACCCACGAATTTAGCCACCTTGGCAAAGCTTCTTGAGGAACTTTTCTGCCCCACATGGAAGATCAACCTCTGCCTTCAACAGCCCCAAATGGTCCCTTGATGTGAGGGAAAAAGCCACCTCATCACACCCCTTCTAAAATACAGCAGCAGTGGCAACCCAATCCCCCTCCACTATTCTTGCCTTTTTATGACCGAAGCATGATCCCTCAAGGGTCATTCAAGCCCATACCTCACCCTCCAGAAGACTAGAGGCGTGCAAGGCACCCTTCCTTTCATTTCGTCACTTCTTCACCCCATTCTTAGAAAGAAATCCAAAAGAGCCCTCTCGGGCAATGTTTGCAGTCATTGTGCATGGCCATTTATGATCCTTTGTATGTTTTGTATTGCAAAGACTTCTTCATGAAAGTTGTTTCATTTCCTAATCACTTCTTCTAGTTTTCGTGGATATATTATTTGTTTCATTTCCTAGTGATTTGCTTAGTCAAAAGTTGTTTTAACCATGGAAAGGTCATTTTGGGCGTTAAACTGGAGAGTGTTATATTTTGGAGTTTTTGACCGTGCGAATGGACATATTTTGGTCCGAAAATTTTATGGAGTGTTTTTAACATGTGTTTATGAATTTGTATTGAGGATTTGTAGCATGACTAAAGCTTTTGATGAAAGAAAAATAGTTTTTATTTGAGAAAGTTTGAATAAACCTCTTATATGCATGTTAGGATGTTGGTTTGAAGATATTTATTATTATTTTCAAAGATATGACTTTTCTATGCAAGAGGATTTTGGTTAGACCTAAGAGTTGATTTTTGTGTTAGATCCATGTTTTATTGATTTTTAGCCATGTGATTTTAAGTTTTATGGTTGTATATTCTTTAAGACATATTTTTAAACCATGTGATGTTTTAGTTTGAAGATCTCATATTTTTAAACCATGGATCAAGAGATTGATCAAAACTAGTTAAGAAAAAATTTATGTTCTTGGACTAAGTGTATAACTGAAGACTCCAAGTGTTGTTTTGTGATTTATGATGACTTTTGTTTGATGATTTAAAACATGGTTAATCTTAAGATGATGTTATGAATATGTTAGGAGTAAGATTTGAATTATTTTCAAATATTTGGAGATGTTTTGAATAAGATAAAAACTTGTTACTCAAGGGTTTGTTTTTGGTTAAAAAGTTTGGATCTTTTTACTAACAATGTTGGTGGTGATGACTAGCATTTATTTTAGTGGATGCTTAAGTATATTTTTAAACTTAGGATATGAAGATCTTTGTTGCAAAAAGTTGGTTTGATTATGAGTTTTGAAATTTTGAGAATTGCAACAAAAATCAAGAGAAAAAACCTATGCATGTTTCGGCTCCTTTAGAGTTTTAATGGTTGTGTTTAGTTTTAAATGTTTCTAATTTGATATTTGAGTTTAGGACAAAATTTACATACCTTAAATTTTGGTATTTTTGGAGTTAGGATACAAAATCTTTAAGTTAGGGGTAAAATGATCATTTTCCCACATGTAGAAGGTAAAATGATAATTTTACTCTAACTTAATATTTTTCCATATTTCTAATTGTTTGTGATTAAGTTTTAATATTTATAAATCACTACTTTCAGTTCCTTATGATTACGCTTGAATTTTTGCTTAAAAACATGAAGACCTAGGTAAGTTGGTTTTTAATTTACTATCAGTTTAATGTATATGAGTGACAAGTAAAGTAACTATAGTGTATGTATGTATGTTATCTTATGTGTTATGCCAAGTCATTACATATTGATCTGCCACACAGAATTTATTCTGTCATGAATTATGCATCTGTTACGATATTCTATCACGTTTTACTATACATTGCAAGTACATCTTTTTAAGTTTTCCATCTGTTACATGTATGTCATGTCATGTAATATTTACTGTTGGAAGCATGTTATGTTAAGTATGAGGTCTGCTACGCATTATGCTATGTTATAAAATGTTTCTATCTCAAGCAAGTAATATCTTTTGAGTTACGTTCAAGCCAGTTATTTCAAGGATACTCAGGTTGTAATCACTATGATTATCTGAACATCTCCATTTGTAATTCACGCGAGGTACTTCTGGCGAAATCATTTTGATTGTCCGAATTCAATTCCAGTTTAGTTATGCAAATACTTCCGGCATAATCATTCTGATTGTTAGAGTATTACTAGGTCTTCCTAGTGTAATCATTTTCATTGCTAGGGTACATGATTTAAAATATTCAAGATGTAATCATTCTGATTGTCTGAGTATCTCTAACAGAATATGTTGGCAGAATCATTCTGATTGTTCACTATTCCTGACTAAAAGACTGGCAGAATCATTTTGATTGTCAGAATTTAAGTCCTAGTTCTTGTTAATTTAAAAAGTCGGTTCAAGTTCATGTAAAGTTAAGTTTCAGTTCAAGTTCAAGTTCAAGTTCAAGTTCAAGTTCATGCCAAGTTCAGTTTTAGCTCAAGTTCAAGGTCATGTCAAGTTAAGTTTCAGTTCAAGTCCAACTTCATGTTAAGTAAAGTTTCAGATCAAGTTCATGTCAAGTCAAGTTCATTTCAAGTCAAGTCTTAGTTTAAGTCCAGTTCAGTTTAAGTAAGTCAAGTTCAGCTCACATTTCTGTTTAAGTTATGTTAGTTATGCTATGTTGTATGTCAAGTTATGCTATGATTACTTATGAATTTGATTATGCATTCTTTCTTTTACTACCATGCATGGGTCATTAACCAGTATGAAGGTTTTCTGTTAACTTGCTGAGATTTGTAATCAAATCTCAGTGTGGTAGTCCCAACTACCATTCCCCCCGAATGGTAGATCTTGTTACAGGATCTGAAGGAGATATGGGAATCGACCAACTGGAAACGGTCGACTAAGCGACAGTGTGACATCGATGATAATATAGTAGTTAACTTAAATTACTATTTGTACTTATGGAGTTGCATCTCCAGTACTCTTTTGATCATAAATATTTTGGACTAGCGTTATGATCTCAATTGTTTAGTATGTCCTTTTGTATGAAGTATGTTTTAAGTATTTGAGATATTTTCAATTTGGTGCACATTATTGCTAAAGAAAAAATAAGAAAGAATTATCCGCTGTGAATATCGCATAATGTTAGATGTATGTTTGGAACATTGCATCTTTAATTGTCATGAACGGGGGTAGGTAACCTTGTGTTGCATGTCCCGATGCTTTAGATGTCCGTTCGATCCCAAACGGAATTTGGGGCGTCACACTTCCATCACTTAGTGTCACTCAAGACCTTACTTCACCCTTTAGTTTGTGTAAGGAGAGTGCAGACTATTATCTACCTCATTTCTTCTCTTTTTCCACACATTTTCTAGAGAGGAACATAGAAGCTCTCTTAGGCAATTTTCTGAGCTTTTTGGTTTGCAATGTTTGAAACACTTGAAGTATCTTCTCACGATGATTCATTCATGAAAGTTGTTTCTCTTTGAGTTTAGTTTCCTTGGGTATCTTCTTTCTTTTATTTCATAGTCATTTGATTCGTAAAAAGTGTTTTAACCATGGAAAGTTCATTTTGGGCTATAAACTGAATAGCATGTTGTATTTTGAAGTTTTTGACCAAGCTAATGGATAGATCTTGGTCTGAGTTTTTATGGAGTCTTGTTAACTTAGTTATATGAATTTTTGTTAAGAATTATTTGCATGATAAAAGCTCTTGATGAAAGATTTTCTCAGATCTAGAAACTTAGAAACTGGAAGGAGAAAAACAATTTCTATTTTTAGAAAGTTTTCATCTTTTATGGGATAATCTTACTCCATGGACTTTGATATTTTTATTTATGATCTTAAGCCCTTGATCTACATGTTATCATGTTTTTTTTTTTAAGATTTTAGGTGTTGATTTATAAAGATATGACTTTTATGCATAAGGATACTCGGTTAAGTAAAAAATATGAGGTTTTTGGATAGATCCATGTTTTGGGTTAATTTTTGCCATGTCATTTTAAGTTTAATGCTTGGATCTAATTTAGGACATATTTTTAACATATGATATTGTTAGTTTGTGGTTTTTATAACGGTATGTCTTGGATAAAGAGGATTGATCAAAACTAAAGTTGATAAAATTCTGTTTTTATGAAGTGTTGGAGCCAATTGTTTCAAGTTGGATTTTTGTGACTTTTTGGAATTTTTATTTGATGATTCAAAACATGTTAGTTCTTATAATTATTTTATGGACATGTTAGAAGAATGTTTTGAATTTTTAGAGTTCTTGGAGATGTTTTAAGAAGAGTCAAAATCTTGAGATTCAAGGGTTTGTGTTTTAGAAAAAAAGTTTAGATCTTTTTACAAAAACATTTTGTATGTATGTGAAGTGTATTTTTGTTGGTTTTGTTAAGCATACTTCTTAGTATAGGATGTGATGATTTATGTTGCAATATTTTGGTTTAAGTATGAGTGTTGAAGTTGGATAAAATGACAACAAAAATCAAAGAGAAAAATAGGGTGTTTCGGCCATAGTGTGTTTTTTATGGTTATGATTTGTTTTAAATTTTTATAATCATATATTTGAGTTTAGGACAAACTTTAGATGAGAAATGTAAATTTTGATTATTTTTAGAGTTAAGATTTGAAATCCTTAAGTTAGGGATAAAATTGTTATTTTTCCACATGTAGAGGGTAAAATGGTAATTTTACTCTAAGTTAAAATTGTTCATGTTATTAAGTCATTAGTGATAAACTTTCTAACATTTAGAATCTCTACTTACAGTTTTTCATGTTTCATACTTTTTCCCTTTAATGTGACAATTATTGTAAGTTAGCTTCTAACTTACTATCAGATTACTATGTATATGGGTAAGGGAACTACTGCTCATGTAATTATGTTACCCTATATGCCATATTACATCATATATGTCTATTACTTAATACACTCTATCACGAGATATTTATCTGTCACATATTGTATTCTTTCACGCAACATTTATCTATTACAGAACATACTCTGTCATGTAATTTTATCTATTACACATTATGCTATGTCATGTAATATTGTCTGTTACATGTTATGCCATGTAATGTAATATTTTCTATTACAAGTTATACCATGTCTTGTAATGCTATCTGTTACACGTTATGTCATGTTACGTAATATTATCTATTACATGTTAAGCCATTCCATACATCTCACGCACATGTCACGTCACGTTATGTCAAGTCATCTGTCCTTTCATTTCATGTCACCTTATGTCTTGAGTAGATGGTGTCTCGAAAATAGAATTTGTTCAGTTAGTCATGCCTGAGATACTCGTGATGTAATCACTATGGTTGTCTAAGTATCTCTATTTATAATTCATGCGAGGTACTTCCGGCGTAATCATTTTTATTGTTAGAATACCTCTACTTAAATGCTCTTGACGTAATCGTTCAATTTCAAGTTCAATTCATGTTTCAGTTCAAGTCATGTAAGATCATGCCATGTTACACGTCGAGTTATTTTATACTTGCTTATAATTTTGATTATGCATTCATGCATTTAGTGTTATGCATGCATCATTAACCTGTGTGTAAGTTTTCTGATAACTTGCTGCGATTTGTACTCAAATCTTATTGTTGTAGTCCCAACTACCATTCTCCCCGGAATGGTAGCTCATGTGCTAGGATCAAGAGGCACTTCAGAAGATGATCAACTGGAGACAGTCAATTAAACAACAACGCCACGACGCGGTGCTCATCGTTTCGATGTTCCGATTTACAGATAGTAGTATGGCATCCTTGATTCAGTTGTGTGAACTACTCAATGGATTAGCCTAGTAGATACTTTAGTTTCTACTTGTACGTATGGAGCTTTGTCTCCCATACCTTTGAGCTTACAAACCTTTTGGATTTATGTTGTAATCACGGATATCTGTCACTTCAATGTTTATATGTTCTAAGTTATTGGGATATTATTAGTTTAGTGCATAGTATTTCTCAAAAAAATTATTTGCACCGAATATTGCATACTGCTAGATACATTTTATGAACATTGTATCTTTATCTCATAAACGGTAGTAGGTAACATTGTGTTATATATCCCGACACTTCAGATGATCGTCTGATCCCAAGCGGAATCTAGGGGCGTCACAATGCCAAAGCAAGGGAAAAGACCCTTTCCCGCGGGCAAGGCACTATGGAAGATAGGCAACGAGGCGAGCAGATGCAACTCGTCCAATGGAAGATTTGGGTTAGCAACCTTTGTGGTCATAGATCTTTCCATGGCTAGCGGATAAGAACCTATCCTCCTCAAGAATGAGTTATCACTACGTGCACCGTCAATGATGTATTTCGGCATTGTAATCAGCCCTAACCTCATGGTACCGTCTTCACCGTCGTGGCTGATTGAGCTGAATTATTGCATATTTTATACGTCTAGAAACCATATATTTTAATTATTTCATTAAATTATTTTTGGTTTTAGATGGAAATATGGTTAAGATGCATAAATCTGAGTTGTGATTTAAATTGATTTATAACATAGTTTATACTTAATTTTATAACTTGTGATTTAATTGGACAATATTTTATTCACATGCACAACATAGTTTTTATATTCTATTCTTCCTTTTTATTTTTTTTTTCTGTTTTCTATTTTATTTTATTTATTTTTCTTTCAAGCCAAGAAATGCAAAAGGCAAGTCAAAAAAAGGCAATTAAAAAAGGCACCAACTCTCTTGGTGTTTGGATATTGGACGGAAGCAACAAAATTTTTTTTTTTGGTTTTCTCTCAAAATGCACACACGAAAAAGAAAGAAGAAAGAAAGGCACGCATGTGGAAAAAAAAAAAAAAAAAGGCAAGGGTTTTATTATTCATTGGGACGCAAGATGCAAAGGAGTTTTTTTTTTTCCTTCTGACCTCTGGAGACACAACACACACAACAACACCGTACATTGAAGAACCTTGAGGGTCCAATGTCTACCGCTGCCCAGCCTATTTTTTCATCTTCATCTATATCCATTTGGCTTGCTCTTTTCTTTCCCTAATCTCTATTTAATTTTAATCTGAATTTTATAGTGTATTTTTGAGATTTTTAATTTAGAATCATTTGATTTTGGATATTTGATTTTCAGTATGTTTAAGTTTGATGTAGTTATTTTTCTTGTTCTTTTAAGCTTTTGTTTAACAGTGATTACAATTTCAATTTGTGATTACAATTGTTAGGACTTAATTAATTTCGGTTTTATTAATTAACTTTTTGATTAATTGAGATTGTTTAGTTTTGTTGGTTCCTTAATTGTTAATTTCAATTTGTCACTCTTTTACATTTCATTCCGACACTCAAAAGAAATCTAAAAATATGAATCTAGTCCATGACTAGTGCCTTTTTCATTTCCATTGCACTCTTTCATTCATTGTACATACCACTATTTTTATTTTCTCTTTGTGAATATTTTCACTATTTTAAACGATTTTGATTTTAAGTAACTTTTTCTGAGGAGACGATCTAGAAATTTAGTCCTAATTATTAAGCGACACCCTCCTGCACTTGGGATAACCTATGTACTACTCATTTTTTGAGTGAGTTAGTGGCCAATATATTTACCTCATCAATCACATGCAATCATACCTTCTCATTTTCTTTTCTTTAACCTTACCTTATCATATCAGTAATTCATTTAAGATACATAGTCATACCACAGAATATTCATTCACATCATCATTCATGCAATTTCATAGTCACATGCAATTATCTTTATCATAGACAGGACTTCATGAATATGGTATGCCAAATAAGGCTCATATAGTTATAAACAACCTTTTAGTTTACAAAAAATGATGTATGAATAAAATTATCATAGTCACTTACCTCAATCATTGTGCAAGTTACCTAAAAGCATGAGTCATGAAGGCGTCAAATGGAACCTAGAATACGGCATATAGCTAAATAAGTATGTCCTTAGATTAAATTACTTATGAGACATGCACTACGCAAGTAGGTCAAAGTGGTTGGACTAAAACATGGCTAAGCCTTTCCGAATTAAATCCCAATTATAGGAGTGGTCTTTAACCTAGTTCCCATGGTTTGCACCTTCTCTCTATGCACTCATATAATCATAGCACAAGACCCTAAAGTCACCCATTTAAAATCATAAACCCTAATTTCTGAAAGTTGATCCTCCAACTCATTCTACCCATAACCTTAACTAGGTGAGATCCTTGACTACCACAACTCTATTGATCTCATGTCAAACTCCTTAATTTCATGCATAACTCTACTTTAGTTTACCACCACCTACATCGAGCCTTACTCTCTCATGTTCATAGAACCACAAACCCTAAGTTGCATCAACTAGAATCGGAGCCTCTCCTTCCCACCTATGCAAACACTCCTAATTATAATAACATTGTGAGCATCAAGGTCATGTCATCACTACGCGTTTCCATCATTAATTCACCAATGCACATCAGGGTTACATCCATGCTACACTCCAGTCACTCATGCGACCATTTGGTTTTGCCCTCGTTCACATAGAATGTACCCATTTGGTTTCTTCGATCATGCTATGCTATGTTTATGGATGTATTACAAATAAAGAGAGGAAAGAGTGAGTCATAGACCTAGGGTGATACAAGAATGTCAAAGGAAAGTCGGAGTGTACCGCCCATCCTTGTGGTGGGATTTTAAAAAATGATTTTAGAAAACTGAGACAGGAATTACTGACCCCTTTTAAAACTTTTTTCTTCCCTTACCAAGATATAAAAGATTCTACAATTAAAATTTAAAACTTGCATTTATAAATCTAAGAAAGAGTTTTGCAGCGGAAATCATTAAACTAAAATATAAGTTGTTTTACAAAAATATGATTTTATATATTACACAAAAGTCTAGGCTTTAATCACCTTTTCTTTAGGTCATGTCTATCATGACGCTTCGTCCTCATTTCATTCCTGGGTGGGGCACACATAAAAATAAAATCAGTCAAATACTCAGTAAGCATTACTTCATACCGTAAAAATATAAGAACATAAGTTTCATTCATGCATTCTCACTCATATACATAATTTACATAAAACATTTTCTTTTCTTTAAAACATTACAAGGTGAGGTTTTTCTTTTTAAAAAGGTTTTCATTCCTCAAAACACTTCCCACCTTGTACTTTCCTTTGTAAAACTAAAACACTTCATGCATACAATTAATCTTATTGCTTTCCCTCTGACTGATACACACTGTTACACCCCATGTATTGGGGTTAGTTGGGGTTAGTGGTCTTTTGGGGAGAATAAGTTTCAGAAGTAAATTCCCTGGATTTCTTGGATTTTGCAGC